>NC_136488.1:5060459-5392959 GCF_053919585.1 Euprymna scolopes
CGAATTTAATATCGATTAGTTTAATTAAATAATTTTAATACCTTGCATATTTAAACGAATATGTTTATAGGTCTGCGTGTATGTGTGTATAACACAGATTTCATACATTTTAGCTTAAAACTGATTTTCTGTAAAATATTTTAAAACTAACTACGTAACTTTACTCCCGTTCTAAATATTGTTGAATTAAATAATAAAATCGATACATTATATATATATATATATATATATACATATATATATATATATATATATATACATATATATATGTATATACATATGGTTATGTAAATATATATCTATAATATAATGTTTGTTTGTGTGTGTGCGTGTGTGTATGTGTGTTTGTGTCTGGTCACGAATAGGCTCCTATATGGTTGACTGTTTAAAAAAAAACTGATTACATATAATGATAGAAGATTATCGAGACACAGCAACGGGCATGTTTGATCTGGCAGAACTGTTGTTCATTAAAATTATGGGGTCTGCGTTCGCGCCTGGTCCACAAAGTATGGAAATAAAAAATTGAAACGTTAAAAGAAACGTTTACAAATGTTTTTATATAGATGTACATAATAATACTGTCATAAGAATACTTTGATAAGTATATTTTAACTTAAATAGGGATAGTGTAATAAAATACGTGGCTTCCATAGAATGGAAATAGGTACAAAGTTTAATAAAGGCTTTTCATATCTATCTGCGTAAGTATACTTTGATAATTATGTTTCAGTTTGAAGAAATATGGTATAATAAAATTATGGGGTGTTCGTTCGCACCTGACCTCCATATAAATATGCCACAAAGTTTAACAAGGATTTTAATATAGATCCACAGAATATTGTGATAAGTGTTTCAGTGTGAACAGGTATGGTATAATAAATTATGGGGTTTATCTATTTTATTTTTACTTTCATCATATTTTGCTTGGTTTTGATACTCCCAAATTCAACCCAAATTTACAACCCTTCCTTTTCGTAACCTATCATACGTTCATAAATCAGAGTCCATTTTCTGCAGGCTGTTTTTGCACCCGGTCAACGACGGGTACATTTGCTAGTATATATATATATATATATATATATATATATATATATATATATGTATATATATATATATATATAAAGAGAGAGAGAGAGAGGGAGAGAAAGAGAGAGATAGAGAGAGAGGGGGGATCCCAATAAAATGTATATACTCTTTAAAATATCCCGGCTTGCTAATTAAAAACGCTATGCCATGTTACCAAGAGATGTTTGGGAATAAAGAATGGCACTTCCGGCAACTATCACCACGAGGTAAGAGCATATCTTGATAATCATATGCGAAGCAGATAGTTAGGACGAAGAGGAAGTATCGAGTACTGTCCACGGTCACCGGATTTGACCCTCCAGCCCGTTTTTTTTTGTTGTTGTTGTTTTGGGAGTATGAGTTGTAAGCAACCATTGGACGATGTGTCAACATACCTGTTGAACTGATTAAGAACATTTTCAATGAGTTAGCGTTGCTAGCTGTTCATGAACCACAATGGCCAATAATTTGAACACTTTTGATAATTAGCTGGTTTCTAAATTTGTCCACAGTATTTTTTTATGTAGGAAACCTTTCTTTCTCATAATAACTGTTAATTTTATGGGCATACAAGAGTGCATATATTTTATTGGGGCACTTTTATTCCTAATTTAATCTGTTTGCTTGTAGTTTGCTTGTATGTGTGTTCACAATTTGATTACAAAATACCCATTATTTTCCTATTTCATGTATTTGTATGTATTGCATTATTCCTGCAAAATATACGCTCAAAAGTTAACGTCATTTGCGTATTACATTGAGGAAAATCAGTTTGACTAACTACCTGTGTGTTAGTTACCGATATTTCCAGATAATTGTTTTAAGTGGGTTTTTTTTAAGATTGTTATTTAAAGTTAGTTTTTCTTAATTATATATTACATTTGGTTGGAATTAATATTACTGACATCGATTTTCTTAGAAACCGGTTTTGAATTAGTTCTTCTTGGCGACATCCTTTATTTTATGAATCTTAAACATCGGTTTGTGTATTTGTGTGTCCGCATCGGACTTTGCGCATATTATCTGTAAATAAGAAAAAATGAATTTAATGGTGGTTACTATTTTCGAAGTATCGTACGCGTTTATTTTTTTTTTTTAAGTCATGACCTCCCAAGTCGTCTTTATCTGATGGGTCAAAGCGTTTGTCACTTACCTTCTTTTCTCTTTCGCGTTTCAGGTTCGAGCCAGCCTATCTCGGCTAAAAATTTTTGCAGTTGCCCGGGTAGTCGCTGCTATTTGTATTGAAAAGAAAGTGGTTTTGATTAATTTTTTTATGGCGTCCAGGTTGTCATCTACTTACTTTCTTTTCTTGGGGTTGATCAATATGGTATGTATAGCGGATCTTTCCAAACCGAATTTAATGTCCACCCAGGCAACGCTTGGTATTATATATACATATATTTATATATATATATATTGTTACAAAAGGCCACCTCGACATCGAGTATATTTTTCTTTATCTGCTAGCGATAGGATTAACGTTTGATTGTATGTTCGAACTGAGGGAGAATTCACTAATTCCCTATCCTTTATAAACCTAATATTAAAGTCAGCCTGAAGGAATTCTCGTTTACTGGCCGAAGACAAAAAAGTGAAGTATGGCAGCGGAACAATTATTACACTGTTATCCGATCTTGGAAACCAAATACTCAACCAGCTAAAAATATTTCATCAGCCATGGTAAAAGAAAAACGATTTCGTCAATTTTATTTTTAGACCCGAGATGCGAAACAAAGAGTCAAGCCTCATTTTTCTGTGGAATCCTTAAGCGACATGACGCGTGTTCAAATATGACTAAGAAAAAATACCCCGCCCATAAGCGAGTTGAAACCCGTAGCTCTGTTTTCCCGAAGTGAAAATAATAATAAACACCTCGAAAAAGTTATTTTGGAACACCGAAAACGAATGCCGACAGGCATATATTGAAAAGAGGATGAAAAAGAAACGTATTGAAAGACTGTGGACTTATTATTTGAAGTTCGTTCTCCCACAAGTGAACCCAATCGGACTAAATGTGTTGCTCACAATTCGTGAAAAGAACAAGGACAGAACAAACAAAAAAGAGAGTTTCCAGTGCAAAATTTTTTTCTGTTTCTGTCAAGCTGGAGCCGGTAATTTTTCCTCGTGGTCGTGGAGTCTGGTCAGCCGTTAATCCATTTTGTTTCTGTTGCGGGACTCTCCCTCAGTGTAAACTGTTAAAAATATAAAAAAACTCCATTAATTGTGAAAATGTTAAAAATATAAAAAACTCCATTAATTTCGAATATATATTTTTCTCGTTAAATATTTCTTTCTTAATCTTTAATAAATTTAGTTTATATTATCTGGAAGTGTTCATCTCGTTCTTTCTCGCAATTTTTCTGTTTTCGATTTTTGCGTTTATTTTGCATCCCGTTTGCCTCACAGGAACTAAATGCCGTTTTTTTTTAAAAAACCTTTTTGTACTAAAATGGTAAATTGAACTTTACTGGAACCATGAACATACCCCTAGGCAGAAAATTTGCCTGCCACCGATAAACGTTTGCTTTGCATAAATTCCTTCGATATCCTGTTGTTTACTTTTTATTTAATACACTCACCCCGTCACGTGTGTGTCTATATATATATATATATATATATATATATATATATATATATATATACATGTAGGCATGTGTGTCTATATATATACTTATATGTATACATAGTTTATTATAATAACTCTCTCATTTTCAAATATCAAGTTTTCTCAGATAGATTCTTATTACTTTTCACAAGTTAGTCATTATAATATTGTTTCTCGGCGAATAAGCCTGCAGAATTAGTCCTTTGCTACATATTTAGTTTCGTAATCACCAGATGTTTACCGAAAAACACAATTTTAGTCAACTTAAATAGGTCATTCAACCGGATGGCTTTCAATAAGCTTGGACGTGTTTTTAAATTTCTATATGTATAAAATTTCATTATAAAACTTTCCTTATTAGAAAGATTTTAAAATCTATTACGATTAGTATATACAAACTGAGTTACGTTTCAAGTAATGATTTACGGATATATATATATATATATATATATATATATATATATCCGTAAATCATTACTTGAAACGTATATATATATATATATATATATATATATATATATATATATATATATATATAGCTTAATGCGTAAGAGGAAGAGAGAGCTATTTCAATTTCACAAGAGGAGACTTATTTGGATAATGCCAAGCTCAACAATTATTATTGGAGCTTATACAATAGGAAAACAAAATGAAGTCACAAAACTATATATTGGTAGATATAGAACGGATCATTTATTGAGTAATGGAATACAAGCAAAATTTTGGGGATAGATTTGGGGGGGGGGCGGTTAATGCAAGGTTGTAATATTGATTAGGTAATACTCGGCAATATTTTTAAGTTTCTTCTATTATGATATAGGGAGTATGATTATAAGGGGGCGGTTGGAGGATTTTTATATTGCCATTTGACGTTTAGGGTGCACCTGTCAAAAATACCACTCCATAGATGATAGACACTCAACAAACCGTTAAAATTTTACCACGCAGCAACAATACACCCTCAATTTTAACCCTAAAACATATACCCCTTAAACTCAACACAATGTTAATGATCATATACAATCTTATATATCATACTCTATATAACAAGCTTCTACTTTATATATTTAGAATTCAATAAAGCTTCCTCCAACATTCTATAATTCATCTTAATCTTTTTCGTCCCTAATGAACCCTTCGCTAGACGCCGCATCTTCCCCATGCTACCTAGCGCCTTCTCCACTCTTCTGATGAGAAGCATTAGGCTTCGAAATGTCCTGGCATAAAGAGTCCCTTCTATCCCCCAAATTTTGCTTGTATTCTATTATTCAATAAGTGATCCATTCTATATCTACCAATATATAGTTTTGTAACTTCATTTCATAATCTTGTCTTCTTATACATACAAACATATGTATATATGTGTGTGTGCGTGTATATATGTATATATATATATATATATATATATATATATATATATATATATATGTATATAGTGGATACATAAAATAATAAATTTATACATTTAAATATATAGTTACTTAAATTGCATTGCATTTTCAAGGTTTTAAAACGACAGATCTGCGTGATGAAAATAAAGAGGTCCATGAAACAGCAAAAAATAAATATTTAAAGGATAGAGATGAATGCTGTATGAATTTAGAAGAAGACTAAAAATGAAATCAAATTAAAAGACAAATAAAGGAAAAGACGAAATCGTGTAACGAGAAGATATTAAGTGAGAACTAACAATGAGAAGGCAGCGGCTAGGCATTGATGTGTCTTGACAAAATGCATGATATTTGTGATTCTTAATGAGAAAATTGCGAAGTAACAAATGTTGACAGTCAGAACCAGAAACACTCCCCAGAGGGCAGCCGACTGACAAAATGGCTTCGATGATAAATTCCAAGCTCTCCGCCATATTCGAGAGCTGCGGCAGGTGTTCAACATGTCTAAAGAGAACAAGGAATTGGCAAAGCAAGACAAATAAACCTTTGTTGATTTCGCCCTAGGGAAATCGCAAAAGGAGTCACCAGAATTCAATAGATATCTCTTTGTGTCACTCTCTCCGTGGTATGGCGTGGTAATTATAACAAAAATACTGCCATGCTGATTCTGATGAGCATAAGATATAGCTGAGGACCAGAAATGAATCGAATTATCATCTTAAAGCAACTAATAAAATAAATGTATTTAAAATGCTAGCAGCTTATTATTTAATTACAAAACTAAAGTAAAAATGTCAACATGCAGTGTTCTCAATCGTTCAGATAATTAAAATGTATTCGCAGAGAGGCAGGAAATCTTTACTGAAAAACCGCCGTCAAACTCTGTGTTAGTTCGTATGTGCTTTGGTCCACTGACTTTAATATCGCTTGAATGTATGTTCTGTTTTTTTTTTAAATTTTAATATGACCTTCACCTTCACCGAGGTGAACGATTTATATGACCTTCACCGAGGTGCGCGACTTGACGCACAAAAATAAACCGCCTCTTAATCACCTTCTAACGCACGCGTCACTGTAACGTCCAATGACAACAACAACAACACCAACCTTCTCACTCAACCTGCCTTTATACCACTATCTCAATCCCTTCTCTTGCGCATGCGCCTGTAGATTCCTGACAACCTCGAGACTTCCGCTTATAAAAACCCAAGTTTTGTTGTCGCGCATGCCTATACAAGGCACAAACACGAGGGCGTTTGTTGTGTTGGTAAGTACTACACTCCCCCCTGATCTGATGATCACATAGAGTGCACTCCTGGGGTGGCCTCTTAGTTCGTTGGCTTCTGCGAAGGGTGGTATTTACACTCTCGGATTCAGATTCTGGTTCTGGTTCTGGTTCTGGTTCTGGGGGTGGTTCTGGTTCTGGTTCTGATCCTGCCTGATCAGACGAACTACAACTACCACTCTCTTGCTCGGTGACCTCACTCATTAGCAGCTCATCATCTCTCTGTAGTTGTGGGATGTACTTCACTAGCCGGGCGAAGATCGCGCACATGGCGTGGGGTTCCATCAACAAGGACCGACTGCTGGCTGACCACTACAGATATTCGTCCTCGCTTGAACTTGGTGGTGCACCGGTTTCCAGGAGGTCTAACCCAAACTGGATCCCCTACCTTGTATTTGTTATGACTCTCCTCGTCAATTGGTTGGACAGTGTCAATGCCCTTTATCCTAACACGGTATTTGTGTATGGCATTGGCCGGTGCTGTTGTTAGTGTCTTCCCATCCTTTGGTGTGATGTTATACCAATACGTGGCCTCCGTAATGGTGTATTGCTTTTTGGCAGCAATTCTCTTGATGCTGCGATGGCTCCTCTCAGCAATGCCATTCCCTGATGGCACATGAGCACATCGCAGTCGTAGTCGGACACCCCACTCATTCAACAACTGCCGAACTTGTTGGCTACAAAAAGCAGCATCGTTGTCCGTCAATATCTCTTCCGGCGCACCTCGCTCAGAAAAGATAGATGACAGTTGGCGGACAACATTCGCCGAGTCCTTCCTGGTCATTTGCCGCCACACCGCAAAACGAGTGGGTCCACAGTCGATAAGGGTTAGAAAGGGCTTACCACTGTAATGGGTAATATCCATCGCTAATCGTTGCCACATTGGAAACAGCGCGGGCGCCAGCGCCCCTTGTTAGTACAATTTCTTGCGATATGGCCTCGCTGGCCACAGTAGAAACATCTCCCATTGTTCGTGGGTCTCAAACTGGGACTCTTTTCAGCATTAGTCTTGGCTGCCTGCGCCATCATTACAACCGGTTCCCTCAGGTCCTCCTCATCTCTGATAATGGCTCGAGCGCGTTCTAACAAATGTTCCATGCGCGTTACAGATATGCTGGTGGAAGCCCTCAACAGTTGCTTAACATGGGTGGGAAGGCCGGCCACAAACGCATACGCCAGTGTTTGCTCTGACACTCCATTGCCAAATAGAACTGACGTCCACGGTTTCTCCTGGCATGAGCTTCCTAGTGGCAAATGTTCTGTAGGCCGTACAGGGATCCATGGCAAATGCCTTGTATAAAGCATTTTTTATACAGGTAATATCAGCCTTCTCCACAGCACTCAGTTGCTGATATACACTTAGGGCGCCTCCAGCCAATCTCAGGGGAATCACGGTATGCACCCCCTTTACCAGAGGTTGCAGGTCAGCTCAACCCTTTCGACCCAGTCGACAACAGAAGTGGATCCGTCGAATTCGGGTATCAGTTTTAAATCAAACTTTTCCCCAGCCATAGTTGTCCAGGAAAAGAGACAAATAGAAATCGCCGAAATAGCTTATGACCTTCACCTTCACCGAGGTGAACGATTTATATGACCTTCACCGAGGTGCGCGACTTGACACACAAAAATAAACCGCCTCTTAATCACCTCCTAACGCACGCGTCACTGTAACGTCCAATGACAACAACAACAACAACAACCTTCTCACTCGACCTGCCTTTATACCACTATCTCAATCCCTTCTCTTGCGCATGCGCCTGTAGATTCCTGACAACCTCGAGACCTCCGCTTATAAAAACCCAAGTTTTGTTGTCGCGCATGCCTATATAAGGCACAAACACGAGGGCGTTTGTTGTGTTGGTAAGTACTACATTTAATGCTTTTAGTCGTTCCTATGATTCTTCCGTGTGTGTGTGATTTTATGAGATGTTTATATAGTATAGTATCTCCTTTTGAACGAAGTATTTATGTGGCATACCCAAATTTGATGCCTAGTCTCGTTTGTATGCTGCGTAATGTATTACTTGCCAATCGGGTATATAAAGATTCAAACAATATTGAACTTAAATCTTTAAAATATTTTATTATGCGTTAGTCGTTCGGAAAGCATGGCCTCGTCTTTTTTTTTTCTAAAAGCTTAGACGTTGACTCGCTACAAAGACGGGAGTTACCCCATTCAAATCAGCGCCTTTTGTGCTCGATAATTTTTTCTACATAGTCGTAAACATTCTACATACATTTTTGCCAGCCTCTTTTGACTTCTACGTCGTAAATATCCGGAGCCCGCTTTGTTACTCATAGCTCGAAAATCGGTGAACACATCCACTAACGCTGCTGACACCAACTGCATCTTTTCTTATAAAATAATCACCCAAAACAAAGCACATATCCACTTGTAGGTAGGGATATACTATCGGGGACGTAAGTTGCAGGGGTATTATGAAGGGAGATGAGTAGCAAGATATCTGTTCACACTACATTTGAACTTCTGCATGTCAGTACAGTTGGGAAAGCAGAATCCCAGAAGGGAGTTCCAAAGTCTAGCAGTTCTGAGGAAGAAACTTTTGGAGTAGAAGGCTTTCTGGCACCTAGGTATCTCTACAGTGGAGGGTTGGGATTTAGCTGTTTGACGGGTTTGCCGGGGTTATTCACGTCGAAGGGGTACAAGTGCTTGAAATTCGTCAGAGCATTAACCATTAAAGTACTTGTAGAACAGGCAGAGGGATGCAACATTTCGTCGATGGAACAGAGGCTAAAGCGTAGTGACAGTTCATGACCTATCAGGTTGGCGACTCTCTTTTGAGCCCTCTCAAGGAGTGAGAGACAAGTAGCAGATGCACAAGCCCAAATGTGACAACATTACTTCATACATGTGCGAATGGTGGCCTTATAGAGGTACAGGATACTTTCAGGCGTAATTAGTTTTCTTCACGGTAGTATAAGCAGCTTGACAATTCTCTCAATGTATATATTCTAGTTCATATGCCCTGTAAACGTTACGCCTAGGAGTTTGAAGGAAGTACGTTTGGGTAATGTGTTCTTGGCCATTGCTATTGGTGGTAAGGAAGGTTGCTCGTAATTGTAAGCATCTGCTACATAAACGTTTTACAGGCGTCCGTGACTGCTTACAGGTTGAATTTTTTTCTTCAGTTCAATTGGGCATCTCTTGCTCAAAAGCAATATGGTTGCTTTCTTAGCGTCTCCCACTGTCAATGTCTTCAGCAGCGAGATGAAACTTCAAGTCGTGAATGGCTGTGTTCAGTCATCGTAACTTTGGAATTTGTAACCCATATCTGATGAATAAAAATAGGGGGCATTACTTGTGGAACGTCCTTTGTATTATAAACATGTGTTGTTCGTTTTTTTTTTTACATATTCAGAAATATCTAATATTATACTTTACATTTGTAATAAAACTTTAAGTAAATTTCGTTGCTTTCGCGTTTAAAGTTTTTTTATGGCTCGATGTAAGATATGAAACTACTTAATATAAGGAGCTAACAATAACAAAAGTTGGTTATCGTAAAAACAATGGGTCCTTATTGACTTTAGACTTGAAAAGACAAAGGTTGTGTGTAAGACGGAAACATTGAGCAGGAAGAGACATCCACAGCCATACAATTATTGGCAATAAACTACTCAAATAAAAAGCTATATTAAAGTCGGATATAAAAACAGCGAATTGATGAAGATCAGACAATTTTGAATATCACAAGTACCAATAGTATACATAAAAAAAAACTTAGACTAGCAACATCACGTGTGTGGGAAAGAGGTTGAAGTGAAGAAGAAAAAAAAGGAATGCCTTTAAATATCACACATGTTTCTAAAATTTAAATTTATCACGAACTTTAAAATGAAACCGATACCCACCAGCCTCAATTTGACAACAATGAGATGAAATATACGAGTACAAATTAATAATGCCAGCTAATTATTTATGAAAACCTGCTATTTTAATCATTAAGTTGATTAGACATTGTAGATAAATTTGGATCCAATACATTTAAAATTGGCTACTCTACTTATTCCAAACATTTTTATGCATTGTCGATCTACCAGATGTTTATCGGGAATCATTAAAGTCATTTTAATTTTTTAGTTTTTTCTATCCTTCTTAAAAGAACTCTAAAAAAAAAGAAATGTTTATTATTATTGTTATAATTATTTTTGCGATGCGGTGATGTTGTTGTCGTTTAATAATATCAGGGAATGAATATGAATTTAAAACATAAGCAACAAACATTATTCGTATTATTTAGATTCTTCGAACTACTGTTCTTATCTTTCTCAAAACTACAACTGAAATTTCATTTTTTTTAAATTAATATAAAGCCAATCAAAATATGTAGCATTCTAGACAGATGCTGTTTGAAGTGTGCGCATGCGCAAAAATGTCGGCTAATGGTTAATGTATTTTACATGTAAATTTGTTTATATCTCTTCGCGTTATTCTTGTATGTTAACAAAGATATTATTCATGTATGAAAACAAAGATATTATTCATGTATGTCAACAAAGATATTATTCATGTATGAAAACAAAGATATTATTCGCTTTAAGCAATCCTTGGTGCATGAATATTATTTCCTGAGAATTTCAATGCTATGTGACGAGTAGTTTAGAAGTTTACCTGTTAGATATTTACACACACACATACGTCTACTGTTTTATTTATTTAGATAAAGACTTCGATATCTGTCATATATGTATCGACTGACGCTGTCTAAAATATCGTTAATCTAGTGTTGTGTTCCCCCCTGAGGGGAGTAAAATATAACATTATGTGTAGTGTTAAGACTACTCATGAAGACTTTATTCAAGAAGGACAAGGGAAAACACTTATAGTATTTAATGACATGACCGCACGTCTGGGGAAATGCCAAGTATCATGCTACACTTGTTTTCAACTACTCTTGTATTTCCATGATAGAAATGACATTGAATCAATTGCTGCCCATCTTGGCTCGCATAAACGTGCTAAGTAATAACAAGCGCGTTTTCAATGTATTCAATATATTCTGCTAAACAATACAAAATCTAGGTTATGATAGATATTAGATATGTGCCGTTTTATAATAATGAACAACGCACACACACACATACATATATATATATATATATATATATATATATATATATAAAGGGTTTTAGTGGTACAAAATTTTATTAAAGTTTCAAACAGTATAAGTGGAGTCATTATTAGAATTTTGAGGAAGATCGACGAGGGTGGGGAATAGACACGAGCAAAATAGTCAAAAGACTATTCGACTAAAAAAAACTCGAGGAACCTTTCGTCCGACACTTGTCAAGAGATTACATCGGCATTGATTAGAATAAAACAATTTTCACATAATTAAAAATGGAGGTGACGGGAGGGGTGAACCAAAATAAATGTGTTTATAAAACACCACGGGTTAATTAAATGATTGAATATCTCGGGATATATTTCAGAATCTAGGGCGAAATAAAAAAAAATAATAACGATAAAAACTTGCCAGCAAATAATGATGCAATGTAGGCATGTTTTCTTCTTTGGTAAATTAGAACTCTTTAAAGAGGTCTAATTTATGCGACAGCTCCTTTTGCCTACAGAGCGATGGTTTGCGCATTAGTACAGTTACAGCCTCGAAAATATTGAAATGTTGTTTTGAACGGGCCTTGTGTACAATGCGAAAAAAGCCATCCGAATACGCTTCACCACATGCTTTATTGTCATACAAGTGCACACCAGTTGATGACTTCTGAATAGGTGAGCGCCCGGATGTTCTCCGTAAATGCCTGCATGTGTTCTGTGAACTCCCGGATGTGTTAACAGTGTGTTTATTCTAGACCCCGGGACTTTGGAAAACACGTAAGGACATGCTGTGCCAATCGGACTCCCAGATATTAAAAAGTACAACCACAATAGTCAGTATCATACTGACATTTAAATTGATATACAACAAACTTTTTTGTAGTGTTGGAAGTGTACCTTTATTAAAAGCTGGGAAGGAACTTTTAGTGTCGAGCACCACACGAGACTGCACCGCATAGGAACAGTTGAATACAACCGAATTAATTTTATCAAAAACCCTTTACTGATAGAACCAATATAAGGGAGTTTCAGATAAACTGGACAAAGAAAGGGTTGGTATTAAATTTAACAAAATCTTGGTGAACATGCTTGGAGATTATACTCCCAGGAAAACTATTTTTAGCAAGAATATCGGTTATCTTCTTCAATTCTTTATCAAGTTTGCGAGTCGAGCAAATCATGATGGCATAGTGGACCAAAGTCTTGATCAAACTGATTTTTCCTGGTAGGGGCAAAAGAATCCCAACTTATATACAGGCCTGTAAATGTCGGCTTCCTGTATATAGTTGTACTAAACCGATTCTCTGTCCTTTCTACAAGGACATCCAAAAAGGGTCATTCTGCTCTTCCTCCATATTGAACTTGAGTGCAGAGTGAAGACTATTTCAATTCAGGAAAAAACTACTTACTTCGTCACGAGAATTGAAAATGAGAAAAGTGTCATCCACGTAACGCCAATAACGGAAAGGTCTAAAGACCAAAGTGAACAGGAAGGATGCCTGAAAGCCTAGGAAAACATTAAGATAACACCGAGAAAACTGTCCATGGCCATACCATCGACCTGCTGATACATTACATCATTCAAGCTGAAGCAAACCGAATTAGTGACTAGTTCTATAAATTACAGGAAAATATTCTCATGAAAAGTGGGAGGGCTTAATATGTTCCGATAAAGCATGTCAGCACATATTTTAATGGTTTCACCAATTTTTGAACAAGAATTAGAATCCAGTTCCCGATTGTAGCAGCGAACCGGAAAGAATCCACAATACAATTATCTGAAAATTTTTTTAGTACATGGTTCAAGGATCTCAGACAATCATTTAGCCAAGTCATGTTGAGGTGAGCCAATGATAGAAAAATGGGTCTTAAAGGGATCCCATTCTTGTAGGACTTAGGAGGCATGTACATTCTAGATCGTTGTTAACCCACGGACCGGATTCTGTCGTAAGTATCCTTGTTAATAAATTTCTTCCTGTGTAATTGAAGGAAACGTTTCTGTAGTTTCACATCAGTGTTCCAAGTGCTATCCACTGATATGTCGCCAAGCCTCTTAAAATTGGATTCATCGTTTAGAATATCCAACATTTTCCTGATATAATCATTCGAATTGAGAATGACTACACCAGCACCTTTATCCGGTTTAGTAATCTAAATATCCTTATTAGTCTTCAGGAGTTTGGCAGCTTGATCTTAGTCCATGTAAACTCACGAGTATTGATAGGGGAATTAGCAAACTTATGCGCCAGTTCAGCTAACCTTGCCTTCATATATAAAAAATCATCATTGGACCATGGTTTATGATGTTTGAGCTGTGAATTAAATATCTCGAATTCGGCAAAAGTACTGTCTCTATCAATCCCAATGGGGGGGATGCCCACATCCAAACCCCTAGCTAATACTACTTTTTTCATTTTGAGAAAGAATAGCACAAGAGAAGTTGAATATATGACGATCAACTTCAATCCCTAAACCATGCCTGCCCCGAATAAGAGCAACAAGCCATCTCTGGTTGTTAGAACGAGCGTTATTGCTAAGGAAATTATAGGAAATTATCGTTAGTCGATAAACATTTCGAAAAACGCAATCTATCAAAAAGGATAATGTTTGGCCACGCAACCGATCCATAGACGGCGATAGTTAACAACAGTTGAAACAAGGATGCACTCAAGATTCAAACACATCCTTGAAAAAGTTAATAATATTTTTAGCTTTTATTTTGAAAATACGCCTAGAAATATAACCAGGGGCGACATAGTTGTCCAAACAGAAAGTTCTATCCTGCCTCGAAGCGACATAATCTTACCCTTAATTCGAACGATGTCATTTAATTTATATATGACAGACTTTGAGTACCTACTCCTAAAATATTTAAAAAACGTTTTTAGTAGTGCAAAATATTATTAAATTTTAGAAAAGGATAAGTGGAGTCATAATTAGAATTTTGAGGAGGATCGCTGAAGGGGGGGGGGTAGACACGATAAAAATAGTAAACAGACTATTCGACTAAAAAACTTGAGGAACCTTTCGTCCGACTATTATCAAGAGATCATGTCGGAAGCGATTAAAATAAAACTATATATACAGGGTGTCCGTAAAGTTACTATATATATGCTTGATTAAATAAACCTGAAAAAAAAATATTAACTATTAATACAAATATAATACAATAAAACAATAAGACTGTATAGTAACCTTACGGACACCCTCTTTCTCTCTCTCTCTCTCTCTCTCTCTCTCTCTCTCTATATATATATATATATATATATATATATATATATACTAGCAAAGATACCCGTGCTTCGCACGGAGCTTTGTTGTGCACTCGGGTACCAAAATCTGTGGGCACCTTTCCAGTAAGTTGATGTTGTAAGAGCAACGATTGCATAAGGTGATTAACATTTTAACTACCTATTGTAGTGACTGAAATTCAATCAGGAACTTCACAAAACATTTTCATCAAAAAGGAAGGTTACTTGATGTTACATAGTAAATTTTTCATCGAAGTAATGTTCAACTCTTGCTTAAATTTTATCTTGCACATTCAATACTAAAAACTTACCACAATCAGATCATGTCAGTTTTTCCTCATATCCATTTCTCGAACTTTTCACTGAAGAGCCTCAGGGTAAACTACATTTCTGCTGCTTTGATTTGGAGCCAGAATGTAGAGTTTTTCTGAACTTCCTGTCCGGCTGATGGAGACGTAGAACATACCGTGACTGAAGCAGTCTGATGTCAAGTCTACGCCAATGGTGTTAAATGTCTGACCTTGACTTTTGTTTATGCTCATTGCAAAACACACCTTCACAGGAAATTGGAGTCTCCGGAATTTAAATGGAAGTTCTGAGTCCGATGGAACTAAGGGGATCCTTGGCAGTAGAACGGTTTCGCCTTTGTAGGGACCACAGGAAATGGTGGCCTCAAGTACATTGGTGTGCAATCTGGTGATAACACATCTGGTTCCGTTTGTTGTTTTTGGCGGTTCCAAGGATCGAAGAATCATGATTGGCGATCCAATTTTGAGATTTAAAATGTGTGGAGGCATTCCAGATATCTCCAAAGAGTTTAAAAACTCCACAGGGTAGTGAACAGCTTCATATTCATTAGTAGCCGAATCAACTGACTTGTATTGCTTTGTGTCTCCTGGAAATTCATCCATTATTGAATTGTTCAAATGATTCACATTGCTGTTTAATGGCGAAATAATAGCCCTATCAGCAAGCCAATCCGGTGATTTTCCATTGTTTTGCAGGTCTGGGTACACTTTGTCTTTCAGTTGCTTCTGATTACCGACACATTTACCAAGCGCAGTTGGAATCTTAATTGTGTCAGGTGAAGAAGTGATAGGAAACTGACCATTACCGATTTGGAGAAGCAATTTTGAGAAGTCTGCTGCAGCTGTGTTATCAGAGATATAGGCTCTCATATTAGTAATCAGTCTCTTCACTATAACGTGCCTCCAGAGATAGGATTGTTTCAAACTTGCATTGACAATGTTAGCCCTTGTGCCATTTTTAACCACTGGGAGGATTTGACGGAAATCACCGCAAAATAAGGTTGGAATGCCACCCATGAGATTCTTGTTTCCTGTGATGTCTTGCAGTGTTCGGTCAATTGCTTCATAAGCACTCTTGTGCGTCATTGGGGCTTCGTCTACAATGATTGCAGAGGTGTCTCTAATTACATTTGCCAAGGCTGAGTTACCAGTAATTTTGCAAACTGGCTGATCCATTCGATGAGTATCCAAGGGTACTTTAAAAGTGCTGTGAAGAGTGCGGCCACCTTGTAGTAGAGTAGCAGCAATGCCACTGGATGCTGTTGCAAGCACAATCTTTCTCATGGATCTAATCTTTGCAAGGATCAAATTGATTACAAAAGTCTTGCCCGTACCACCTGGAGCATCAAGAAACATCATGTTTTTGTTCATTTCACCTTGTGCTTCCAACATTGCCATGAATGAATTGTAAACTTCTCTTTGAGAATCGGTCAGTTTTTCTTGCATATTTTCTGCTTGTAGGGAAAGTTCTTCAAGATTATAAGTAACTTCACGTTGATACTCTCTCGCGAGTCTTTCATCTCTCCCTTGCGTTGGTGCAGGTAATCCATAGCTTGCCAATGGTTGACCGCACATAAGGAGAACTTTTTCTTCAATTAGACAAAGAGTTTTATTGTAGATGTCCTCATTAAAATCTGCTTCTGGATTGTTAACTTCTTGCCTGTATCTGTGAAGAATGTCTTCAGATATTACATCACGAAAAGCCATCCAGATCTCAAGAGGATTTCTTGGCTCACAGGCTGTTAAAATTATCACAAATAGGCTTCGCAAATTTGAAGGTGATTGAGTGGCACTTGCCTCTTCTACTGCTTGATGCAAGTGATGGTCATTTTCTAGAAGGCCTCGAGCAAGGCACGCTGCTCTGTATGTTTCAAACACCTGACCATTGTATGCTCGCAAATTTTGAAATGAAGTTGGACCAGCAACCTCATTGAGCAACAGGCGTAAGAAATAACACTCCCCTGCTTTTGGACTAATCGTGTAGATTCTCCCAATGCATGGTGCCTTCCATACATCATCATTTTCAGTACCTTCAACTTGTACCCCACGCATTCTTCTCATCCATTTCTTTGTCGATTTGTTCCAAGTGTAAAACTCAGGGACTTCTACGTATTTGAGACCCCTTGCAAAGTCATCCTCATGGCAAAGTTGAAAAAATGCTGTCAAAGTTGTGGCAGGCGGTGGACCTTGGGCTCGTTCCAGAGCAGTATCAGCTGAGAACATGACATGCTGCCCATTTTCAAGATGAACAGAAAGTTGTACAATTGGGGGAAATGTTCATGGATGGGATGTTCCAATATCCTCCAGGCCGCCTCTGAACTGCCGACATACCTTGCATTCTGGAACTGCTGGATCTCATCCACAATGTGACTTTGTACTTGGCCTTGTTGGTTAGCTGCTCCATCAGTTCTTTGTAGTTCAAACACTGCTTGATCACATCCTTTATTCACGTATTTGAGGACATATTTGATGCTTTGGATCGAGCTGCAAATTTCTACGTTAATGTGAGCGTTGAACTGCTGAAGGAGGACCTTGTTGTACGGAACAATCCACTGGTTTGTTATTTCTTGATTAACATACCGACCATTTCTCTTCATCCTTATTGTACCAGTCTGGCCTCCATCTTCTGGTTTTCTTCGCCTGTACTTGGGGTAAGAGTCTTGGCCTAGCTCGGTACACTGAAGAAATTCTTTTGGGTATTTTTTGGAACATTTGTTGTCAATCATACATGGACAATTTGGATTAAATGGTCCACAAAGTCCATGCACCATATGTGCCATCACTTTAGCATGAAGATCAGGATCTTCCTCTTTGTCAGGGATCTCTGCAGATATGCAGAGATCCATTTTTTCTGGTAGAAGTTTGTCCTCTGGGGCCTGCCAGGTGAGGATGTGTGCATGCGGCAGTCCTCTTTTTTGATATTCAATAGTGTACAGGAAAGCCCTCAACCTGCCAAATCCTCCCTTTTTAATAAATTCAAGTAACTTTTTTAGTTTCTGCCTGAAAACCCTGGCAACAATATCTGGACGATCCTGAGGGTCTTGCCCTTGAAGACAATTTTCTGTAATTTCTGTCCACTTTGGATTTGTTGTGAACGTGACGAAGAGGTCGGCTCGGCCCATTCGCCGAACATATGCCATGGCATCACTTTGACGCTCAAACATGCATCGAGGGCCTCCTGTATAAGTTGCCGGAAGTACAACTCGTTGACCAAACTGTTCTGGATTCCCATCCTCCCCAAGAATTGAATCTCTCAAGTTGCTATAATTGTCAGCTCTCAGGGTCTGTTGCTCACGCCTCAGGAACTGTAAACGTTCTGTTTCAATCTTGCAGTACACATCCACCAGCCATTGTTGAAATAGCCTTCGGTACCAGAGAAAATAGTTTTCAGGCCGAGTCATTAAATGGTACGAATAAAATTGCTGTTGGGTAACTTTTCGCCCATTGGATGCCTTCATGTAGATGTTGTAAGATGGAGAACCATAGGGGTACATTAACGGGTACATTAAAGTATCGTAGAGGGGATGTAGTTCGGAGATCCATTTTAATGTATCATTTCTAAAACGCAAGACAATATCCCGGTTAGCTGTTGGTTCATTCTCCATTAATATTCCAATCTCATACGTTGTTGTTGGAGCATTGAATCGCCGTGGATGCTCTTCTTGCGGCCTTCGGTCTTCCCTTATGACAACTTTATGTTCTACCAAGTGTTCTTCTTCAATCCTCTCCTTTGTTGTTTTCAGCTGACAAATGAAGCTGTTGTTCCCATGTAAAAATTCAGTCAGACTTTGGAGAATGTCTCTATTGAGTCTACTGTCACGTCCCCGATTATGTTGTTCCTCTTCCAGACTATCCAAGAAGTACACTTGAATAAACTTTGCTGTTTCATCTTCAGGTGGTAAAAGACTCCCAATCTGGTGGCAAACCTGGCCTCGAATTCTAAAAGAAGGATTCCACCCATGTACTGCCGCAATTTTGTGACCACATGATGTCATTGCAAAACAATTGTTATAACTGCGTAGATTTTGCAGAAAATCTTTAGAGATGGGACCATTGCCGGAGAGCAAATCTTGAAGCAACTGAGGCAGTGGTGGAAAGCTATCAAGCACAACTTTGCCAGAAGAACAACAACAACCAGGGGTTTCTCCTTTAAATTTTACAGCTGAGCAATGTTGACATACTTTGTCCATTTTTCCTATATCAGCTGTAGTGAGAGAGTCATTTTTGTTGTAGAGCAATCCTTTTCTATTGTAGTGTTCTATTTCATGGTGTCTCAAAGCAGTCATTCGTTGTCTAGCTGCCTCGTTTTCTGTCAATTGCTGGGGCAAAGTCATACTCTCTCTCCATGCAGCCTCTCGTTGTTGCCCTTGGTATAGGCGAAAGCTTCGTTGGGTTTCCGATCCGATTCTGATGTCGTTGAGCCACTCTCAACTGACCTTGTGTACGTCTACTTACCTCATATAATTCATTCGATCGTAATATTGCTTCTCTTTCCAGTGAATATCTTTGCCTTTCTTGAATTTCATCTTGTGATGAATTTAACCGCCTTACAGCATGTCTAGTTATGTCAGCTTCACGTTGGGTTTCTCTTTCCAAATCTGACAGTCTTGCTCTCCTTTCTCTTTGACGTATCCTGTTAAGTTCTAGACGTCTTTCTCTATCTGAATTGTTTTCATTGGAGCGAATTGCAGCAACTCTTAGTCTATTAGCTTCCAATCTTTCCATTCTTTCTTCCTCACTTTCGTTTCTACTTCGTTTGGGTGGCATAATTTCGGTTTTAAACGGAATTGTTTAACGATATTAATGATTGTAAATTAATTAAGCGTAAAGGAAATGTATACTAACTGAAATGGACGAACTATAAATAATATTTCTGAATAGTACAATTATAAACAATTATATTGTACCTATTTACTATGCCTCCCAACGGGACAGAGTTAGACACCAGGGTCGTTTTTTAACGTGGAGAAAAGGTACAAAAATAAAAATTGTCTCAGTCGTGAAGGATTTCTCCTCCACCGAAAGAGAACAAGAAAATGAAGTGCAGCATCTGAAGAACAGATACTACACTTTGATCTTGACCAAAAGGAATGAATAAAAGCGACCTACGTGTGACTCATTACTTCCGGGTGTAAACGTCACAGTCTAAAAGTAATAATTAAAAAAAAAAGTAAATGTAAAATAAATGTAATACCAACTTAGGTTAACTAAGTAAACAGTACAATTAAAACAGTTCTATTAAAACAAATAATTACTAAGATCTAGGTAATTGTTAGTCTCATTGTTATGGTTTTAAAGAAAAAAAAATGTGTAAAAAAAGTTCTGCTTTTGTGAGTACGTGTATTTCTTTTAAATTACATAACCTTTTTATTTTATTATTTATATCTCTTTTAAATTTATATATTTTGTTAGTAAACTGGAAGAAATTCAGTTGAATAAAACCTTGTTCGTGTTCTTTACGTTAAACTCATATTTTTATAAAAGGTTCACCCGGTTTAAAGAAAGCACTAAGTTTAAATAAGACTGGAAATAACTAATTCAATATATAAATAGAAAAATGAAATAAATATAAGCTTTAAGTCTTAAGATAGTAATAATCAAAATGTAATAAATTATTTGTAGTTCAAATCTATGATAAGACAGGCTTTCGAAATAGGCTCGACCAGAAAGATTAAATTGGAACGAAATTATAATCTCCGTGCCATTTTCAAAACAACCCCACAAAAGTAACGGTATCCTGCAGTTGGTTAAATGACAATGGTTGTAAGAAAAATGTAAAAGAAAATGCGCTTATCTGTTTATGTTGACCTGTTTTATTTAATTAAAAAAAAATTGGCTATAACTGGAAGAGAGCGTTATGTTTTGGGGGTTGTTTAAAAAATAGAATGGAAATAAAGTTAGTTCCGTTTCAATTGTCTTTAATTGCGGCAAGCGCTAACAAAATCGAAAAATCACTGTTTACATTCGAAATGTTAACTTTTATAGGTTTACAGGTTTGCTGACAAGGCTGGGGGTGTTTAATACAATTATTTTACTAAATTGATTTTTTTCATTTAAAAATAAAATTATTTCTTTTTTAATAAAGTTTTATTTTAAAATATTTGTTTTTGTTTATTTATATAAAATTACGATAGTTGAATTGTATTCTTTCAATTATATTGGCAAGTAAAATATAAAAGATTAAAACGGAACGAAATTGAAATTTCCATTACATTTTCAATACAATCCCAAAACATAAAGCTTTCCTCGCCAATGAATTGTTTTGATAATATACGTAAAGTGAAATAAATCGAATATAAAATTAAATGAAAATATATTAAATAATTAAATGTTAAATAGATTTTGTAAATAGTACAGTTGAAATGATTAGAATATTTTCAATATGTAATAAGGTCGAGGTAATTAGTTAAAGAGATTTAATATATGTGATATGCAAATGAGCATAAGTCATTCGATATGGGGGTGGTTTGTAGACTAGTATATAAAGAAATTAGGCATATATTCTTATGTCTCCTATAACAGAAACATCCTAAAATGGGTTCTAATGTTTCTCTACCAGGAGATATCTACCCTCTTGCCTCCTTTATATTTCGTTGATGATGGAGAGCTGTACACACAGACAGAATCACACGAACCCTATTACTTTATAAAAATATAGATAGATATAGTATAAAGCTGAATGTCTGTGTGTGTATCTAGTCACGAATAGGTTCCTATATGGTTGACTATTATAGAAAACTGATCACATATAATAATAGAAGATGTATCGAGACACAGGAATGGGTATGTTTGATCTGGCATAATGATGATTCATTTAAATTGCGGGGTCTCCGTACGCGCCTGGTCCACAATGTATGGAAATAAAAAAATTAAAAATTAAAAAAAAGAAAACGTTTACAAGTGTTTTCGATATAGATGTACATAATAATAATTTGATAAGTATGTTTTAACTTAAATAGGGATGGTATATTAAAATAGTGGGGTCTGCGTTCGCGCCTGACCTCCATAGAATGAAATAGGCACAAACTTTAATAAATACTTTTTATATCTATCTGCGTAAGTATACTTTGATAATGATGTTTCAGTTTGAAGAAATATGGTATAATAAAATTATGAGGCGTTTGTTCGCGCCTGACCTCCATAGAATGGAAATATGTCACAAAGTTCAACAAGGTTTTTTATATAGATCCACAGAATGTTGTGATAAGTGTTTCACTGTAAACAAGTATGATATAATAAATAAGTTTATCTATTTTATTTTTACTTTCATCATATTTTGCTTTGGTTTGGTTTTGATACCCCCAAATTCGAAGCTATCTTTTAGAACCCTTCCTTTTCATAATCTATCATACTTTCATAAATCAGAGTCAATTTTCTGTAGGCTGTTTTGGAACCTAGTCAACGAGAGGTACTTTTGCTAATATATATATACATATGTATGTGTGTGTGTGCGTGTGTGTGTATGAGCATGAATATATGTTTTTTATGTATGTAAGAAATAGAATTGTTATTGCAAGTGAATAGACGAAAAAGCGCAATTTAGTGTGAATTCAATGTTAAGGTAAAGTATGAACTTCTTCCTCTTATTGTTACTTAAAAATTTTTTTACTAGAATAAAATGAGTATTTTCCCCTGCGTATTTGTTAGCCCAATAGAACATATTTCCAAATTTACCAAATTTCTACAAGCCACTATACGACAGCAATTCCAACAATTCTACCAAGTTTAACAACAATCCCTATAACGAAAAATAATTATAACAAAAAGGAAAATACCAACAACAATGGCGTTTGTAAATTTATTTATAAAACAAGAAAAAGACAATAAATCGTTTTTGGAAGACTTATCATTTAAAATCACATGTTTTTTTATTGAAAGTAATTCAAATTAACATCGGAGGTTTGTAAAATGTTTCCGTATGTTTGATCAATACTCCAAAAGAAATGATACGAAAAAATGTCTGAAAAAATGGCTATATCGATACAGAAGTTTTCAGCAATAACTTTTCAAAGTAACACCACGAGAGATGGACAAGTTCTTACTTTACGTAAATATTGAATTGAAATAAAAATGCATTTTAGCTTCAATTCAGCCGTTTATTTTTTACAATAGAGATAAAGTAACCATAACAAGATTCATAGGAACATTCAGTTCATCAAGGGTGGTGTAAGAAATGAATAAATTAGAGATAATCATTGACTGGTTAAGCCATATATACTAATTTGTAGAGACACTAGAGAAAGACACTGAGCAGTACACAAGCCTCACGCTAGTAACACCAGCTTCTACGAGGACACTCGTGCGGTAAGGAGACTTACTTATTATTACTCGAAACCATAGCAAGATCCGCTTAGCTGTTTCAATAATTAATATCCCTACAATACACGAATTGGACTAAAATCTACGGCAGCTTTAATGTTAAAAAAACGTCAGCTTTCCCTCCGTCCCCTTGTGGGTTTTGGGGTTTCTGTAATCTCAACTCAAACACATATTGTTATAAGCATAGACACAGAGATACAAATAAATACATAGGACAAAAACTCCTTAAATTATCTGCTTATTTAACACCAATATATTAGGGTTGGTGCCGCAGTTTTCTTAATTAGTAAGTCCAATATGTAATATATTCATTGATTTATTTCTAACCTTTTTAATCGTGTTATATTTCTAATTTGAAAATAAATGTGTATCGAATCGTATTAATAACTTTAAATAAGATAAAACATGCATAATTAACTGAAGACGGTTAGCTTAGTAAATCGTAAAGTACTCAAAAGATATTGACGCAGATGTGATTTCCATCCGATTTTATCAACAAAACGTTAACCTTGTACATGATAAACCTGGTGTGTTCGTTTGGAGGAAAGAAATTCCATCACCGCGTTGTTACAGGTACCTCTCTATCTTTTCCTGTATGTTATTTTTTTACTTTATATATATATATATATATATACATATATATATCTGTATGTATATAACGTATTTCTTTTGTGAATTTATTCCTTTAAACTTATTTAATTTTATAAGATAACATTTCTTTGACACTCTCACAAATGACCAAGTTAATTTGTATATTCTTTAAACATTCATTTAATTAATTCTTCATTAGTTTTCTTTTTCGGTTTTTAGTTAATTATTGCGTGTAATTATATTCATGCAAATATTCTACAGGATTTATACTTGCATGATTTTTGCGTAAAAAGGTCATAATAAACACAAACCTCTGTCTATATCTATTTATGTATATTATATACATTTGTTCAAATAATGTTTCTTACTAAACTCCTCTGTCAGGTTTTGGTCTACAGACATGAATTTAATATATAGGATTTTTTCTATTTATTTAAAAAGAAATTACAATTTTGTCATTTGCTGATCATAGAGATGCATTCTTTACCCAACTATCTTCTTGATCTACATTAATGACCTCCCAAAAAATATACTTCGATCATTTGTAGACATTCATGTTGGGGATACTACCATGTATGGCAACACATCAAGGGTAATAAATTACCAAGTTCTCTCGGATTCTCTCTCCTCTGATCTTGTGCACGTAGTACAATGAAGAAAGAGGTGGCTGGTTACTTTTAATGCATCTTAAACCAAGCTTCTATCTTTACATCATCAACGCTCTGATCCTCATCTGGGATCAATTGAAATGAATAGCTCGCGTCTTGGGGAGGTCCCATGTTTCGACAAGCTTTTGAGCTTCACCTTACCTCTAATCTGAAATGGAACAGGTACATCAAATCTGTTGCCAAAGAAACTGGAAAAATGGTGGGATGCTTCTACCGCTCAAGCAGATATCTCACTCCTGATGCAATTCTCTATCTATATGAGAGCCAAGTACGTCCAATGATGGAGTATCGTTGCCATATCTAAGCAGGAGCTGCTTGAAGCAGCTTATCCTGCCTTGACAGAGTTTAAAATAAATGTCGTAGATAAGTGAGGGATGCTCTTTTCTCTTCCCTGCGACCTCTTTCCCACAGAGTCTGTTTCTGCTTTATCGTTATTTCCATGGAAAAGTGCTCGTTTTAGCTCCAATCTCTGCTCGGCTTTGCCAATCTTTCACGAAAAAAACCCGTCTAGCTGAAACAACTGTCAATAATTTCCCCACTTTTATCTGTGCCTAAACCAAAAAATAGATTCAATGAACAAAGCTTCTTGCTCAGAATTGCACACCTCTGGAACTCTCTTCCGTTAGTCTGTTTTCCAGCTGACTACAATTAGGTTGTCTTCAAGTCTAACATAAACAAATTCTTGATGAACCGTCCCATTAAATTATTCAATTTACCAAATTTCTACTACTAACGATTACTAAGAAATTATCCCATTGACTACTGTACACAAAATAAACCTTATTTCCAAGTGGCCTCAGGGGCTTGATAAGTAGTGACCCCTTTGTAAAAATAAGAAAAAAGGCTTATCGAACCCATGCACAACTTTATATTAGGGTTTATCCGTGGAAAATCGCGGCAAAATTGTGAAAATTAACAAAAAAAAATTGACAGGTGAAGATCGAACGGCGGCATTACGAATATGCATGTGTAAAGTAACAGTTATTTGTTCATGATTTAAAGTTTAGCCTTGAAGCAAACATGTCTTCATAGCTCAGACATTAACCTCAACTAAAAAAAGGAAATCGTAAGCTGGACGTTTTGATTTTGATTCTCAAGATGACGCACGAGGCATTTTTTAAAAACTCATTATATTATAGTGGGTCCAATATAATATAACAAAATACGAAATCTGCATTATTTAAAATATTATATTTAAGCGTATGTGACGACCGGGAAATGACGGGCGACCTGCTCGTTTAATTATAAATCGAAAATCATTTTCACCGAAGTACCTTCCCAAGCCCGGATCATCCCAAAAATATTTGCCTAAATTGATATCCCTAAAATAGACTTTTCCAAAGTCTAAAATCTAAAAGCATTTTTTTTACAAAACAAATAATTCTTGTCTTTATCACATTAGCTTTACAACAGATTTTTATTTCTTTTCTGTTTCATTTATTATTTTTTTCCGAATACAGTAATTTTCCGTTGACTAACTAGATTCAATAATTAGTTGTTCTCCGAATTATAAATAATGATCAGTTTTTTATGTGATTTTTATTAATGGTAACAAACACTGTAGACCCATCATACACATGCCGCATCAATGGCTTCACTATTGTGAAGCGGAGATTATTCATTCTACAAACTGCATATCTCTGAAAATTCTAAGGCTGCATTACTCTGTTTAATTTGATTATATTATTAAACATATACTTTTTCGTTGTACAGCAGCGAATAAAAATAGTAAACATCAATTGCTGGATTTTTATTAAATGTTTATGAACAACAAAATAGATGTTCTAAGAAATCGTTTTTACGTAATGATTTTTCTTGTTTCGAATAATTATTTAGCATGTTAATTTGTGTCCAGTTAAATACGCGTCCAGCTCGACCTCATACTATATAAGCAGTAACTGGTGACATCAATTATATGATTGAGCTTTGTCCAGATCCATAAACTATTCAGGTTTCACAGCTTCAGGCACCAAAGCCTTTTCAAGTTGTGTTTCTGCAGCTGAGTGTTTCAACGGATCGATTTTGATCTTGAAAATTATCTGATGCTTTACCTGACGAGATTTGTGTTTTCTCGAATTTTACATGATTCACACTTTCTCACACACTCTTCCCTCCACTCCTTCTGTTTCCGGGGGTTGCTACAAGCAATGTATGTGGTATAAAATAGAGTCAACAAAGTCTAAAAAAAAAAAAAAACAGACACAGATCTTGAGAAGCATAATTTGGTCAACCAGTCTTTGATGATTAAGGCACTTTTTATGTATTACGTAATGTATACATACTCATTCCAGGATTATGCATTATTCTTAACACTTAACATGATAGAATCTTAGCTAATTTGAGGATCATTTTATGCATTAGTGTAAACCTGCACGTCGCACGACATTGCCCGGTCGGAAAATTGCTTAATTATGATATTTTAATTCTGCAGAGTTCGTATTTATTATTAGAGAGGCAGTAGTTTAGTGATCATAATATTGTATTCAATATATAGTAGTGATTTCAAAAGTTTTAAAAACAAATATTACTTAGATGCACTTAGCTAGAACAGACCCAATGCATTTAGATGTCAGATAAGTACTGTATTTGGATACTTATATATTACTTACGACATTGAATCCGGCAATTCTTTACGATAAAATCGCGTAACCGTCTTATATAGATTTAAATTTATATACGTACACACACATACACACACACACACACACACACATATATATATATATATATATATATATATATATATATATATATATATACGAAACATTTAGATAATACTTAGCGCAGTGCCATTATTATGAATCCTTGAGGGTTTTTTTCTAGTTCAACTATAGATTATCAATTGTCAACTTTATGTTTCTCAAATCTCAATACCCTGTATATCAAATTTCGAGTCTGTAGACTGAAAATTTACATAGTTATTGCGTAGGGAGATGTACACAGACAGATAGACACACACAAAGACAGACAAACACTTTCACTTTTATAGATATATAGATTGTCAAATTTACGTTTTTCAAGCATTGAAATCAAGTTACAGAGCAAAAAGTGATACTTCAGCAGAGTAAGATTTTTTTCGTACAAAACATATCTTTGTTAATAATAAATAACAACTCAACAATTGATAACAATGGCACTGCAGCTAGTATTATGTAAATGTTTAATAAAAGTATGTACTCATAAAACCGTTATATATACATATATAACAGTTTGATTTGCACACATACACACACACACTCACACACATACTTATGTATGCATATAATTTCTACTATTGTATAAAAGGCACTTTGTGTGCCTCATGTTTTGAGACGGCTAAGCATATCTTTTGAAATCATTATCAAGGGTTATTTATATGCAGTAATCTTAAGTATGTTTTGTACAGCAATTCAATTCGATAACTGGAAAAATCTAATGATAGACTTTCTTCTCCTATAAATAAAAAAGAATATTTTACGTTACACCGGTAGGATAATTGGCTGGTGTAATGCAAAATATTCCCCTTAAAAAGTATTATTTTTCAACTAGTAGAGAGGAAAAACTATTTCTAAGATCGTAAAGCCCAAAAATTAGCTGACGTGATAATTTACACAAACAGAGACAGAATTTTACGAACGACAGTATAATAATAATAATAATAATAATAATAATAATAATAATAATAATAATAATAATAATTATTATTATTATTATTATTATTATTATTATTATTTTGCGAATTCCAACCAGGCAAATTATTCTTTGTAATATAAAATAATCAAAAGAAGATTGATTTTATATATATATATATATATATATATATATATATATAGTAATTTATAAAATATATATGGCGATTAAGCTACACTGAATATTCTGCGTGTCATCCAACTATAGGATTCGTCAGGCTTATGCGCGAATTCTGTCGTTGCTTCTTGTTTTTATACATGTTGAGGATTACTAGTTGGCAACTCAGCTTTCTAGTATCCACCGCGCCCCTTCCTACCAGCCAATGGGCATGCATTTAATCAAACAAAGGATCTGTTTTAGAGCTAGGTTAGTGGTTTTAGGTGGCCGTTCTGCTTTTTTTTTTATATACATATAAATATAAATATACCTATGTGTACACAATAATGCACATATATATACATATATATATATACACACACATATGCGTGTGATCGTTTATGTATATTCATGTTTATTTAATTTATTTATTTGTTTGTTTTCTATTGTTATTGTTAGTTTTAAAGCTATTTTGTATCGCTATCCTAGAGTAAGTTTTATTTTGTGAACACAGTTGTTTGCTATTTCCCGCCTACAGTTTAATAGATTTTGAGGTTCTTTAAAGTACAGGATGGAAAATTTTTCATGGAGGCATAATTTACATGGGTCGTCTAAATGTCTGCATGTGGTAGCTTGTCTTATTATTTTCAACTACTAACTAGCTCTACCTACGTATTGAGCACTTTTGAAGTAAATACTTAAAGTTTACGCATAAATCTATACTTTCGTATAGTAAATTTATGCATGTGGTAGCTTGTCTTATTATTTTCAATTACTAACTAGCTCTACCTACGTATTGAGCACTTTTGAAGTAAATACTTAAAGTTTACGCATAAATCTATACTTTCGTATAGTAAATTTATGGGAATAAATGAAATAGTTATATATATATATATAATTATTTTCTACTATAATAATTAAATACCTACGGACACTAGTGTTTCATCCTTTCGGGCATCTTCAGTGAAGGGTGTCACGATTAATACCAGTCGAACGATTCGAACCCCGTATCACGAGACATCTCTGGCTCGATTAGCGGAGACTTAATCCATTCGGCTACCATTAACCGCTTGAAATAACGTTGACTTTTAAACATCTTAATTTTTTAAATGTTCATTTACGTCAGTCAGACAGTGATCTAATCGTTATACGATGATCTACGCATAAGAGCTAAATTGACCGACTTTAATTACACTGAAAGTGCTCAACGATAAGAAACGAATTTCTTAAAGGGGCTGTCATAATTATTTTCTACTATAATAACCTAACAAAATCATGTTCCCTTACAAATAGAAAATGTTATATATATAATAATATAAATATACAAGAAATAAATGTTACCGTAGTCAATAAAAGTGTCTTTTTATGGTAGAAAAGTTCATTGCTTTGTATTTTAAAGTAGTTTGTAAAAGAATTTTTTTTTAATTCACTAAGCGGTTTTTAAAAAAATCCAAATGGCAGCGACTTTCAAATGGAGAGCCCCGTTTCCTATTTAAAGGAGGGGCATCTGAGCATTCTGTTTTAAAAATTTAAGAGAGTTCCGTCAACGTAAGGAATATTTTTAAACATGTTTTAATGTTTTACGTTATTTTGTGCTTGAGCAATATTCGAGTATGGCATGTGTAGTTTATATAAAATTTATTTAAGTAGTAATCGCCTCAAATTTCGTTTTAATTTCGGTTCGCTGAAATTATTTCAAGTAAAGAGCATTAAAACTATTTCAAAACAAACAAAAAGCATGAACTGAATGAACTTTTATTTACTATGGTAACATTTATTTCTTGTATATTTATTTTTTCGAGTAGTCGTTTGTTGGCTTTTCTGCTAAACACTCTTACTAAGTAATATCGAAAAACAAAGAAAATAAAACAGTTTTGAAAAATAATGAAGCTTTACTTAATTTAGTAAAATAATCCGAAACAGCAAAGTGGGATATTAAAAAAAGTAAACACGTAATTACTTTAGTTTTTTAAAACAAAGAATCGTTATAAATATGAATGAGAAGAAAATGGCGCCCTTTACAAGCAGAACAGCTCGTTTCAGTTTTACAGTATAGAACGGTGTAGTATTGCGCCGTTAGGTTTACGGTTGTACTATTGTAATGTAAAGAACACGCAGAAAGGGTTGCAATAATCTGAATTCCTTCTAGTACGCTGACAAAAAAGCTTAAACACATATAAATAAAAATAAAACGGTTATGTAAATATTTTTAAAAAAACACGTAATCACGTGACAGGGAGTTTTTCCTTCTTTTGATACGATAACAAGTAACGTTCTTATTTTTTATCATTTATCTATTTATCTATTTTCGAAAGAGTGGCACGTGCAAATGGAGAAGGAAAAAAGCAGAGTTATGCAAAATTTTTGTCGAGAATTGTCTAAAGTTCCGACTTTTTTTTTCGTTCACTTTAATAAGAACGTGAATTTATGAGGTGATTTTATTCGACACAATATGATTCAACTCCAAAAAATAAATAAAAGCTAACGTGAATTAAGATTAAAGTTAACGTATTATTGTGGACCCTCACCCCTTTAAAAAAAATATTGTAAAACTTTGTGACATATTTCCATTCTATGGAGGTCAGGCGCGAACGAAACCCCATAATTTTATTATACCATATTTCTTCAAACTGAAGCATAATCATCAAAGTATACTTACGCAAATAGATATGAAAAGTCTTTGTTAAAGTTTGTGGCATATTTCCATGGAGTACAGGTGCGAACGCAATCCCCACAATTTTATTATACCATCCGTATTTAAGTTGAAACATACTTATCAAAGTATTCTTATATACATCTATATCAAAAACCCTTGAAAACGTTTTTATTTTCATTTTTTATCTCCATACTTTGGGGGCCATGCGCTCACGCAGACCCCACAATTTTTATGAAACACCGTTCTGCCAGATCAAACATACCCATTCCTGATCCTCGATACATCTTCTATCATTATATGTAATCAGTTTTTTTTTTTCAAATAGTCAACCATATAGGAGCCTATTCTTGAGCAGACACACACACATAGACACAGGCGTTCAGCTTTATGTTATAATATATCTCTCTCTTCTATCTTCTTCTATCTATCTATCTTTTTCTATCTATTCTTCTTCTTCTATCTATCTTTTCTTCTATTCTTCTATTCTATCTTCTATCTATCTTCTATCTATCTTCTTCTATTCTTTTTCTCTTCTATCTTCTCTTCTATCTTCTATATAAATAAAATGAACTCATTTTTCCCCTCCGACTTTGACATTTATAGGACTGCACCTGTATACATTTGGTGCAGCCGTATCATTCACAAACTGAATCGCGACATCTGTCGTATGTTATAGGCTTATTAGCTGTCCAGTATCTTGCTGATCAGAGTTTCCTATATTCTGTCTGGTGAGAGTCCACTGTAAAAATCGGTTACATTTAATGGAAGTAGTAAAGTAAACTCTCTCTACCAAATTCATCCTACCACCGCCACTCATTTACACCGTTCCAGAACGTTCACAGCAGACATTTAAAACCGACCACCGGTTAGTATTGATCTAAAAACTGGTGTGGACTCACGCTGAAACGAACCACGGTTACTTTGCCATTGAATAGCATAAAACATAAACATAATTTATAAATCATTTATTATAATAAAATTAGATTAAAACAGAACACACTCCGTTACCTGGAATTGAATTCACATTTACATTACTTCGATTTCGTTATAACCCGCATGGTTAGAGTTTTATGAAAACCTGGATTTACATTTACGTGAAACGCACCAAACTTACTTTCACAAACACAACTTCCGTTTTGCTCTTTCCTTTCGTTCTTTTATTTTCTTTCTTTCTTTCTTTGTAAGGACATGTTTTCGTTGCCATAGTAACAGCTTTTTATCGACATTTTTCACTGTTTATGATTATTGAAATAAAATACATTACTACACATTAATAATATCTCACTTTAAATCAGTTTTATCGACTTCGTAAAACTTTTCTTACTCTTTTTAAATGACAACGTTAATGTTTATGAATATTGAAATAAAATACATTATGTCTCACTTTTATCGACTTTTTCTTTTTTAATAGCATTTTCTTAAAATGAATATTAACATAATTTCCCAACTTTTTCTTTGTTTTTAGTTTTGTTTGTTGAATTAAACTTCTTTTTTTTTTCTCATTACAACATTAGTTATCGACCCCGGTTCTTTGCCTGACAAACGACATCTGTCGGCGGTTCTTGAAACTAAATTACACGCATTCGCTCAATGTTACTGACATGCAGAAGTGGCAATGGTGCCATACCTGTTATTGTAAATTAACACTATTAGCTAATTCCGGAAAAGGATATTCTACTTTTTTAGGCGCATTTGCACCCTCTCCATGTTAAGAATGGCTTCTTAAATAATAACGTTATTACAGCACGAAAAAAACATTAAACTTTTATCTTAGAAATACGATTTAAAATATAGCGCAGATCATCAGTGCACTAGCACCCATTTTCTTACTATTAAATGTTTACTACTTATTTTTCTTTTAATATTCATAAACAGTAAAAAACGTCGTCATTTAAAAATAAAATGTTATTACAAAAGAAAATAACATTAATTAAACGTAAGTATTATTTCAATATTCAATAAGATATTATTAATAAATGTGTAGTTATGTCTTTTACTTCAATATTCAATATAAGATTTATTTCAATATTCAATAAGATATTATTAATAAATGTGTACTTATGTCTTTTACTTCAATATTCAATATAAGATTAATTTCAATATTTCATAAAAGATATTAATAAATGTTTACTAATGTATTTTATTTCAATATTCATAACCAGTGAAACAATGTCGATAAAAAGTTGTTGATTGTTTTTTTTTTGCAACCAGAGAAATAAGTCGACAATGGAAACATTATGAACAGTCTCAGGAAGACACTTCTGGTACTTTATTCTTTTGTTTTGATTTACTCAAAACCGCACACACCTCGAAACATCCGAGCAACGCCGGGTACCCCTGCTAGTATATATATATATATATGTATATATATATATATATATATATATATATATATATATATATATATATATTTCGGTGTGCATATGCAAATCCAAATTTCATATATATATATATATATATATATATATATATATATATATATATATATATATATATGAAATTTATTTATACAAACATTGATGGCTACATATGTGCGTACATATTTCTGTAATCACCCGCGTTGGGGGATTACGTCTTCAGGCCAAGAATTATCGCCGAGAACTCTTGGCCTTAAGACGTAATCCCCCAACACGGGTGATTAGAGAAAAATGTATGCACATATGTAGCCATCAATGTTTGTATAAATAAATTGCATATGCCTGTTCTGTTTACTCATTGAGCACTCTTTGGTAGACACATGTTGTTTCATTGGATGTACTTCTAGGAAACTAAACTCTACTGGCTAAATATATATATATATATATATATATATATATATATTAAAAACTACGAAACATCTCCAAAACAAATCAGTTTCTAATGGAGGTATATACACTATTCGTTGCCAAAATTGCCATCATAAATACGTTGGTGAAACCCAGCGTAAATGTAAAAAAAAATGCTCAGTGAAAATAAAAGAGATATAAAAAATAGCAATTCTCTAAGTGCATTATTCTCTCATTCATTGCAGCATAATCACACCTTTGACTTTAAACAAGCAAAAGTAGCTAAATTTATTTCATATAAACCGCGCCGAAGAATTCTTGAATCAGGCAACACCGCTTATATTCAAAAGCGGAATTCTTAATGAAAAACGAAAATCAACTTTCAGCAAAAGTAGTATTTCAGCAAAAGAGTCAGGGGTGACGTTCGGCTGAGAATAAGGTTGATTAAGTGTAGATGTATTTATTTATTTATTTATTCATTTTTTATTTATCTTATGTTAGAGTAAGGGAATGGAGTAGGTAGAAAGTAGCAACCCTAAATTATATATATATATATATATATATATATATATATATATATAATGTTTGAAGACACTTCTTAACCTGTATGCTTAATGAATATTCCATCTACAGACTTAAAATTTGGTTTATAGTGTATTCATGCATATTTAGAAATTGAAACTTATTTTCAGCCGAGAAAAAAAGTCTGCTAAGGGGTCAAAATTTAAAAATCGGTACGTGGAGGTCGTTGGATTTTTCTCTATTTGCTAACTGTTTTGCGACTGCGCATGCGTGGCCGTAAAAGATGAAACTTCCTTATATTTAGTAAAAGTTGGTTTGATTACATATTTTAAATATAATGACAAGCTCGTCTAATAGTTATCGTACTTGATTCCCTGTCTTTAGATCTTGGTTTCGATCTCAACTCGAGTATTTTTTTTATTTCTTACAGGAAATGAACTGTTTAGAAAATATAATACTTGCATGCACATGTATCGCTTTCTTTTCGTTATTTAAATTTATTATTTTACTAGCTGAAGTACACGGCGTTGCCAGCTTGCATATGGTATATTTGAATATTTTATTCCCATACATTATAATAAATATAGATTAAACAAAACATACATTCATAATGACTCCTTTTTCCACACAATCCATGTGGTCGGAGTAGTAGAGCCTTTTATTTTATAGAGGTCTCGCCAGTAGACCTAATCTTTTTTTATAGTTTAATCTTTTATCTTCTAGTCTTTCTTTCAAAATATGTTGTAAGAATTGCAATTATTGTATATTTTAGTGCATATCTGAAAACTGTTAAATCTTTGTTTTAACTATTTAATGTACTATACATATAAAGATGGCATTAATAATCTATTCTGTTGATGAAATGATTATAATTCAGTTTCTCCAGTGCATATCTGAAAACTGATAAATGAACCTCTAGCATTAATTTTGAAGAACCTCTACATAACCAACATTTTTGGAGTGACGTCTAACAGGTGTGTAAATGTAGAGGTTTTCAGGACTTCCAATGCGTGAGCAACCAACATACAACTAACCATGAGAAAAGCAAGGTATCTGAAGATGAAGTCCAACAACCTTTAGGCTTTATCCTTGAGCTTTACTTATTTTTATTGGGAATTGTAAACGCTTGAACTTAACTGGCATATCAGAGGGAAACAGAGGAATCCGGGGAATTAACAGTTTCACCTTTAAAATATCGAGTTATTATAATGGCTTCTAGAACATTAGTTTTAAAAAGTTTTTTTTTTTGCAAACCGTGTTCCATTGCACAATTTAGATGGATCAATATTTTTTCTTATTATAACTGGCACTCCTTGCTTCAATATCAGGTTATGATGTGACATTCCAGGCGGCTTCAGTGAATTTAGAATTCTACAGGTAATTCTACTGCCTGAGCTTCATCAATAACGCAATCAATGGATTCATAATAATGCTCTAACCAAGGCAACTCTTGTAAAAGATAACAATTGATCAGTTATGTTACCATGAAAAGAATGTAAACATTTTTTTAAATAATTTTTAACAATGAATGCATTTTAATGATAAACAATATGAATATAAATAAAAATATTTAATTGTCAGAATATATAAAAAATAAACAATACAAATAAAACTTGTCATAGTTATAAACTATGAACACCTTTTTAAAGCAATATAAAAATATAACTTTTTTATCATTTGAAACTATGAAAATCTTTAAGTTTGAGTTTAAAGAGTATAAATAAAACTTTTATAATTTTACACAATATAAAAAGCTTTATTTTTAATTCAAAATTGAATCACGTGATTAATATTGAATCACATGAGTAGTTATAAATGATACAAATTAATATTAAGCATATTGCATCTGTAGATGGAATATTCCATCTGTAGATGGAATATTCATTAAGCATACCGTTTAAGAAGTGTCCTCAAACATTATATATATATATATATATATATATATATATATCATTTAAGGTTGCTACATTCTACCTACTCCATTCCCTTACTCCAACATAAAATAAATAAAAAATGAATAAATAAATAAATAAATACATCTACACGTAATCAACCTTATTCTCAGCCGAACGTCATCCCTGACTCTCTTTTGCTGAAATACTTCTTTTGCTGAAAGTTGATTTTTGTTTTTCATTACAAATTAATATTAAGCATATTGCGACTTTTAATAATTTTATCGTCTATTTTCTTTCAATTATTTTGAAATTTATTTTCACGTGTATTCTCTTCCATAACTATGACCACCACTTTTAACATAAAATAATATACTGTTTAATATTCGAAAAACTACTTATTTGCGGAAAAATGAAATATTTAATATATAAAATATTCGTTTTATGCATACCAGAAAACCAGTGAAATACTTATATATTTTTCTACCGTGCTGGAATTGTTTCGAAAGCCATTCTTAACATAGGGGTGGGGAGTGTTTTGTAAGTATTCTCTGCTTCCACCTAACAATTTCATAAAGACAAATATATTAAAATAGTTGTTTTACGTTAAATCTAAATTTATCCCCCCAAAAAACTATTTTAAAATAGCACAGTACCAAAGATGCATACGCACCAAACTTCTAGTATTATTGTTTAAAATTAAAAATTAAAAAAGACAAAAGGTTGTGTTTATATTGTTTAAAATAAAAAAAGAAGATTTATATTGGTAAAAGAAAAAGAAAAAGATTTATATTGTTTTAAATAAAAAAAGAAAATTTATATTGCTAAATATAAAAGAAAAAGATTTATATTGATTAAAATAAAAAGAAAAGGGGTTATATTGGTTAAAATAAAAAAGTTTTCATGCGTTTTTTTTAAGTTGCTTCCATATTGATTATTTTTTGTACGAAATTCTGTTTAGTGAAAACTCAAATTCTGAAATACCGATGTCATTGTTTATATATTGTTGGCATAGTAACATAACGGTGATTAGGGAGTTTGGTTCCTTTTATTATAGAGGGTTCAAGATTATTTTGCCACCTAAACGCCCATCTTGACAGAATCTTTGGTAGTTGTGCAGTGTACGAACCATGCTGACATACTAACGTTATTATTGAGACAGCCGTTCTTAACATAAAGAGGGGGTTTGTTAGCTCTTTTGCACTTTCACCTTACAGTTTAATGGAAAAAGAGAACGTATTTCAAGAAAAAGGAAGAAGCTATATGAATTAAGGATATTATTCGGAGAAAATAAACTTACCTCAAGGAAACAGGCGTATTAATTTAAAGAGAAAGTAATGTTGATTGGCACTTGTGTAGATGCGGGGGCGGGATGAACGAAACTTCATAAATAAAAATTCACTTTTTGAGCAACATAAAATTTCATTTAATTTCGTTTAAAAAAATGAGAAAGAAAACTTCTGTTTATGTTTGAATGATTGCTTTCGTGTCAACCTATTATGTGTTGAAATAGTCTCGTAACATTGTTTTGATTGAAATAAGTGGATCACGACAATCTGATTATTTTGGCGGATTTTCATCAGTCGAGGATTCGAACGTGAATACATGTTTTGTTTTTGTTTTTGTAAGGAACATTATATTAACGGAAATTACTTAATCTACTGTAACCGAAGTAATGTTGAAGATAATCAAGTGCTTGTATTTTTATGATAAATGGAAAATATCTCATGTTATTTAAAATATATGAAATAACATTTAAAATAACTCATGACTCATTTTTTCGGGAAGGGGAGTATAATAGTCTGAATCCTTACATCATCAACGCTCTGATCCCCATCTGGCATCAATTGTGATGCATGGCTCTCGTCTGGGTGAGGCCCCGTGTTTTGACAAGCTTCTGGGTTTGACCTTTACTCCTGATCTGAAATGGAACACGTACATCAAGTCTGTTGCCAAGGTCGCTGGAAAGATGGTTGGATCCTTCTACCGCTCCAGAAGATATATCACTCCTGATGCAATTCTCTATCTATATAAAAGCTAAGTACGTCCAAGGATGGAATACTGCTGCCATATCTGGGCAGGAGCAGCTAAAAACAGCCTATCCTGCCTTGACAGAGTACAAATTAGACTTCGTGGCTTAGTGAGGGATGCCCTTGTCTCTTCCCTGCAACCTCTCTCCCACAGAAAAGACATTGCAAGCCTTTTTTTGTTTTATCGTTATTTCCATGGCAGGTGCTCGTCTGAACTCCAATCTCTGGTCCCCCCTCGCCAATCTTTTACGAAAAACACCCGTCTAGCTGAATCCACTGTCAAAAACTTTCCCCAGTCTTTATCTATGCCTAAATCAAAACGTAGATTCCATGAACAAAGCTTCTTTCCTAGAACTGCACGCCTGTGGATTTCTGTTCCGTCTGCCTGCTTCCCACCTAACTACAACCTGTATGTCTTCAAGTCCAACGTAAACAAATTTCTAATGAACCACCCCCTTACGTAGACACTGTATTAAATCTCCACATTAACGTACTGCACTTACAATAACCCTTATCCCTGAGTGGCTTCCGGGTCTTGATAAGTGGCGATCACTTGTAAAAAAAATTACATTATATATATAACAACAAATAAAAACTAACAAAATTAGCAGGTGTCAATATGACCATCTACTTGAACAATTATTCAGGATTGCCCGTTTCAGAATATTTAACCGATAAACTTAAATTACTGATCAGATTACACTGAAACTACCAGAAACAAGTAATTACCACAATTATGGCTTATAATGAGTAAAATATTTGTTTGGGTAGATGAATAACGCATACAGATGTGAAAGGTCTCCCGCTCAGGTCAGCAATTTGCCTCTGACCTCATCGAAACTGTTGGTCGTGATTGTCTGTCTGCCGGGAGGTCTTCACATGGGTTCTCAGCGTCTCAGCTCTGTATTGATTTCTGTTGAAAAGCAAATAGCTTTGCATGCACGCCAGAAAAAGAAGTCAGACTCAGGATTGCTAACTACTAAAAAGTTAATTTCATAGAAGTTACAGGTTTTTGCATATATACATCCTTCAGTCAATATTCTCCTACAATCTTATTCTCCGTTCTCATGATGGCAGTGGTAGCGACGGCCGATGGTATCTCTTGGTTAGTTTCTCTCTCACGGAGGTCTGGATTAATCTGCTCAATTAGGCGCAGGTATTCGCTCTTATACTAAGATAACGGGATGGGTCGGACGATTCGTTTAACTAATCAGGGTCCGACACACTTTCTGGGGAATTCCAAGATTCTTTTTTGTGTGCGTGCACCTTATCGGTCGTCCATAGCTTATAAATCTGCCACCAAAATTAAATTTTCCTCACACGCCCTGAAAGGTGACCCCTTATCACGTCTGAGCAGCTGTCCCCCAGGCCAACATGTGCATGATCTCGTTTCTACATTATTCTGACATTTCCTGTCATTGTTTTGAACAACAAAAATAGCTGTCCGTATTTTTACAAAGCACAATAAATTTGTCAATGCTGCCAAGACTAAACTGGTTTCCTTGAATAATTACAAGAAACCTTCTCTGCACCCAATAGCAATGTCTGAGAGTACATCTTTCAAACTGCTTGGCCTTACGTTCACAGAGAACATGAGTTGGAACAATTATATTGAAAACATTGCCAGGGCCGCTGCGAAGAAGGTAGGCTCTCTCTACCGTGCTAGAAAACTACTGAAAGTATCCTGTACCTCTATAAGACCACCATTCGCCCATGTATGGAGTATTGCTGTCACATTTGGGCTGGTGCATCTGCTGCTAGTCTCTCGCTCCTAGACAAGGTTCAAAAGAGAGTCGCCAATCTGATAGGCCCTGAACTGGCATCTAAGCTTCAGCCTCTGTCCCATCGACGAAACGCTGCATCCCTCTGCCTATTCTACAAGTATTTTAATGGTGAATACTTTGACGAACTGCAGACACTTGTGCCCACACGACAAACCCGATAGGCAGCTAAATCCCACCCCCACACAGTAGAGCTCCCTATATGTAGAATATCTTTCTACTCCAGTAGTTTCTTCCCCAGAACTGCTAGACTCTGGACTTCCATTTCAGGTCCCTGCTTCCCCAACTGTACTGACATGCAGAAGTTCAAGTGTAACGTGAACCGACATCTTGCTGCCCAAATCCCAACATAGTGCCCCAGTAGTTGCTGCTTCTCATAGTAGCCCCTACACCACAGTAGCAATGTACCTTGTTTGGGGTGAAAATGTAATAAAAAATAAAAAAATAAATAAATAAAGTCACCTGCCTCTGTCCAGGATTCAATTAACGTTTAACGGACAATTTCAGCATATTTACCCGACCTTACTCATGGTTTTAGGGGATTTTAATCACCTCAATAGAGAGCAGTATCGCTCTTCAATACGGTCACATCATACAGACATACATTAAAATAAAATTATTCCTCTCAACTTTCCTACATTTTTTACTTCATGGCAAAATCCAATTCATTTCTTCACGTCTTTTAACATTACATATTTCCTACTTATCTCTCAATATAACGATGTTTTGGTTTTAATTTCAGCTGATTGAAATAATGTGGTCTATTTTTACATCAGTATTATGCATTAGGTACAATATAACATTCAATAGATCAGTTGCACAGTAAATATAAATATAAAATCTGCATAAATTAAATTATAATTCAGCGTATTTTACGAACGAGGAAAGCCAGACGTTACTCCACTAGTCTATATATATATATATATATATATATATATATATATATATATATATATATATATATTCGTATCCATATCTGTTTTTTTGTTCAAATATTATTAATATATACAAAATGTTTCTTACTTTAATCTTTCATTTATTTCTATAAAATATGAATCTTACAAAATATACAATCAAGAGATCGCCCCATTTGCATATTACATTAAGAAAAATCGATTTTACTAAATAGCGATATCTTAGTTAATGTTTTTAGCGAGAAAATTGTTTTAAGTATTCTATTTTAAATTATTACTTAATAAACTTTAAACAACAATCATATTGATAATATATGTAATTTAAATTATTTGGAATTATTATTTCCAACATCACCTTTTTAAAAAAAACTTTTTAGAGTTATTTGCCCCTAGAAACTTCTACGCATAAATATCTCTCACCAAATAAAATAATTTGGTAATCTCAATAAATTTCTAGCTGGAAAAATAATTTTTTGTAGATAGAAAAATGTTTGGCTTTTATTGAATTTTGGAAATATTCAAACAAAAAAACTGAAAAATGGTATGTGTTTGCTTTTATTATTCTTTAAACGGCCAGATAGAAATCGGTAAATTTTACGATGTGACCCATTGTCGTTTGACCCCTAAAAAATGAAGATCTACTGCCCCCTCTCTAAATGCTACAATTTATACTTTTTTTCACCTTATTTTTTACGACGTGACCCAGCGTCGTTTACCCCTAAAAGATGAAGATCTACTTTTTAGCCAAATACGTTTAAACAGCTTTTATAAATAATATGAAAGAAGAAATTTTGAAAAAAATATAACATTTTAGAGTAAGAGATGATTTATTGGCCACCAATTGTTCTACGAGACATGTCCCTTCTAGCATTTTTTAAAGTTTGGTGATTTAGGGGGGACAAATCATGGCAAATACAATTACATTCAAAGCATAAAATAACGATAAATTTAATTAATTTATGCGACCATTCTGTACACCTAACAATTTCATAAACAAAACAAAAACAAACCCCCAAATATTACAAATCAAATTTTGGAGGGAGGGGTACATTTGAAACATAACATGACGAAAACTGTAATTTAATTTTTTTGGGAATTAAATTTTGGTAATTATTTATTATTTTTAGGGGAAGCGAGTTTTCTGTCAAGTACTCAATATTCGGAGAATAGTTTCTCCTCTTTGTATCCCTTCTGCCGAAATATCTGGTGGAGAGGGTATCAGGTAATTCTGTTTTGGGGCGATTACATTTACATGTTTTATCCGTTCTTATATTTTAAAAATTATTGTGGGGGTATCCACGTTGCCCATGATGAAAATGATTAGTATAGCAAATGTGTTCCAAACGGAATTTCATGTCAACCCAGGCAACATCGCCTACCAATGCTAGTTTATGATAAATTGATACAGCAATCTGACTGGAGCTTTGTAAGTAATATATATTTTATTTTCCATCCCATAGTTAAAATATAAAAGTGCCCAAATTTGTGTGAAAAAACAACAAACATTTTACGCATTATCAGCCACGTTATTATTTTCTGTCTATAATTTTGCATATATTTGGCGGATGCTGCACGTCACTTAAAGTAGATTGTTTATGTTAAATTTATTAATTAGAGACATCCGTATATATTAGAGTGGTTGTATCTCCCTATCTTTGTATTTTAACCAATTATTCTTAGAGAGTGGCTGCCCTATTTGGGCGGCAGCCTTACATTTACGACGCTGTTGTTCCTTTGCAGTAAATTCCAGATTTTAAGATAGGCGTGAAATCTATTTCATTATCGCTGACGAATCGCTTAATATTCATTGTAATGATCATAATCATAATCAGTCATCATGTTTTCTATTTCAAAGCTACGAATTTTCTCGCATGATATTTAGATGGCTTCCTGCGCGTATTAAGTGGTCATTCACGTTTTGCAGCGCTACTCAGGGAAAATAGCTCTCTCAGCCTTTTTTTTTGTGAAAATCTCTAGCATGTTGGTTCATTTCTTAGAATCATAAGCCGCTCATTACTTTCGACTGGTTCTTATTTCAGTTTGGGTGAAAAGGTTGCTCCGAATCACAAAACTAACTCGAATGGATTTGTGGTTGTTCTGCATCCATGCCATTCTAGAAGAACGTAAAATGTCCTTGTTCATCTCTCAATTACCCCTTGACGTTCTTTTTTTTTACAAAGTAGTCACCACTTATCGATGCCCTGAAGCCACTCGGGGATAAGGTTATTGCGCGTACAGTAATCAATGGGATAGTATCGTAATAATCGTTAGTATTGGAGATTTGATAAAGTGTCTTACTTAAGGGGGCGGTTAATAAAGAATTTATTTATGTTGAAGACATCCTAGATGTAGTCAGGTGGGAAACAGGCAAACAGAACAGAGTTCCACAGGCGTACACTCTAAGAAAGAAGCCTTGTTCATGGAATCTACGTTTTGGTTTTGGCACGGATAAAGAGTGGGGAAAATTTTTGACAGTGGTTTCAGCTAAGCAGGTGTTTATCGTGAAAGATTGGCGAGGGGGGACCAGAGATTGGAGCTCAGACGAAGTAAAAATAAAATAAAGACAGACTCACAACGTCTCTCCGGCTCCCTACGGTGAAGTCAAGTGTATTCGCTCTGACAACTATACGGAATTCACCAATAAAGACTTTGAATTTTTACTAATTAACCATCATATCAGAAAAGAAAAATCAGCTCCTAGATCGCCACCAAAACGGGACTGCTGAACGTGCTTGACGGACACTTTTTGAAATGGCAAAATACCATCTCATTGAATCAAAACTCCCTAAAAACCTCTGGACGTACGCACTTATGGCGGCAGCCTATATACGCAACAGCTGCCTTAACAAAACACTATCTAAAACTCTATATGAATTTTTCTGTGGTAAAAAAACAAATTTAAGCAGAATGCATATATTTGGTTCAACTTGCCTCGCATATATAGATAAAAAGAGTAAATTGAATATTAAGCCGATATGGATACGATAAAAACAGTCCAGCCAATTTAGTAATTTTTCCAGAAAAAAAATAAAATAAAAAGAATCCGATGTTTAAAATTCACAGACACGTTTAATTTTACAGACGAAACCCCATCATATGAAGAATATGAAATTATATTCCCTCAAATAATTAAAACAAATGAAGACAATAAAAATGATGGAGACAAGAGTGTCCATGATGATGATGATGATGATGATGATGATGATGATGATGATGAAGTCGAAAGATATCCCAAAAGAAATAGAAGGCGACCCGATCTTTTTGTGGTCGACAATATAAAAGATTATCAAATCGGCTATTGCTATTCAATGGAAAATGCGCTAAAAAGCTTTAACGAAGCAATTAATTCAGAACATTGTGCTGAATTGAAAATTGCCATGAAAAAAGAAATAGATGCCTTAACCGAAAATGATACCTATACGGTAGTGCCTCTCCCAAAAGATAAACATGTTATTTCTACAAGATGGGTCTTTACAAAAAAGACTACAGCATCAGGCGTAGAACATTACAAAGCTACATTTGTTGCTAAAGGGTACTCTCAGATTTACAGTATATAATATTTTTCTACGTTTTCACCGACCACAAACCTAACGAAAACCAGAATTTTACTGCAAATCGCATCACAATATGACCTAAACATCCATCAAATACACGTAAAAAATACTTATTTGAATGCCCCAATAGACTGTGAAATTTATATTACCCCTCCAGAAGGATTTATAATGAAAAATATAAATAGCGCGTGGCGACTTAACAAGTTATTATATGGTCTAAAGCAAAGTGCTCAGTGTTGGAATACAGTATTTCATGATTATATTATTAAACAACAATTTAGACAATGTGCTGTAGACCCCTGTTTATATACCCAACACAAAGACGATAAACTACTGATTTTGGTTTTGTGGGTCGCTGATATTTTAATCGCATCAAATTGTGACATAATGTTAACCAATATTAAGAACAAATTAAGTAAAAGATTCAAAATGACCGATCTTGGCAAAATATCCTGGTTTCTGGGGATAGAATTTACTCAAAGCAAAGGACGTGTTACGATGACTCAATCGAGATACATCGACAAAATACTATTAAAATTTGGGATGGGAGAGTGCAAGAAACACTCTACACCGGTCGAAAATCATATTAAAAATATACACACAGCATCTGAAATAATAAATGACAAACAATACCGCGAAATTATAGGTAGTCATATATATTCAATACTGCAACCAGGCCCGACATATGCTATACAGTAACAAAACTGTCACAAAAATTATCATGACCAACAATGAAGGATTTAAACAGAGCTAAACAAGTCCTGCGTTATTTAAAAAAGAACTAACGAATAGAAGTTAGTATTTAGAAAATCAAGGAATCCCCTAAAATTAAAAGGTTTTTCGGATTCAGACTGGGGAAACGACGACGATCGCAAGAGTATATCTGAATATTGTTTCAGACTCTCAGAAAATGGGCTATTATTTCATGGAAATCTAAAAAGCAACAGATTGTATCACTCTCTACGCGTGAAGCAGAATTTATCGCGATCACACACACGACCCAGGAAGCACTCTACCTTAAAATATCCTAAAGACTATTTTAGAGCCAGAATTAATTAAAAGCCCCGTAGTAATTAATTGTGATAATCAAGCAAGTATAGTCTTAGCACAGAACACGATAATCAACCAAAGATCTAAGCAAATACAATTTCATAAAAACGAGGTGAAAAAGGAACCCATTATTTTGAATTACATATCATCAGAACAAAATATCGCTGCTATATTCACGAAACACGCAACAAGAATAAAGTTACAGCGTTTTTTTTCTCAAAACTTGTTAGGGGATTCGATTGAATAATTTTTTTTCACGGCCCTGTATGCATATAAATTTCTATATATCAAAAGAAGAATAGTCCTGGACAAGATGTAAAACTGTATCAATTTTATTTGCATTAACACTTTAACCTATTAATGCGTAAATAATACTTTTGCTGAAATAAAAAAGTCACTTAAAAAACTCTTTGTGATTTTCCTTTTCAACAAAATACTTTTTGCATGCTTATTTTAAGGCTCGCAGAAATTACAATTTACTTTTATTTTTGTGCATATTAGTTTTCTTTCTTATTTTTCAAAAATGTCCTATCTTTTTTTTGCATTGTTTTCATTAACAAAAAACTCTTTAAACTGTACATATCGCATGTATGTTTATTTTCATGTTTATTTATTTATATGTATGCGTTTTTCTTTTCTTTTTTTGTACAAAACTGCATAATCAAATTTAAGAAATGGCTTCTTTTTTCACATACCCACCCCTTTTTAAGGTTAAAATACCTTCCATTTCTTTTATTTCTATTCTCTGTACACATATATCTGTTTTGACATTTGAACACAATTAACAATGGCGTCTTTTTACATGCTAGATGCTAAGATCCAAATGATTTCTAATTTTTATGTATAATTGAATATAAAACTATATATTTATTTTTGAGCAGAACGAACACAAGGGACTTCCCCATTATGAAAAATAGGGAGGATGTTGCAATATTTTTTACGTATAATGGGGTATATATTTAATTGCTGCCAACATCAGCAATATGTGGCACAAGTCCGAAAAGTGTGGAACCTCGCTCCCTCCCCTAAAGAAGATGCACTCCTGCAATTTTAAAAATTGCCTGAGTAACCCCATCGGCATTCCCCGATCGGGGCGCCTCAGGTAGCAAGCAATAAACTTGCCCCACCGGAAAGCCCGGTGACAAGACCTGGGAGGGTGGACCTCCTAGGTATTACCCAGGCGGGGTACCTCAGTCCAACCGGTGCTGGGCCGGTTCCCGACCCCTCACCTGTTGGGCTGAGTGTCAAGTGACGAATCCTTGACGTTTACTACCCTGTCTCCCTGCAGCCGAAGCCGCTAGGAGACACATCCTCTCAAACTGGACATATAATGGGGTATATATTTCAATGCTGCCCACATCAGCATTATGTGGCACAAGGCCGGAAAGTGGGAACCCCGCAGGCTCCCCTAAAGAAGGGGCACTCCTGCAATTTTAAAGATTGCCTGAGTAACCCCGTCGGCATTCCACGGTCGGGGCACCTCAGGCAGCAAGCAATAAACTTGCTCCACCGGAAAGCCCGGTGGCAAGGCCTGGGAGGGTGGACCTCCTAGGTATTACCCAGGCGGTGTATATCAATCCAACAGGTGAGGGGCCGGAACCGGCCCAGCACCTGTTGGGCTGAGTGTCAAGTGACGAATCCTTTACGTGTACTACCCTGCCTCCCTGCAGCTGAAGCCGCTAGGAGACACATCCCATCATAACGAAGTATAATGGGGTATGATCCCACACAGTCGGACGATTCTATTCATAAACGATGCTGCTAGGAACTGACGAATCGAATGAATTCACGTTCTACTACCAACTAATCAGAACCCAGAATTGCTCCATAAATATTAAACCTTTTCCGTAGCAATTTCACATGTTTTGTCCGTCTCGACACGGTAAGAATATTTTACTCTGTGGAACTGTCTACTACAAACAAGTCACCTCGCAGGACATGTGTGTAACAACGAACCATCGGAAACTGTTCTGTCTACTGCAAACCAGTCACCTCTGAAGACTTGTTTAGAAAAACGAACCATCGGAAACTGTTCTGAAACTAAACATGGCTTACACTTCTAGACTTATTACATTTTGTTTTTATCTTAACTGATACAACCGAGTGGTCGGAAGATCCCAAAGGAGACAGAACGGAGCATGAACATAGCTCAGGGTCAGTTGTGAGAAAAAGGTCTAGAAGGCTAGCGTACTGACCGGAATATCGGGCACAGGGTTGGGTTCGTGAAAAATCTGGGTGAGGTCATAGCAATGGCGAAATCATGACAGAACCTCCTCTCATCATCTGTCTTGTTCAAGTGGGTCAGCCATTCCACATTGTGGACATTGAAGTCTCTTGTGACGAAAGTTGTTCGATTCTTTCGTCATTCAGATATAAGGGGGTCCATCATGATATGCATGTTCCATGCATCAAATTGCATTTTTATTATCTTCATATTTTGATTGTAAAGTATTAATGCCTGTAAATGCAATTGCTGAACAACTTACCCTCCTTCGATTCAGATGTTGGACCATTGACACACACATCAACCCTTCTGTGTCGGTTTCTAACTAAAGGTTCCGATCCATCAGGCAGCCTATCCCCGTCGCAAGCTGACAATTTAGTATGTTATTGCTACACATCTTATGACATGACCGGCCAAATTTTATAATTCCAGGTTCAAATAAATACATCAGATATTAGAATACATCCTACTAAAATATTATTGTCACTCTTGGTGAAGTTCTAAATAGCAATCTCCACGTGAGGACACTTTAGAAGAACGATATGCAAAAATATTTTTTATATAATGCTATGAATTGAATTAAAATCATATTAATGCTGCAATATTTTAGTTCTAAATTCATTATATTATTTACTAGAATATCTTGTCATTTTCTTTTCCAGTTTTAACAACTAGTCCCTTAATTTTCCATGTTTAAACTTAACCATATTACTTTTCATGCTTACATTTTTCTTCTCTTTTTCTCTTTTCGGGGCCGCAGTGAATGAGTGGCAACAGTAGTCGCTGCAGCGAGGTGGTTGCTAAAGAAAACCAGTCATAAAAAGCGTCGCTCACCTCCTTACATATTTTTACGATTTTGAACACTAGAAAATTCATCATAAATTTTGTTTTACTGAACGAAATGTTTTTACAACATAGCGGACAAGGTGATCTATAAACTGTAATAATTGTTTGAAATTTGGTCGAAAAATGAGTGAGCGGTGAAGCTTTAAAGCAGTTCTAAATGATTAAAACTGCCATATATTCAAACACGGTAGTATTTGAATGATATATGCATATCGAACGCATACACAAAATAATGCATACACGTTACATGCATTAATAACTAGAAACATTTGCTCTTATGTGATACCACTTTTCATGAGACAAAATCTATTCTAGAGATATACCTGGCCTCTACTTGTTTGGACATTAAAATAGCTTCGTAAAAGAATTAAACACTCAAGTAAATTCGTAGATATTATTACATTTTGGCCATTATTATTATTATTATTATTATTATTATTATTATTATTATCAATAGTAGTAGTAGTAGTAGTAGTAGTAGTAGTAGTAGTAGTAGTATGCACTTTGAGCTTTTACACGTACTCTCGTCCAAAAAATTATTTCTGAAAAAAACTTGCAGTGTTCTCTGAAGTCTGAGTGGTAACAAGCCTCCCCAGTACTCTCCGCCTTTTTCGACAGTCTATGCAAACTAATTTGCGTTATCACAACAGCCGTCGGTGATTGATTTATATATTAAAAGGAGAGCTAGAAACCCATTTTAATCCGTGTCACTTTTTTAAAATTCAAGTCGCACAAGATTACAACTTAATTTATATGTATGCGGTCCATGTTTGTAACGGCTTCTCAGCTATTTTCCTTCTCTCTTAATCATAAGCTATTTACATTCTTAATTAGTATTTGTTCTGATCAGTCCCTTAATTTATAATTTGAATTAATTAAATTGCGTTTTTATTTAATTAATGAAATACAGTAGATGGATAACATTTCCTTTCTGAGAAGACACAAAAACGAATTCTCTGTTCGATAACTGAACGTATTTTTGTTTTGCTTTTTCTCCTGTTTTTAAATTCATGCAAATATTTGTCAACGAAACCAATCCTTACAATCGCATTGTCATTGTCGCATGGAATAATGTGATTTTTCTTTTCCAATACAAAAGAAGCTTAAAATCACTTTTTCTCCCACGTCCTTCTCCAAGTCGAGATATTCAGTAGATAATTGGATCTTACATAATCAGATTTATTTCTGCTACCAAAAAAAGAATGGCAACTCAACAGATGGTGTATTCGTAGAAATAAGAAACAGAAACTATTATGTGATGTTCTCTATAAAACAATATGGCATCAAACAAAACATAATATCACGAGGTGAAACATGTTTTTAGAGAAATTTGTAAATATCATATACGTATTATTTCATGTTAATGAGTGACCGTTTATCAAAGCACGAAGGCCTCTCTACTATAAGGATTAATGAAATTGTCAATTACCGACGAACAACATTTTTGAGAAAATTTAAAACGATTACTTAATTTGTCAGGATTTAATTATTTCAGTTTTCAGGACGTGAATTTGGTAATACCGGGTTTTGAAACAACAATGTTTTACTCAGCTGGGAAGCAACCCTTTGACATCATATTCCAAAGATTTGGAATTCTTGGAAAATATACGTTGTTGATGACAGTTGTGTCTTATTTCAGCTACATAAAAGAATGTATAGACTCTATTTGCATTGGTGGACTAAAGACAAGTTCATGCAATGCATATATTATGATGTAGAACCAGAGAACTAAGTTAAGTCGAACACCTTCATTATGCTGCTAAAATATGATCGGCAAGCGCTGGTGTTAAGCCCACTTTTCTAATACCACGAGTATACAGATATATTACTTATCCGCCATTGTTCAGTCGTAAGTACTTAATACTGTGCGTGTATTACTGTTCATTGGTAAGCATAACTGGATATTACGATCAAAATTGTAACTGACACGAACAATCGGCAATCTTAGTACTGCCGTCATTTTGCTTGTGATGATTCCTTTCAGTTCAACGAATAAACTAAAGATTTTTTAATTCTTTGATAAGATTTGTAATAACCTCACAAATAATCAAAGTTATTCCAGTCCGGTAACTATAAGACAGATTCGGGATCACACATCCTACTTAAATAATAGTTATGTATTCCACATCACTAAATGCCACCAAACAAATACTGCTGACAATTGATAAATATTTATTTTAACCATTGTAGGAATAAAATATTAATATTATTTATAATAGCTACGATATAGGAAGGACGTGATCAGATATTATGGCATAATTTACCTCTATATTTGACCAACAGAATAGTAGTGATTTAAGGCGCCCGAAAGAGAGAGAGAGAGAGAGAGAGAGAGAGAGAGAGAGAGAGTTATGAGCAAACATGTAAGCAAGTAAGCAATGCACATTTTGGGGGTATTTTAAATATTAAGACATAGAATAGCAGATGAAGTTTTATCAAATATAATAATTCCATGAACACTTAGTTTAGAAAATGAGGAAAAATGTTGAACAATATAAAAATATGAGTAAAATGAATGTTTTGACAGCGAACAAATATGCATTCAAGTATATGAAATAAAATTAATAGCTTTTCCATCTGCCGTTTGTTTAACTGGAAATGTACTTTCCCCGCAGAACTCGTCGTAAATGTCTCTTTGTTTCAGCATTATTCCATTTTCTTTCATTAAACATTTATCTCAATCTCTCACTTAACATAATGTTCTTTCCAAGGCCCGATTATATAAACTTCTCTTATATAATGAATAATTATATTATATATGGAGGTTTAACAAATGTAATATTCGTATGAGATTGTAGACCATTATTATCATAGCGTATGTATTTTTAGTCTTGACAATGGTGTCTCCGATATTTACTTCGTCAGAATGCGTTCTAGAAGAACACTGAGTATAAATATACGTGAAGTCATCATAGTGGCGTATATATATATATATATATATATATATATATATATATATATATATATATATATATATATATATATATATATATGCGTATTCGGTGATGGACCACATCAATGTTGCCAACATCCTAAGTGAAATTAATTTGGGGAAAGAAAACTGAATTTCAACTCAGGGCATCCAGTTAACCATTAGACTACTGTCACCTCCTAGATAATAGGTAGAGGAACGAATAACAATCTCAAATGCTCGTACAATTAACGTTTTGACAAGAATCAAATAATACCTGCAACATATCAAATAAAACTATTTAGCATAAACAAAGTTGTAGAAATTAAATCGTTTTCTAAAGTAAATTTAAGTTTAAAATAGCTTAGAATTTATTCACTAATTGTCATTCCACTCTCTCATAGCGCGTATATACACTAGTTAAATGCGGGCGTTATTATCTACGTATAAAATATACGCGAAGTCATCATAGTGGTGTATATATATATATATATATATTCCGTGTGTCTGCTTCCCTCCGGACTACAACTTGGATGTCTTCAAGTCCAATGTTAACAAATTTTTAATGAACCGCCCCCTTAATTAAACACTTCATCCAATCTCCACACTAGCATAATGTACTTGCAATAACCCTTATCCCTGAGTGGCTTCCGGGCCTTGATAAGTGGTGATCACTGTGTAAAAAAAGAAATATATATATATATATATATATATATATATATATATATATATATATATACCGCACTGCTCATCTTTGAATATATGCACTGTATACGCAATAGCGACATTTTATACTGCCGTCATTTGTCGCATGTTTCACTATCAGTTTACACACTAACGGTATAAATGTGCGTGTATCATTCTCATGGAAAGAGCAGACATTCCTCTATACTTGTCAATATATAAATGTATGTGTGGGCTTGGCTCTATACAACGAACAGTTTAATAATATCAGGATTGCGTAGCGCATGGGCAAGTGACATTATTTCAGTTGTACACTGGTTCATTGGTTGAGGCCGGTCAGCACTTGAGTCGAAGTCTGTAATTAAAATACTTCCAATTTTTAATACATCATGCAGTTTAATGCACGAATTCTTGTTAAACCTAAAGTATCCTTTCAAATACTCTCCAAAATAGTGGCCCCTGGCGTTGTACGATGCCTTGCTTGGAGTATAATCTAGAAAGAATACGGTATTTTCATGGCTCGTGGTGTTCAGTGTCGCAATATCCAAAAGAACGTAAAGTGACTATCTCTAAGCAAATCTCTCGGTAACACACTCCTCCCTTCTCGATTTTGTCGTAAACCTAATATTTCAAAGTATCTCTTTGTTCTCTGAAGCGTATTGTGTTATCCCCTTACGTTTTTTTAACCATGCGAACGTGTGTTTTTGTGAATTCTTAATTAAAACCAAAGCAATTTGTTTACAATTCTAATGCCTGTCAAACTTGTTCATTGCTTATTTTCCATTGGTTTTTAATACTTAAGATGTTTTATCTACCATTATTTGCCTCAAATATTTAATATTCTTTAATTATTATTCTAACAAACACTTTATCTTTCGATTTTGTTAATTTAGATGAACTATAAACTGCATAGCTAAACGAGCTAACGTGCTCTCTACTTAATTGTAGATATCCAATCTGTTAGAGTTGTGAAAAGCAGGACGAAAAGTGTGTGAAATGTTTTAAAAAAAACCTTGATTTAAATAGAAAGATTCAGAGGTTTGACAGTCACATTGAGGTGGTACGGCAGAGATGAAAGTTTGTGACATTTGTGACAGAAACTGTAACAGAAATCTTTTTAAAATAGTCGAGGACATTCCATTTTCTTTCTGCAAGAAAATACGACGAACAATCCAAAGTAATTCTTCCTTTTTATTTTGAAGAGACTAAAACGCGATTGTTATCGTGACGAAGTGAAATAATGGAATAGATTATAGACAAAACCATGCATGACATAAAGGTGTAATCTCTCTGTTGCATATATTGACAATATAAGACTCTAACCATTGTCAGGTATATACCTCAGCCAAAGATACCAAACATGCATCATTTAATTTCCGGTAAACGTGTTAAGTATGGTGGTGACTATATAAATAAACAATAGTGTGGTGGAGATTGTATAAATAAATAATAGCATTGCGGAGACAATATAAATTAATAAGTGGAAACTATATAAATTAATAAGTGTGGACTATATAAATTAATAAGTGGAAACTATATTAATTAATAAGTGTGGACTATATAAATTAATAAGTAGAGACTATATAAATTAATAAGTGGAGACTATGTAAATTAATAAGTGGAGACAATATAAATTAATAAGTGGAAACTATATAAATTAATAAGTAGAGACTATATAAATTAATAAGTGGAGACTATATAAATTAATAAGTAGAGACTATATAAATTAATAAGTGGAGACTATGTAAATTAATAAGTGGAGACTATATAAATTAATAAGTGGAGACTATGTAAATTAATAAGTGGAAACTATATAAATTAATTAGTGGATACTATATAAATTAATAACGGCTGGACCACAAAATGACGCGCGTTTTGATTGTGCAACTCACGTCTGCGTTTATCGTCGACTTTTGTAGCTGAAAATAGTCTAGTATTTTTTTAGAACGACTATGTACAGTCATAGTTCATCGCTGACAAAAGTGGAATGTGCTGACTATGTAGAAACATAAATTTTGTAGCACACGGCCCCAAATATTCGTATATGTTGCATAGGGGTGTTATTTTCGATGTATCAAATCTGAGACTATTTTTCGTTATTCTTATTTGAGGATCTTAGTGTGCTCCTATGTATGAGATCGTGTGTCTTAGAATGTTTATGTTATAAGAGATAGCATATTGGAGACATAAACAGGTATATATAAAGAAAGGGGCAGTTCTTATATATATAATAGATATTGAAGAGATATACAGACAGTCTTATATATAACGACAGGATACATATAATACAGGAGATCATACAGCTTGTAATATACAATGAGAGGAGATTTGATATATAGATAGATAGACCGAGGGTTTGACATTTATACTTTTGACAGTTTTGTGAACGGAAGTCTCTCTATAACATTTATACTTTGACACATATGCTTTCTAACATATTTTTTAGATGATGATTTTATCATGGTTCTTATAACATAAGTGGACAATACTTTTTCTGTTGAATAACAACACGACGACGCAGATACAAAAACACATGATGACGTCCTTTATTTCATGACCGGTCCTGATTTCGCTCGAGGAATTCAAAGTTTCTTTACATGGCTTTTCTTTAAGCTTCGCTTCCAAGGTTTGGTGTCAGCGGCTGTCTCTGACCTCTTTCTCGGCTCTCTCTCTCCCCTCTTTCTCTCTTCTTCCCAGACTGCATCTTAAACTCTACCTATATTGAGAACTCGTCACCTCATCGCATGATTAAACATGTGTTCATCGAGCACATTGCCTTGACATGCGCCACGTTGCAAAACTTGACATGACCCCGAGTTCAGTAACCTATTTTTCGAATAACCTCTTTACAAAATATGTTTACATTTTTAATTGACGATTAAATTCCTTATTTTAATTTTCATTTTTTATAACAGAAACAAATTGCATTATAACATTCCTTTTCTAATAAACATATATCTAACTATTTTGTGTGAGCTAAATAATTGCGGTGCCACATTTTTTTTTCAATAACATTCTGTATTTATTTTAACTTATGATTGGAATTTTCAATTCCAAATCTAGCTTCGCAAGTTCGAATCCTTGACTATCCTATTTCATATTTACTCACTTACAAGAACAGGCTCTGCTATTGTTACATCTATATTGGTATCGCTCTTGTTTCAGTAGAGTTTACTTTTGGAACGACCCAAGTAGTAAATAAATTAATAAACTCTTACAATGCAAACACACCTATTATATTTAATATGTATACATATACCACCAATACGGGAATGTTAAGTAGAAGTTGCATTTTATCAACGCAAACAGCGAGGTTTCGTGTGTTGTTAGCAAGCTTTAGTCAGGCATAAAGTCGCCATATTAAAAAACAATTTTCTTTTGCCGGTTTTCCTCGTGCACTCGGCATCTTGTCCAATGGAAAAGTATTTACCTTTAAGTGGTAAAAACAAGATCCCTATGCCATCCAATAATTCGCTTCGACAAGGGCCGGTTAAACAGTTGGAATTGCTACGATTAATTAAACTCTTTTTCCAACATCTTTATCTTAGGATATTTCTGTCGGTTCCTCCATACAAAACGCGTGGATATGATGGACGCATCTGAGAATTAGCTATTCTTTTGTTTCATCATCTGTTCGATTTCGTGGGTTTCCTCAACATTTATGTATTAAAAAAAAACATGGTAATGTAGTCGTAACGGGCCATCCTGAATTTTTACCACTCAAATTTGCAAGTTGCACATCAGGATCTGCGTTTACTTTCCATTAACAAACATAAGCATTATTCTTTTTTTATTTATATTATTTCTGTATCTATATTATTTCCATTAACCTACAAACATAAATATTATTTTTTATTTATATTATTTCTAAGTCTAATATCACAAATAGAACTACCTTTAAATAGTGGCTTCCGAGCCTTGATAAGTGGTGATCTACATGTAAAAAGAAAATTATGTAGGAATAAACAAACATTTTGCTTTGTAATATATTTTGTAAATAGTTGTCGATGTTTTGCTTTTTCAATTTATTTACTAATACATGAACAAATTATTAGAGCATACATTTTTTTTTCTTAAATAATTAGTTATATGATCTCGATTATTCATATGTCTAGTTTGTTTGTGAAGAGTTCAATTTCTTGGTCATTCTGCGAATAGTTTTTGATGATTATTCAAAATTGTTTGTTATCAAGTATTTTTCCACCATCGTTAATTGTAATTTTATTACTTGGCTTATAACGGTGGCCAAATATTTTAAAGACATAGACTTACAAGATCGGGTTTTCAAGTTTATGGGATTTTATTTTTTTCCAAGCATGGAGACACAAACACAAACGGAAAACCTTAAGGTAAACGCAATTATCACACTTCAACTCTGGCAACACCATGCCTTGCCACCAGGGGTGGGATATAGCAACGTTCACTCTCGGTTTGTATTTTTCTTCCTCTTTTTCGCTGAACCTAAGGACAATGCAGATGTGACGCAATATAACCCTGGTTTCGGCGAGAGCCAGGCGACGTTCGAACTCTCAAGGAATATTGACGCTTAAACGCAAGTAATAATTACTCATTCACTTGTCGCTACTAACTCTTATAAACTTGAATTTGTAATTCAATGTAAATAAATCTTCATTTATTTATTATCGTATATCGGTGTATTTCATGGCTTCATTACGCGACCTTTGCTTCTTTTACCCACCTTCCAACATGGAGTATGGAATTGCCAATTACATAAACAGGCTACTTCGTCTTCCAAAAGTTCGAATCCAATTTGTTCCACTACGTCATTTAAGTGTGGATGTTGGCAATTGTCTCGTGAACCCTCCTTTAAGTACTTCATGTTTTTTCTATAATTCTGTACATGGAAATTATCGGGGAAACCAATGCTAGCAATAGAACTCCCGGTTTCATACGATATGATGGTGATCTTATTTATGACTCTTCCTCTTAAATAGTGGTTTGTTCTATAATCCATTCGATTATTTCGCTTATACTTTAGCTAAAGAACTGAACTAACTCTGGTAGCAATCGAACACTGCACGTAGAATTCAACATTATTTTGTCTATTATTATTATTATTATTATTATTATTATTATTATTATTATTATTAGTAGTAGTAGTATTATTATTATTATTTTCTCTGTGCAATCATATTTTTATATGTCTCTTCTTTAAACCTCGGTGACTACATTTTTTTAATGTTTTTATCCGATCATAACGCACTTTTGTTTTCGCTCACGATTATTTTCTTTGGTTGATATCTTCTGCTTCTTTTTCAGCTGCGTTGTTTAACTGAAAATGTACTTTCATCTGTTTTCCTTTTTAAGTATTTGTAGATATTTATTGTTTCAAAGTTATTCTATTTCGTTTCATTAAACATTCATTTCAAACTTTCGCTTAACAATAAAGCGCTTGCCTATGACTGATTATGTCCCGCTAACAAAACAAACGAAAATATACATTTTACAATACTATATTGTCCTTTACGTGTAGTAGTAGTAGCAGTAGTTGTAGTAGTGATGGTAATACGAATTGGTTGTGTTCCTTTTTAGTTATATTTCTTTTCCTTTCGTGTATATTTGTTTTTCTCTGATTTTCGCTAATCTTCTCTTTCTCCCCATTGTGTCCATGTTTTCATCTTTAGAGATTCCACAACCCATATACACTCCTACATCTCTTTATCTTTATTCACTCCTTTCTCCTGTTTTTATTCACCCCTTTTCTCTCTACATTATCTGTATCGGATGTATTATCACTGACTGTATCTTTCTCTATTCCAACATTTCTCACTTTTTATTTCTCTCTCTGTCTCCATATTTATATATATATATATATATATATATATATATATATATATATTCACACATATATATTCATATATATATAATAAAATATATATATATATATTCATATATATATATATTCATATGTATATATATATTCTTATATATATATTCATTATATTCATATATATATACATATATATATATATGTTCATATATATATATTCATATATATATTCATATATATATATATATTCATATATATATATTCATATATATATATTCATATATATATATATCCATATATATATTCATATATATATATATATACTCATATATGTATTCATATATATATTCATATATATATCCATATATATATATATATATATATATATATATATATATATATATATATATATATATATATATTAGGCACCGCCAAAAATGGCCGCAAAATCAAGTTGTTGTTTTTTAAAACGAAATTACATTTATTAAAATCCATTATTTCTGAGTAACTTTTTTTTTTCCAGAAAGATAAAACCCTGAATTTTATCATATAGAAAACAGAATAATGTAAAACTTTTTCTACTATTTTTAATTCAATTTTAAATGTTAAATTTTCCCAAAAAGTTAACAATTGACATTTTTTGTCTTGCACAAAAAACGTACTTAAATATTTAAAAAAAAGGGTTTTTGAAATAATTAATTAATTTATTTATTGTCTAACTAAGATTTAGGATGATTTTCTAAGAGAATATGCAAAAATATTATAATATAAGTACCTGAATTTCAAATAATTCCACTTATTCATATAGGTAACCAGATATTCGCTTTGACGTAGAGTTCAGATCGACTCTGTTTACGTTTTCGTCTGATAAAAAGCAAACTATGGAAGACCAAACAGGCCAAAAAAAACTTATTTTTCAGTGATGAAAATTTCAATGTATTATTAAGCTGAGGCTGGCCAGTACCAGATGGGTGACCATTTGCATGCGTTTGGTTTTTAATGTATATGTGTGTGGGGGCCAGACTCCCCAAAATGGGGGGGGGCAATTTAAAGCAGAATAAAAAAAAATTATTTCAGCGCGTTTGGTCCACCATAGTCGAAAGGCGGCAAACGTTTTCAAACGGGATCGAAAAAAAAGATGCTATTTTTAACACAAAGGGCACAATATTTATCGAATTTTTTTTTTGGTATCGATTATTCAAAGCATGCCCTGTTTAATAATGGTCATGCATTATTCGGCTCGCTAAAAAAAAATTGTTAATTTATTTATCAAAAATTTTAAAATAGCTTTTTTCGTATAAATATTAAAAATTTTTTTTTTTTGTTTTGCTTAACTTAAATTAATTATTTTACTTAACATATTCACCGAATTTCACACTTCAAAACTCAAAAGCGGGATAATTAAACACAATCGAAGTTCTGATATTCAGACGTCAAAATAAGGTATGCAAACAATTTTTTTTTTTTTTTTTTTTTTTTGGAATCTATAATTCTGTCCCTTACAACACAATATGTTGATTTCAGTTTCAGATGATTATTTTAAGCATATTTGTTCCCACTTCAAAACAAGGGGGGGTTTTGTAAGCAAAAAAATATATATATATAAATATCGTTTATGAAAAATAAGTACACTGTTATAAAGTTCATTCTTCTCCTAATAATCGCTGAAAATTTCGTATTGATCGGATAATTACCTGATTTTTGGTAGATTTTTAAAAAGACGGTCCGTCAAAAAGTACTGACCTGCCCCCCCAGTTTTGGCGGTGCCTAATATATATATATATATAATTGTATTTTTCAAAAGGGAATCCAGCAGAGTGTTCAATTATAAGGAAAATCCGAAAATAAGAGCGTATATATATTTTTTTCTTTACACAGTCATCATCACTTATCAAGGCCCGGAAGCCACTCAGGGATAAGGGTTATTGCAAGTACATTACGTTAGTGTGGAGATTTGATGAAGTGCTTACTTAAGGGGGCGGTTCATTAGGAATTTGTTAACATTGGACTTGAAGACATTCAAGTTGTAGTCCGGTGGGAAGCAGTCAGAGGGAACAGAGTTCCACAGGCGTGCAGTTCTAAGAAAGAAGCTTTGTTCATAGAATCCGCGTTTTGATTTAGGCACAGATATAGAGTGGGGGAAATTTTTCACAGTAGATTCAGCTAGACGGGTGTTTTTCGTGAAAGATTGGCGAGGGGGGACCACAGATTGGAGTTCAGACGAACACCTGCCATGGAAATAACGATAAAACAAGGATAGGCTCGCAACGTCTCTTCTGTGGGAGAGAGGTTGCAGGGTAGAGAAAAGCCACGAAGTTTATTTTGTACTCTGTCATGGCAGGATAAGCTGTTTTTAGCAGTTCCTGCACAGATATGGCAACAGTATTCCATCCGTGGACGTACTTGGCTTTTAAACAGATAGAGAATTGTATCAGTAGTGAGATATCTTCTGGAGCGGTAGAAGGATCCCACCATCTTTCCAGCGACCTTGGCAACAGACTTGATGTACGTGTTCCATTTCAGATCAGGAATGCTGGAATCCATATTAAATAGAGAAATAGTCAACCACCCCAGCAGGTATAACCTTCTTAGTGACACACAATATGGTTTCCGTTTTGCAAGATCTACCGCAGATGTGCTGACGGTTATATCCCACAGGATTAGTGAATCTCTTGACAAAGGCTTCCTTTCTAGGGCAATTGCTCTTGACATATCAAAGGTCTTCGACAAGGTATGGCATAAGGGTCTACTTCACAAGATTTCCAGCTACGGTATAACTGGAAATGTTTTTTTCAATCATTAAATCATTTCTCTCCGATAGACTCATAAGAGAAGTGGTAGATGGACAAAAATCGGAGGCCTGCAATATAAATGCTGGAGTCCCTCAGGGGTCAATCCTGGGCCCAATTCTCTTCCTGATCTACATCAATGACCTCCCTAAACACATACTTAAATCATTCGTTGACATCTATGCTCATGACACAACCATCTGCGGCAACACATCAAAGGCTGTAAATGACAAAGTTCTCTCTGAATGTCTCTCCTCTGATCTCGAGCGCGTGGTTCAGTGGGGGAAGTCGTGGCTGGTTATCTTTAATGCATATATATATATATATATATATATATGTTTTCTTTTTTTATTACGTTTTATCTGTTTGGTTACATATGTTTCGGATGTTGGACCGTGTTTACGATCTAACAGTTTCGTCAGACCTTACAGGTTTCTGTAAGGTCTGACGAGGCTTTTAGATTGTAAACATGGTCCAACATCCGAAACATATGTAACCAAACAGATAAAACGGTAATAAAAAAAATAAAACACATATTTGCTCTGCAATAGTATTGAGCACTCTCTTCAGGGTTTTATTAATAACCAGTTTTACCATATGTATATATATATGTGTTTTGTTTGTTTTTTGTTTTTTTAACACGGTGGTCACCACTTATCAAGACCCGGAAGCCACTCAGGAATTAGGGTTATTGCAAGTACAGTACGTTAATTGTGGAGATTTGATGAAGTGTTTACTTAAGAGGGCGGTTCATTAGGAATTTATTAACGTTGGACTTAAAGACATCTAAGTTTTAGTCAGGTGGGAAGCAGGCAGACGGAACAGAGTTCCACGGGCGTGCAGTTCTAAGAAAGAATTTTTTACAGAATTTTTTTAGATGAGACAAGCCATGAATTTATGGTGAATACCAATAGCCCAGTGGTTGAGCACTATCGAGAAAGAACACCACAAAACAGGAAGTAAAAACTTATTTTTTCAAAGGAACCGGAGATGAGTATTGGCTGACGAAAGCTTGATATGGGTTTCTTAAACGGTACTAAGTATCGGGTTTGAAATCGAGGGTACCAATGACTTGTATCATCTAACAACTTTCTGTAAACAAATATACGCTACACGCTAAAACACTCTTCTCCTTTCTATCTCTATCTGCCTATATGTTACAAGAAAAAGGGTCCCCTTTTCTTGTAATAAGAACTTTAGATAAGTGGAAAATGAGATTAGGAGAGACCGAGATTCGAACCTTGTAAGCAAGGTTTAGAAATAGATTCAGAAAATGTTTCTCATTATTCTGTTTCATTTCAATACAATTTATTTTTAGTCGCGTACAAGCGACTCTATAAGTCACTCCGTCGGTCGGTCGCTCTATCGGTCTGTTCGTAACAACATGTTATTAGATTTTTTTTTGTTACTATAGTGTTTTAAGCTGTATTCATAATGTCAAATAGTGTTACATGATAAGGGCTGCCCCCTTTTCATGTACGTATAAAAATAAAGAGATTTAGTTAAAATGAAAATCAAATAGCATAGACGAAATTCGAACCTTGTAATTTAGGTTTAGAAATAGATTACGTGTGAGAATTAGGAATTTGAATGTAAAACAAACGATTGTTTAGCTTAGAGATAAAATAGTTTCAAGAAAACAATGTGCACTGTCAATTTTGTTATGAAAATTCAATTGAAAGAATGCAGCTACAAGATAATTTAATAAACATGTTTTTAACATTTTTTTTTATTTATTTATTTTTTTTTATTCAATTTTCACCCCAAACAAGGCACAGTGCCACTTTGAAGCAGGGGGCTACTATTAGGGAATTAATTAGCGGGGTCATTATGAAGGGAGAAGAGTAGAAAGATGTTTGTTAACATTACACTTGAACTTCTGCATATCATTGCAGTTGGGAAAGCAGAATCCCGGAAGGGAGTTCCAAAGACCCGCAGTTCTGGGGAAGAAACTATTGGAGTAAAAGGCTTTCTTGCACCTAGGGATCTCCACTGTAAAGGGATGAGACTTAGTAGCTTGTCGGGTTTGTCGGGGGTAGTTACGTCGGGGAGGTACAAGTGTTTGCAGTTCGTCAGAGCATTCACCATTAAAGTATTTGTAGAACAGGCAGAGGGATGCAACATCTCGTCGATGGGACAGAGGTTGAAGCCCAGATGACAGTTCAGGACCTATCAGGTTTGCAACTCTTTTTTGAACCCTGTCCAGGAGCGAGAGACAAGCAGCAGATGCACCAGCCCAGATGTGACAACAGTACTCCATACATGGGCGAATGGTTGCCTTATAGAGGTATAGGATACTGGCAGGCGTAAGTAGTTTTCTAGCACGGTAGAGGGAGCCAACCTTCCTTGCAGCAGCCTTGGCAATGCTCTCAATGTATCTATTCCAGTTCATATTCCCTGTAAACGTTAGGCCGAGGAGTTTAAAAGAAGTACTTTCAGGCAATGTGTTCTTGGCCATTGCTATTGGTGGTAGAGAAGGTTTCTTGTAGTTATTGAAGGAAACAAGCTTAGTCTTAGCAGCATTGAATGAGACCAACCATTTTTGTCCCCATTCTACTACGGATTGGAGGTCATCCTCTAGTGTTTCTGCCATTTTCTTGGATATGTGTTCATTTGTTTTCCCCTCATATCTGTTATAGAGAGTGGTGTCATCTGCAAATATACCCAGCTCCTAAACAATGTTATCAGGGAGGTCGTTTATGAATATCAGGAACAATAGAGGTCCAAGGATAGACCCCTGAGGCACTCCCGCATTTATGTCATATTGTTTGGATGTACGTCCGTCGAGGACAACTTTGATTTTTCTATTACTTAAGAAGGATTTAATTACGTTATGAATTCTTCCAGTGATTCCATATGATCTAATTTTCCTTAGAAGACCATCGTGCCATACCCTGTCAAAAGCCTTAGATATATCAAGGGCCACCGCTCTACCCTCCCCTGTTTTATCCAATGAACGGTATATACGTTCAGAAACTACAGTTAAGATATCTGCTGTTGAACGGGCTTGCCTGAATCCATATTGTTTGTCAGTCAAGAGTTTAGCAGCTGTTAGGTGCTGGACTAGGGCTTTATTAACTAAGGACTCAAATATTTTGGCGAAAAGCGGGAGGAGGCTAATGGGGCGATAATTTAGTGGGTCAGTTCTTTCACCAGAATTCTTGAAGACTGGTACCACAGAGGCGGTTTTCCAGCAGTCGGGAAAACAAGATTCGTTAAGGCATTTATTGTAAAGTTTGGACAGAACTGGAGCAACCTCGGCAGAGCATTTTTTTAATAGCACAGCCGGGATGAGATCTGGTCCACATGCTTTAGAGGTGTCTAGGTTTTTTATAATAGCATGTACCTGAGAAGGGGTGATTTTCAAGTCGTCAAGTGTGGCGTCTGTTCGCAGAGGAAAATCAGGGAGTGAGTGGTGTACCGAGTTCAGTGTGGAGTTTGAGGCAAACCGACTGGCAAGCAGATTAGCCTTGTCAGTTGCCGTGCAAGTAACCTCATGATTGTTTGTTAGTGGGGGAATAATTGACTGTCCATTATTAACTACGCTGTTGTAGATTTTCCAAAAATCCCGGGTTCCTAATTTCTGTGCTTCGATGCGCTTTCTGGTGGTTTCAGAGTAATCTGACTTAGCTGTGTCTATCACTCTCTTACAATTATTTCTAGCTTCTATAAACTTCTGTTTATTTGAGCTGGACTTATGTCGGTTGAATCTGCGGAACGCATGCTGCCTTTGACAAATGGCAGCTGCACAAGCAGAAGTAAACCATTGGGGGGAGTGGGGCTTGCTATAGTATTTCCGTGCGGGAACATGTGCTTCAATAGCAGTTTTGAACCATTCAGTTGTCTCATTTGCACACTGTTCCGCTGGAAGAGTAAAAATATTTTGCCATGGGGCATCTCTGATGAGCTCCCTGATGGCTTCGCAATCAGCCTTTTTGTAATACCTCGTTGTTTTGAGTAGTGGGTCTTCAGTTTTAGGGCGAGAATTTAGGCTGATTTCTACCATTATCACAGCGTGATCAGCATTCCCGAGTGGGCTATGGGCATTTGTTGTACAGTCATTGGGAACTGTTGTCAGAAAGAGATCTAGAAGTGAGGCATGTTGATCGTGCTGGTCTGGGAAACGTGTCGGAAATATAACCATCTGAGATAGGGAATGAGATATAGAGAAGCTATATGTGGCGCTACCAGCTACGTCTGTGTGATTTGAGAATCCTAGCCAGTTACTGTGGTGGACATTGAAGTCACCAAATACATGTATTTGTGCGCTAGTATCGAGGGAGAGTGCTATATCTATGCTGTCTGAGACTTTGTTTATTAGGGTACAGTCTTGGTTTGAGGGAGAGCGGTAGAGAAAATATAAGTAGCTAATATTGTGTTGCATATTTAGTCTGAAGCACATAAAGGCCTGGCCCTCTGATTCTAGTTTTATTTCTCTAGTTAGGGGGAGGGTGTTTCGAATATAGACTCCAAGTCCATGCATATGTCTGTCCGAGTCCTTACGGTAGAGTGAGAGATAACCAGGCATGTTAAAGTGGTTAGAGGGTATGGAGGAGTGAAGGTTAGTTTCACTTAATGCTAAGATATCCGGGGTGTTTACAAGGAGAAATGACTCAACATCATCTAAGTTAGTTCTAAGCCCGCGGATATTAGTAAATGCAAGCCTCAAGGGAGGAGGCAGGTTGGTTTTCTTTGAGTTTGGTCCTGGTTTAAACGTAACTTTTGCTTGAGCTGTCATTTCATTTTATTTTATTTAAAAGTTTCAGTTAGGGTGGATGAGTGAGGGGGTGCTGGACAAGTAGTTGTGCAGAATACCAGACATGCAATACAAGTAGACCATCAGCTGTCCTCACCCACAGGATTGTGGCCTCAGGAAAGCCCACCGGGGATGAGTTCAGGGTCCCTTTCCATGCGCGACATGGCACTACAAACATCCCGATATTTTACAACTGTTGATGGAGCAGCCGCTCTAAGCGCTACCAAAGAGTTAGGGCTCCTGTACTATCAGTCGGAAACAGCAGCCAGGAACTGTCAATCCGGTACCCTCAATCCATTAGGCAAAGCCAGCCCAGTCCAACTGCACTGACATATATGGCACTGAAGCACCCCACTGTGTCCAGTTTAGGGGGATGGGATGTGGCAGGAGTGGGGAAAAGCGGCGTTCATTACCCTAGTCAGGAAACAAGGTCAACCACTGGGTGATTCAAGCGAGTCCCTGTGATAGTACCTCTACGCCTGGCCAATAGGCAAAGAATGAGTATGAAAGCCGAGCGATAGACAGAGTCTATCTCCTCCTTAAGCAGTTTAGGTTTGCCAACCGGTGATTTGTTTGAGTCACCAGCTCTAGGAAGGTTGTCGTCCAGGACTGAAGAGACCTCCCTCCCCTAGGTTTAGTTTCAGAGTTTTCCTTCTCCTAGACGGATGGCCTGGGAAGACCTACGGGTCCATCAGCTCCGAGGGGGTTCGCCCCGCGCCTGGGTCCTAATCCAGGTATTTCTGCGACCCCGCATGGGTAGTTAATATTTATTGGCTATTTAGGTTAATATCTCCTGGAAAAATCGGGCATTTAGGTTAGCTTCTACAGAAGATTTTCACTCCTCAAGTGTGGTTTAAAAAGGGCATTATTATGCTGTCCATTTTCATTTATACTGAGAGAGGGTATACGTAAAAATTCATGCAGTGGAAGCAGTTAAATTTGCTACAGTATTGGATCGAGAGAGTCGAGTTGATGTATGGTTAGATATAGTTTTGTAAGTTTAGCAATGTATGGTTAGATATGGTTTAGTAGGTTTAGGAATGTATGGTTAGATATGGTTTAGTAGGTTTAGGATTAGGATAAAGTGTTAGAGTATGATCTACTTTCTATTAGAAATTCTGATTTGGTGCCCAAACCGGACATTTAGTAAGACTGAAAGATTAGATATGCTCAGTATAGAGACAAGAGAACATTTGATATGGAGTACAGTTATACCTGATAGATATAGGTTATTGCATATTCTGTAAGTATAGTTAAAGTATAGATGGATGGATAAGTAGTATTGTATACGAATGCATGGAATTTTAGACAATTTGAGTAAGTTGCCTTTAGACTACAACTAAGGAGAATGACTTCGCCTTTCTCTTAATATCCGGAAGTTTTTATTTCAATGAGTACCGGTTTAGTTTGTGTAATAATTATTGCAATACTATCTCTTAATAAAGAGATATTAACGGTTACTGTTCATTATAGATTACTTTAAGTCAATGTATTGGACTAAGGCTAGTAAGTATTTACTTAGAAGCTTGGTTATGGGTTGGGAGTTATAATCGGGAGCATGCCTAGGAAATTTTAGGTGTTAATGGGTATCGATTTACGAGTTTGTTAAGGTCAAGGGCGGAGAGCAAGGACCCATCTAAGTTACGTGAGACGGATTTGTTTAGTGTCAACTTAGGAAGTAGAGCAGATTTGATTTGTTAGTGATCAGGAGAAAGAGAATTTAAGTAAAAAATAATAAGGTTTGTCATGCAAAACAGACAAGGCAGTCATCTTGGAGGTAAAGTATCTATAGGAGGTACTTGCTTAGTATACAAGCAGCAGTATTTTGTAGTTGGGAGAGGAATTTTAGGTACAATAGTTTCATGACTTATTGCACAAGTCCGTATTCAAGGTGAGGGACGATGTACTTCTAATATTGAAACTGGGTTTATCTAATTTTAAAAGTAGTTGACTAGAGTGTTATTAGATGTTCTACTTAGCTTAGGGATAGAATAAAGATTTAAGGTAATATTCAGGGTGATATAAGCAGTTTCATGAGGATTGGATATATGATCACTGGATGTTGAACTGCTCAGGAGGATTCTTGTATCAATTAAGAAGGATGTCTTGGTGATATAAGATTTGAGAAATTAAGAGTCTGGGGATACAGAGAGCTTTGAGCCGATGAGGATTCAGTATAGGCGATTGTATATAGGTAACAAAGGTGGTTTAGTTTAGTACGCACGTATTCTACATATTAAGTATACTGCTTCAGTTCAATCCTCTAACGCAAAGGAAAATCCGTTTGCATTCCGGTTTGCAATTTTGTCAAGAGGGGAAATTTAAAAACAGCTTATCTAATTGTTGATGATATCAGTTTATAGACAATAGTACAGACTGATAAATTGTTGTGTAAGGCATAAGAGCCCCTCATCTTCAGATGAGATGATGGATCACGAGCATAAGTTCGGAGCAGGGATCCGGAAAGGAAATGGTAGTGTACAAGCAAGGGGGGGGGTCACTGATGTTTATTAACTTTTTTTTTTCTTAAAAAAAAAAAAAAATTTTTTTTTTTTTTTTTCGATGGCTGATTATATTAAGTATCGTACTTAAATAAAGTTTTCATGTCCTCTAAATAACTTAGCATAATTTCTTTTTTTACCGAGTTTGTCTTTACTATAGCATTGACTTATTAATTAAGTGACATGGCATTGTAAGCGGCGAAATAGTCTATTTAAGTGAAGAAAAGTTATCGGTTACAATATGCCTGAAAATGGAAAGAATATTAGCTTTAAATTATATGCGAACAGTTAGGAATTTTACTTAGCTTTGGGTTTTTTTTCTTGGATACTCGAGGCTAAAAAGCATGGTGGTCGTTTCACTTGGACTCATACGGTCAATGGCACTTGTGGTACCAAGATGCTATCTAATTAGGGAGACGGTGTGGGCTGATTTAGAGGGAGGGGGGTCACTTAGTGAAAAGTGTTCCATTTGGCGGCGCGACATATTTCTTTACATGTGTATCGTTTTTAGAGGTATTAATGTTAACAATTGAATACGCGTTTCAAACAAATATGATGGAAATAAAATATTAATAGATATAACGTAAAAATAATGGCATATATAACGTACAAGGTGAAAAGCGGAAAAAACTGAAAAGGAAATGTGCAGTTGAAAAGTACAGCTTTAGGAAAGAATTTAAGTAATAAACTTACGGTGCGTAAGGATTCGTTGAAATAAGTTTTAACCGTCGTGAAGGAAACCCATCAATAAATTGAGAATCATAGAGTTTTAGGTTTAATTCAATAAATCTAATTATTATAGGGTTTTTTTTTAATATATGCAATAATTGAACATGCAATAAGTCTGGATTTATAACACGGTGGAAATGATATTTAAATAAGGTTTTCATGTCCTCTAAATAACTTAGCATAATTTCTTTTTTTACCGAGTTTGTCTTTACTATAGCATTGACTTATTAATTAAGTGACATGGCATTGTAAGCGGCGAAATAGTCTATTTAAGTGAAGAAAAGTTATCGGTTACAATATGCCTGAAAATGGAAAGAATATTAGCTTTAAATTATATGCGAACAGTTAGGAATTTTACTTAGCTTTGGTTTTTTTTTTCTTGGATACTCGAGGCTAAAAAGCATGGTGGTCGTTTCACTTGGCCTCATACGGTCAAATGGCACTTGTGGTACCAAGATGCTATCTAATTAGGGAGACGGTGTTGCCTGATTTAGAGGGAGGGGGGTCACTTAGTGAAAAGTGTTCCATTTGGCGGCGCGACATATTTCTTTACATGTGTATCATTTTTAGAGGTATTAATGTTAACAATTGAATACGCGTTTCAAACAAATATGATGGAAATAAAATATTAATAGATATAACGTAAAAATAATGGCATATATAACGTACAAGGTGAAAAGCGGAAAACACTGAAAAGGAAATGTGCAGTTGAAAAGTACAGCTTAAGGAAAGAATTTAAGTAATAAACTTACGGTGCGTAAGGATTCGTTGAAATAAGTTTTAACCGTCGTGAAGGAAAACCATCAATAAATTGAGAATCATAGAGTTTTAGGTTTAATTCAATAAATCTAATTATTTATGTGTTTTTTTTAATATATGCAATAATTGAACATGCAGTAAGTCTGGATTTATAACACGGTGGAAATGATATTTAAATAAGGTTTTCATGTCCTCTTAATAACTTAGCATAATTTCTTTTTTTACCGAGTTTGTCTTTACTATAGCATTGACTTATTAATTAAGTGACATGGCATTGTAAGCGGCGAAATAGTCTATTTAAGTGAAGAAAAGTTATCGGTTACAATATGCCTGAAAATGGAAAGAATATTAGCTTTAAATTATATGCGAACAGTTAGGAATTTTACTTAGCTTTGGTTTTTTTTTCTTGGATACTCGAGGCTAAAAAGCATGGTGGTCGTTTCACTTGGCCTCATACGGTCAAATGGCACTTGTGGTACCAAGATGTTATCTAATTAGGGAGACGGTGTGGGCTGATTTAGAGGGAGGGGGGGGGGTCACTCAGTGAAAAGTGTTCCATTTGGCGGCGCGACATATTTCTTTACATGTGTATCGTTTTTAGAGGTATTAATGTTAACAATTGAATACGCGTTTCAAACAAATATGATGGAAATAAAATATTAATAGATATAACGTAAAAATAATGGCATATATAACGTACAAGGTGAAAAGCGGAAAAAACTGAAAAGGAAATGTGCAGTTGAAAAGTACAGCTTTAGGAAAGAATTTAAGTAATAAACTTACGGTGCGTAAGGATTCGTTGAAATAAGTTTTAACCGTCGTGAAGGAAAACCATCAATAAATTGAGAATCACAGAGTTTTAGGTTTAATTCAATAAATCTAATTATTTATGTTTTTTTTTTAATATATGCAATAATTGAACATGCAATAAGTCTGGATTTATAACACGGTGGAAATGATATTTAAATAAGGTTTTCATGTCCTCTAAATAACTTAGCATAATTTCTTTTTTTACCGAGTTTGTCTTTACTATAGCATTGACTTATTAATTAAGTGGCATGGCATTGTAAGCGGCGAAATAGTCTATTTAAGTGAAGAAAAGTTATCGGTTACAATATACCTGAAAATGGAAAGAATATTAGCTTTAAATTATATGCGAACAGTTAGGAATTTTACTTAGCTTTGTTTTTTTTTTCTTGGATACTCGAGGCTAAAAAGCATGGTGGTCGTTTCACTTGGCCTCATACGGTCAAATGGCACTTGTGGTACCAAGATGCTATCTAATTAGGGAGACGGTGTGGGCTGATTTAGAGGGAGGGGGGGTCACTTAGTGAAAAGTGTTCCATTTGGCGGCGCGACATATTTCTTTACATGTGTATCGTTTTTAGAGGTATTAATGTTAACAATTGAATACGCGTTTCAAACAAATATGATGGAAATAAAATATTAATAGATATAACGTAAAAATAATGGCATATATAACGTACAAGGTATTGCAACATATTGGAAATATACGTTACTGAGAATATAGGTTAAAATTCCTTTTGTAAAAAAAGGAAAAGTTTTGGACACGCCTGTCCAGAACACGTAAAAGAAGGCACATGTTTTAACATGTCTATTACGTCTGGAAAAATGGGAAGTTCTAGATATAGTTAGAAAACTTTAGAGTTAAGAAAGGAGAAACTGGGAGAGAGACGGAGAGAGAGTCCGAGGTCGACAGACGGCAGTCCAGTTTGGATTCGAACATCTAGAAGCGAGACGGCCACTTTTTAAACTTAATATGTGAAGCTTTGAATTCTTGCTGATGAAAACCACGAGCGGTCGTCAGAAGAAATAAACCCAGTATGTGTTTTTATAAACGTCGTCTTTGTGTTGTGATTCTACCAAAAAAGGTAAAGTGAAAATTGTATTATATATATATATATATATATATATATATTTAAATAAGGGAGTAGTCACCAACAATGTGTATTTTTTAACATTATTTTATTATTCCCTGTCTTATTTTTTCATTGGGAATTATGTTTGGATCATTGTAATAATGTTTTTAAGTCATTGAAATCGTTTACGTACGTTTCAGACGGTCTGATGCGTCCTCGTCAGAAATTATTTTCAAATGTGTAAAAATGGCGATTTTCGTAGTTAGTTTTAAGTTTTTCCAAGGGGTGGAAGCTTGTAAGTGTTTCTTATACATTAGTATGCTGAATTTTTATTGCTTTTTTTATTTCTTTTTTATTTGGTTTGTCCAGGGAGATTTTGACATCGCTGTAGACAGTCGCTATCTCTTTCTGCTAATGTGTTTTTCTTTTCCTTTAAGGTGGGGTAGGGTGTGTGTATGTGTGTGTGTGCGTGCGCGCGCAGGTGCGTTTATGTGTGTGTGTGCGCGTGTGTGTGCGTGTGTGTGTTTGCTTTTATTGGTTTGAGAATGTGTATATTGTTTTATAGTATTTTGGGGTTATTTGCTTTCTTAGGAAGGCGGCTGTGGTCCGAGGTCGTTACTAATGTGTATGTGTGGGAAGGGTGGGGGGACTGGCTCTTCTGAAGTAAGGGTAGGGGTGCTTTCATTCTATTTTGATATTTATTTTTTGGATTCTTGGATTTTAGTATTGTGATTTTTCGTTTTAGTCTTATATTATGTTTGTTTAGAAAGAGGGGTGTATTTAAAATAGGGGATTTTTTAATGTTTCTATTTATTTGTCTCCCCATGTGGGTATAACCAGACCCAGGATCGGTTCCTAGTGTGGGGAAGATTTTGTTCGCCAGAGGGGGGCATTGGGGGGTGTAGGTATGGAAGGGGGATGATAGAAAGGAAGATAGTCGTTTCAGTCATGAGGGGGTTCTCCTCCCCTTACTGAGGAGGGAGCGAGGTGTTGGAACAGATATTATACTATGGTTTAGGTGTCTCCTAGTGTTGTTGGTTTCGAGGTTAAGTAGGGTTGGTATTGTTCAGTGTGTTGTATTAGAGATAGGAGTGTTAATTCTGTGTGTGGTTGTATGCGCGCACGTGTGTGTGTTTTAATGTGTCGGTTCTGATTTATGTGTGGGTATGTGTATGTGTATGGGTGTGCATGCGAGTGTACCTTTCATTTCATGTTTTTGTGTGATGGTATTAGGTTCTGTTCAGTTCAGGAGTGAATTTGGTGATGAAGTTTTTTTCCTGTGTAAGTAAATAAAAATAATTGTCTGTTTGGAAGATTGGCATTATTTTGAAGCTGTTTCCACTGCATGTGTGTACGTGTTTTGAAACACAGAGGTGTCTGTTATCTGCAATTTTGATGTTGCTCTTATGTAAGGCCACTCTATTGCTGAAATTTTTGGTGGCGCCTATGTAGGATTTGTTGCTTGTTGTGCATCTTAGTGCATATACTACATTTCTGGAGGTGCAATTTAGATCCTTTTTTATTTTGAATGTTTGTGCTGGGTTTTTGAATGTGTATGTGTTACCTTCTATTATTATGTAACATACTCTACATCGCGGTTTGTTGCATTTTGTAACTCCTTTTGTAGTATGTGGGACGAGTTTTGAGGAAGTTAGGATGTGTTTTAAGTTTTTGGGTTGGCGTTTGCTTTTTATTATTTTTGTTGTTTTAAGTATGTTGTTTAGTTTGTCGTTCTGATTCAGGAGGATAAGGTTTTTTGTTATCTGTGTGAATAGTTCTGGGTTGTGTGTGTTGTGTGTAGAGACGTATGCTAGAATTTGTTCTTTGTTGTGTTTTTTGGGGTTCTTAGTTGGTCTATTGGAATGTTTTCAGCCAGTTCAATACCTTTCTCTATTAGTGGTAGTGGGTATCCTCTTTTCCGCAGTGTTATTTGTAGTTCATTCAGTCTAGTTGAACGGAGGTGTCTGTCTGTTACTATGCTGCAGACTCTACGTGCTAGGGAGTAGGGTATTGATTTTAGACAGTTTTTAGGATGGTTGCTTTTGAAGTGGAGGTATTGCTGAGTGTCTGTGGGTCTGTGGTAGATGTCTGTGATTATGTTGTTGTTTTTTTATTGTTACTAGGATGTCTAGGAAAGGTAGTTCTGTGAGGCTTTGTTCTAGTGTGAAGTTTATTTTTGGGTGTAGATTTTGTAGTAAAGTTCGGAGTTCTTTGATATCCCCCATGAGGTTCTCCAGAGGATAAAGCAGTCGTCTAGGTATCTTTTCCAAGATTTTATGAAGAGTGTTTTTATATTGTGCCCGTACTTTTGCTCTATCCTTTCATAAAGGGTCTCTTCTAGGAAAGCGTGTGTAAGGGTGGCATATGTCGATGCCATTTTGGTACCCATTGCTGTGCCTAGTATTTGGATGTAGTTGTCTTTATTGAATTGGGAGGAGTTGTTATTGAGGATTATGTCGATGCTATCAATCACGAATTGTCTATTGGATCTGGGGTGTAAAGTCTGTGTATGTTTGTCGATCCAATATGCGATAGCTTCTTTTCCTAGATTGTGTGGGATATTGCTATATAGGCTGCTAACATCGAATGTGGTTAGTATAGTCCCATCGTCTACTGTTTGTGGTAGGGAGCTAAGGAAGTGTGTGTTATATCTTACAAATCTTCTGACTAGATTGGTGAAAGGCTGTAATAGTATATCTATTAGGTTGCTAAGTCTGCTTGTTGGGCATGATGGTCCTGCTACTATGGGTCTGAATGTGAGGTCGTTGGGGTTTGGGGTGCTTATGTACTCTGACTTTAGTATGTTGATGGCATGTCTTACCTGGTTAGATTTGTGTATTTTGGATAGCCCATAGAAGATGTTTGTTTTTGTTGTGAAGTTTGTAAGGAAGTCTTTTTCTTTTTTAGTTAATGTACTATTGTATGTTGTGCAGAGTTTTGTTATTTTAGATATGGTTGTGTCGTCTATGTTAGAGCTAATTGGTTTGTAATAATTTTCGCACCCTAGTGATTCTGAAATTTTTGTTTTATAGAAGTTCTTATTCATTATAACTACTGCACTACCTTTGTCTGCTTCCTTTATAACTAAGTTGTTATTGTGTTGGATTTTTTAAGTGCTTGATTTTGTTTTCGTGTGAAATTTCTGGTGGGGTTTTCTTTTTGTTGGGGGGTTGAGGCTCCAGAGTGCTTCAAAGAAGGTATTTAGTTCTTTTGTGTTGTTATGTTTGTTGGGGAAGTATGTTGATTTGTTCTTCACTAGAGAGTCGTCTGTTGTGTTATCACTGTCGTTAAGTATATCTATAAGTCTAAATTTGCGTTCAAATTCTTTGAGGTCTTTCTTTAACTCTGCTATGTTACTTCTGGGAGTTGGGCAGAATTTGAGGCCAAGTTTTAGTACTTCAATTTCGTCCTTTGTAGGTGTCTCTGTAGGTAGGTTGATGACTTTTTTTTTTTGTTGTCTAGTCTGGTGTTGTCATTTTGTGAGGGATTCCTAAAAAATGATTGTGAGGGTCGTTAGATTCGTTGATTCGGTTGGGAGGTTGGTTGTGTCGTTTTGTGGGTGTGTATGGGATATGATGGTACCTGGGGTATTCGGATTGGTTGTGTTTGTGTGGGGGTATTTTTGGGGTCGGTTTTGTACTGTGGGGTACTGGGGGTGGGTGTTGTAAAGATTATTTTGTATTGGGTGGTATCTATAGGGATGTTTTAGTTCCATTGGGTTGTTACGGTGGGGTTGATAAGTAGGGGGATTTTTTGGTGGTTTGTGTGGGTGGGGTGGGGTAAGAGATAGTGGGTTCTTGGCTGAATTGGGTGACGTGGTTGGTAGTAACTATTTTCGTATTCTTGTGGGAGGTTGTATCTTTTAGTGTTGTCATGTGGTAGTGGGTTGTCGGTTGTTGATATGTTGCTTTTTGGAGAATTTTGCTAGTAGTATTTGTGTTTGTATGATGTCTGTGTTCTTGTGTGGATGTGTGGTGTTCTATATGGGAGTTTTGGTTGAGTTTGTTGGTGGGGATGGGTGTATGGTATGAATGTGTTCCGGTCGTTTCGTTGTGTATGTTTGGGTATGTTGTGTGGGTATGTTTGAGAGTGATGTGTGTCTCGTTTCTTACCTTTGTTTTGGAATCTCTCCAGATGTTGGAATCGGGTATGTTTTTGTTTTTGGTAGGTTTGACTGATCATGTTCGGTACTTATATATATATATATATATATATATATATATATATATATATATCTGTGTTATAAAATGGCTGACATACACATCTACTATCTACAATGTGAACTCTACATCTCATATCTACACTAAGACTGTCTGAACACTGTCTCCTCACTCAAAGAGCTTCCATTACTCATCTAAGTATGAATATTTTTCAAATATATATGAATCATAATAGAAACAACATTCTTTATAAAACGAACAATCTCTCTAACTCTCTCTGAGTCTTTCATCATCCCTCTTAATAATACATCTCTCACTAAGATTCTCACTATTAAAACGTCCTAACAACAAAACGAACAATAACAACAAGAACAATAATAATAATGAAACCCCTATATAACAATAGGTATCAGATTCAATGTTCGATTTTTAAAAATGTTTATTTACTTTTGTCAACCTTTAAACATTTTTTTAATAAATTTTGATTATATTTCTCATGGATTTCTATTAATGTTTATTCTTTATAAAGAACAATTTTCAATGCAGTAAAAGCAGTATATAACTGTTTCTTATTCCTTTTACAATTAATTTGTCGTCTTCTTAATTTTCTCTCACTTGTAAGTGCAGTTTTATACATTTCGAAAGGCGAAGCGTGTTTTTCGTGCGTGCAACACTGGTGTATGAAGTTTCGTGTCGAACTGTAGGTGTACGCTTGCGGCTTCATTATTGCGAACATATCGAGCGAGACAGCAGATCTTGTAGTCAATACTGCACAAATATATTTCGTAACTGTGGCGCGAAACAATCAAATAAAAACGCATAACAAAATAAACGCGATGTACAATGAAAAGCAAAGAATAAAAATTGCAGGAAACTAATTTCAAATTCCTATCTACATTTTCAAACATATTGGAAGAGTAATTAGTGATTGTATTTTCAGACTTAATTAACTTAATCTGCATTGCGTGAATGTTTGTGACAGTTTAGGCTTTATTTGAAGAATTTCTTCTTTTAATGTATATATTCCCTTTTTACAACTGATTCATCACTCTCTTTTTGTCTTTTTCTCTCTTTTATTAGTTCTTCCTATATATCTCTCTTACTTTATGTAAGATATTAGTTTAGACAAACTGCAGCATATAACTAAACTTTCTCTCTTTCACTCACTCTGTTTCGCAGTCGTAATCTATTAGTATATACATATATTTCTCCCTTACTACCTTTCTTCATCTCTAAGCAACCGATTGAATTCAGGAGTCAACACTTATAAAGGCACGGAAGCCACTCGAGGATATGAGTTAATGAGTGTAGAGTCGACAATTGGAAAATGTGGTAATCGTTAGTAGCGAAAATTGGATAACTTAAGGGGGCAGCTCATCAAGAACTAGTCACGTTCGACTTGAAGACGACCATATTGTAGTCAGTTGGAAAGCAGGAAAACGAAACGAGTTCCACAGGCGTGCAGTTCTAAGAAACTTTGTTCATGGAATCTACGTTTAGGTTCAGACACAAATAAAGAATGCGGGAAATTATAGATAGTATTTTCAGCTATATGAGTGTTTTTCGTGAAAGTTAGAATAGGAGGAGACCATGGATTGGAGCTTAGACGAGCACTTGCCATAAAAATAAGGATAAAGTAAAGACAGGCCTGCAGCGTATTTTCTGTGGGACACAGGTTGCAGGGAAAAGCAAAAGAGCAACCCCCACTTGTGTACGAAATCTATTTTGAACTGTGTCATCGCAGGATAAGCTTCTTCTAGCAGTTCCTGCTCAGCTGTGGCAACAGTGTTTTATCCTTGGACATACTTGGCTCTTATACAGGTAGAGAACTGCATTAGCTGTGAAATATCTACTGAAGCGGTAGAACGATCCCACCATTTTTCAAGCATCCCTGACAACGGATTTTATCTACTTATTCCATATCAATTCAGAAGTAACGGCAAGAGCCAGAAGATTGTCAGAAAATAACGCCTCCATAAGATGAGAGTTTTTCATTTTTGATGGCGGACAGGGATCAGAGGATTGACGATAAAAAGATAGAAGCTTGGATTTAGATGCATTAAAATTAACCAGCCACATATTACTCCATTGCACCATGTGATCAATATGAGAGAAGAAAGAATCAGAGAGAGCTTTACGGCTTTTGAAGTGTTGCCATAGGCGGTATCGTAAGCATAAATGTCCTCGAATGATCTTAAGATATGATTTGGAAGAGCATTCATGTGGACCAGGAAGTGAAAAGGGTTAACCCCTGCTTCCCTTTTCTTGTTTTTCTCGTTATTATTTTTAAAATATTTTTTGTAATGTATTAGTTTTGACAAAAGGCAGCATATACTAACTTTTCTTTCTTTCATTCGCCCATTTCTGTCCCGTTGTTTCACGGGTTCAGTCTATCAGCATATGTATATGTCCCTCTATTTCTATATCTATTAATATATATTTCACTAAATCTCTTTCTTCCTCTTTTCTTTAGCTCACTAAATCTCTTTCTTCCTCTTTTGTTTATCTATCTGATTTTTACAAGTTCTTACATAAACCATAAATTTCGTAAGTCAGCTTTGCTTTCTCTCTCACTCACTAGCGTTCTTTCTCTTACTTTGAATTAACTTAGAAGTGGCAAAACATTTCATTATTTCCAGTAGATATTTGTTTTCTTGTCCATGAATGAATATGTAAATATCAACAATTTTCCATCCGTGTAGCTTTTATCCAATCATCAAAGAGGATAAACGGTGTGATCATTTCTATCTCTTTATCCCAAAACAATCTAACCGGTTTAATAATTACGCGTGATCATTGGTTAAGTTAGATGGTATGTTAAGAGAGTAAGAACATTTAATATAATCCGCATTTAATTTAAGGGAATTGATTTTTAGCGACGCTAATATTCTGATGTCCACATGGCGGTTCTTAAGAAAAGTCATTCGTGATTTTAAAAACGAGAAAACTATAAGCAACTGTTCATATTAAAATTTACAAATATTACAGATTATTTGGATCTATTAAAATGTTAGTGTCTCAGATAAAAGTAGGTACAACTAAAACACCGGAGCGCCACTGTGTTTGAAGTTCGGATATCTGTAGAAACGATTTGCTCATCACTGAGGAGGAGTATATAGGAGTATTTTAATTGTTGCTGTCGTTACCAAATATATCTTCGAATAGGACTACTTATTATATAAATAGCAGTAAGTGATTGACCGTTGATATTATATGTGAAGTGTTTATTTACAAGTTCTATTATAATCTTTTAATCTTGGAAACCTAAAACTCCATCCTCCAACGTAGACCCCTACTACCTAGTATCCTTCTCCAACATCAGGGGTCTACGTTCCAACTTTCCAGAGGTTGAAACCCGAATCACAGGAGACGAAACCAGACATATTCTTCCCTTGACGAATTCATAATTAAAGGATACTCTAACATCACATCTATATCTGACCCCCAAGATCGCCATGGAGATAGAATGTGTGCTTACATTAAAGATGGCTCTCCGTGTGGAAGGAGAATACCCTAATTTACCTTATATGTGCTTCCGGATTGACCTTGCCTACACCACTGCATTTATATTCGCTCTCCATCGCCCCCACAACAGCGGAGTTACTATCCTTAAGAGCATATCTGAAAAAAAATAGACCACATCCTTCATCTAACATCCACATTTGTGGTGACTTCAATGCCCACAATGTGGAATGGCTGACCCACTCTAACAAGACAAATAATAAGGGGAGGTTCTGACATGATTTCGCCATTGCCTATGACATCACTCAGATTGTTTACGAACCCACCCGTGTACCCGATATTCTGGTCAATACCTTGGAAGCGAGGTTAGAAGAAATCATGCCAGACTTGAATTCTTGGATGCAAAGCCATTACCGGTCATATGGAATAATAAAAAGAAAATCTTTTGTATCTGCGTGTTCGTGTTGTTATTCAACAGAAAAGGTATTGTCCATTTATGTTATAAGAACTTTGTGAAAATCATCATCACAAAAACAAAGGTAAAGTGAAATTGTATTAATATGAACTTTGTGTTTATAAAAATGTACAACTGTCTCTCTCTCTTTACATGTACCTGTTAATGTACCCAATATGCTATCTCTCACAGCACACAACAAGAAAATCAACAAATATATAAGTCGTCATCTAAACAAGAACACTAAATAAGAACAACGAAACATATACGAATATTTAGTACCTTTCGTCTAATAATAACAACTACCACGTAACTCGACCACGCGGTTGTATCAGAAAAGATAAAAACGAAATGCAATAAGTCTGGATTTGTACCTCTCCACCGTACTGTATATCGATACTCTACCGCTGACTGGGATAGCTTCCGTACACTTATATCCGATCTACCACTGCATTCTATGTTTAAAAAAGATGAGTCCTCTATAGTATCAGACCTGACCGAATGGCTAATTGTAGGCATAGACCGATTGCAAAAAAATCCAACAAAAACCTAACAGCCAGCCATGGTTCTCCCAAGAATGTGCTGCTGCCATCGTGCAAAGAAATCACTTTTTCCATAGCTACCAACGTAATAGATGCACTAAGACTAAAGCTGCCTTCAGGACTGCCAGCAAGCACTAATGCAAGAGAGCTATATGCTCAGTCCGTCAAATCCAAAGTAGCTGATCAGCGGCTTGGTTCCCACCAGTTTTGGCAAATAACAAATAGGATCTTGAACAAAAGCGTGCGTTCTATCCCAACCATTATCAATGGAAATAAGGTCATCTCGTCAGCATCAGACCAGGACAAACTATTTGCCACGAACTTGGAAGCTAATTCTACCCTATGCAACGAAGGCCATCAACTCCCCGCATTTCTTCCTATAACACACAACAAACTAAGTAACATAGAAATATTTGTGCGTGATGTCGCCAAGCTAATCAGGAACCTTGATTCCATTAAAGCAACTGGCCCTGACGGCATTCCAATCATTGTGCTGAAAAAGCTTCAACTAGAACTTGCCTTAAAGAGAAGTGTTCTCCAACACCCTGGAAATCCTCATCAGTACGCTCTGTATTTAAGAACTCAGGTGATAAGTCCTTTCCCTCTCAGTACAGACCAATAAGTTTCCTGTGTGTCATAAGTAAGCTGATGGAATCCATATTAGATAGGGAAGTAGTAAATCACCTCAGCAGAAATAACCTTCTTAGTGACATGCAATATGGTTTCCATTCTGCAAGATCTACAGCAGATGTGCTTCCTGTTATATCACATAGGATTAGCGAATCTCTTGACAAAGGCTTCCTCTCTAGGGCAATTGCTCTTGACATATCAAAGGCCTTCGATAAGGTATGGCGTAAGGGCCTACTTCACAAGATGTCCAGCTACGGTACAACTGGAAATGTTTCCTCTATCATAAAATCATTTCTCTCCGATAGGCTCATAAGAGATGATGATAAGTTGATGGACAGAAATCAGAGGCCATGATATTAATGCTGGAGTCCCTCAGGAGTCTATCATAGGCCCAACTCTCTTCCTGATACACATCAATGATCTCCCAAAATACATACTTAAACCATTTGTTGACATCTATGACAGCACATCTAAGGCCGTAAATGACAAAGTTCTCTCGGATTCTTTCTCTTCTGATCTTGAACGCGTGGTACAGTGGGGTAAGAGGTGACTGGTTACTTTTAATGCATCTAAAACCAAGCTCCTATCTTTACATCATCAACAGTCTGATTCCCATCTGGTATCAATTGATATGGGTGGCTCTCGTGTAGGGGAAGCTCCATGTTTCGATAAGCTTCTGGGCTTGACCTTTACCCCTGAACTGAAATAGAGTACGTACATCAAGTCAGTTGCCAAGGTCGCTGGAAAAATGGTAGGATCCTTCTACCGCTGCAGAAGATGTCTCACCCCTGATACAATTCTCTATTTGAATAAAAGCCAAGTACGTCCAAGGATGGAGTACTGCTGCCACATCTGGGCATGAGCTGCTAAAAATAGCCTATCCTGCCTTGAGAGAGTACAAAATAGACTTCGTGGTCTAGTGGGTGATGTCCTTTTCCCTTTCCCTGTAACCTCTCTCCCACAGGAAAGACGTTGCGAGCCTGTCTTTGTTTTATCGTTACTACCATGTCAGGTGCTCGTCTGAATCCAATCTCTGGTCCCCCTCCCCAATCTTTCACGATAAAAACCCGCCTAGCTTAAACTACTGTCAAAAACCTTCCCCACTCCTTATCTGTGTCAAAATCAAAACGTAGATTCCATGAACAAAGCTTCTTTCTAACAAGTACACGCCTGTGTAACTCTGTTCCAGTTGCCTGTTTCCCCACCTAACTACAACCTAGATGTCTTCAAGTCAAATGTGAACAAATTCCTGATGAACCGCCTCCTTAAGTAAGACACTTTATCAGATCTCCAAAACTAACGTACTGTACACACAATAACCCTTATCCTCGAGTGGCTTCCGGGCCTTGATAACTGGTGACTACCTTGTAAAAAAATAAATCTCGTCTATTTAAGTATTTTTTATCGAATTGTCTCAGCAATGAAAAAAATCGCTTTAATATTAAGAAGAAAATACATACATCTAAAGTAATGGCAGAAACACTAGAGGATGACCTCAAATCAGTAGTGGAATGGGGACAAAAATGGATGGTCACGTTCAATGCCACCAAGACAAAACTGGTTTCATTCAATAATTACAAGAAACCTTCTCTACCACCTATAACAATGGCCAACGACTCTTTATCTGAGAGTACGTCTCTCAAGCTCCTTGGCCTAACGTTCACTGGAAACATGAGTTGGAACAGTTACATCGAGGGCATTGCCAGGGCCGCTGCAAGGAAGGTGGGCTCTCTCTACCGTGCTAGAAAACTTTTAACACCCGAAAGTATCCTGTACCTCTATAAGGCCACTATTCGCCCATGTATGGAGTATTGCTGTCATATTTGGGCCGGTGCATCGGCTACTAGTCTCTCGCTCCTTGACAGGGTTCAAAAGAGAGTCGCAAATCTGATAGGCCCTAAACTGGCATCAAAACTTCAGCCTCTGTCCCACCGTCGAAACGTTTCATCCCTCTGCCTGTTCTACAAGTATTATAATGGTGAATGCTCTGAAGAACTGCAAGCACTTGTGCCCCCACGACGTGAACACCCTCGACAGACCCGACAAGCTGCAAAATCCCACCCCCACACTGTAGAGATCCCTAGATGTAAAAGATCCTTCTACTCCAGTAGTTTCTTCCCCAGAACTGCTAGACTTTGGAATTCCATTCCGGGTCACTGCTTCCTCAACTGTACTGACATGCATAAGTTCAAGTGCAACGTGAACCAACATCTCGCTGCCCTAATCCCTACATAGTACCCCAGTAGATGTTTCCCCTGATAGTAGCCCCCTACATTAAAGTGGCAATGTGCCTTGTTTGGGGTGAAAATGTAATAAAAAAAAATCTTCTAATAAACAGCAATAATTTAATTTTTAATAAAAAAACAATTATTGGGAATGATAAATTAACACGAGTGGGCATATGCACCATAGCTAAAGTGAAATCGTACTTAAATTATTCCCAACATTATATATATATATAATATAATGTTGAACGTCTGTGTGTGTGTTTGTGTGTGTGTCTGGTCTCGAATAGGCTTCTATATGGTTGACTATTTTTTAAAAACTGATTGCATATAATGATAGAAGATGTATCGAGGATCAGGAATGAGTATGGCTGATCTAACAGAACTGTGGTTCATAAAAGTGTGGGGTCCACATTCGCGCCTGACCTCCAAAGTATGGAAATAAAACATTTGCATAAGTATGCTTTGATAAATATGTTTCAATTTGAAGAAATATGGTATAATAGAATTAGGGGGTGTTCGTTCGCGCCTGACCTCCATAGAATGTAAATATATCACAGTTTTACAATGGTTTTTTTTTAAATGGGTGAGGGTCCACAAAAACACTTTAACTTTAATCTTAATTTACGTTAGCTTTTATTTATTTTTTGGAGTTCAATCATATTGTGTCGAATAAATTCACCTCATGAATTCACGTTCTTATTAAAGTGAAAGCCAAATAGAAAAGTCGGAACTTTAGACAATTCTCGACACAAATTTTGCATAACTCTGTTTTTTTTCTTCTTCTTCACTTCCACGTGGCACTCTTTCAAAAATTGATAAATGGATAAAAAATGAAAAATAATAACGTTATTTGTTATCGTGTCAAAAGAAGGAAAAAAATCCTGCTCACGTTATTACGTGTCTTTTTAAAAACATTTACATAACCTTTTTATTTTATTTATATATCTGTTTTAGCTTTTTTGTCAGTGTACTAGAAGGAATTCAGTTGATTACAACTCTTTTCGCGTGTTTCTTACATTACAACAGTACAACCCTGAATCCAACGACGCAATACTACACCGTTCAATACTGTAAAACTGAAAGGAGGCTGTCCTGCTTGAAAAAGGTGCTATTTTCTTCTCATTCATATTTATATCGATTATTTGCTTAAAAAAACTACAGTAATTACGTGTTTGCTTTTTTAATATCCCATTTTGCTGTTTCGGATTATTTTACTAAACAAAGTAAAGCTTCATTATTTTTTAAAACTGTTTTTGTTTCTTTGTTTTTCGATATTTCGTCGATATTATTTAGTAAGAGTGTTTAGCAGAAAAGCCAACAAACGACTAACCGAAAAAATAAATATACAAGAAATAAATGTTACCATAGTTAATAAAAGTTCAGTTCATGTTTGTTTTGTTTTGAAATAGTTTTTAATGCTCTTTACTTGAAATAATTTCAGCGAACCGAAATTAAAACGAAATTTGAGGCGATAACTACTTAAATGAATTTTTATATAAACTACACATGCTATAATCGAATATTGCTCAAGCACAAAATAACAGAAAACATTAAAATATGTTTATAAATATTACTTACTCTCTTAAATTGTTCACACAGAATGCTCAGGTGCCCCTCCTTCAAATTGAAAACGGGGCTCTCCATTTCAAAGTCGCTGCCATTTGGATTTTTTAAAACCGGTTCATGCATTAAAAAATATTACAAACTACTTACCAATACAAAGCAATGAACTTTTCTACCATAAAAGTAACTTTTATTAACTATGGTAACATTTATTTCTTGTATATTTATATTATTATATATAACATTTTCTCTTTGTAAGGAAACATCATTTTGTTGGTCACTCTTGGCTACGAATGGAAACAAAGTTGATATAAAAAAAATATATTTTCGCAAAAATTACTTTACTTTCATCATATTTTGCTCAGGGTAAATTTTTTGAGTATCAAAACCTATCCCTTTACAATCCCTCCTCTTCATAACCTATCATACTTTCATCAATCACAGTCCATTTTCTGTTGGCTGTTTTTGAGCCCAGTCAACGACGAGTACTTCTGTTAGTGTATATATATAACACAAATATAATAGTTGGATATTGTCTCTGTTCTGCCGTCCTGGCAGTTTACCTGTAAAGTTATTTGTGTAAGTATTCGATTTCTTAGTAATTAGGAACATATACGTAGATATAATTCGAAGGCTTCTGCAACCGGCCGTTTCATCACAATATGTGTTACAATATTTCGGTCGAATATTTGATTGCATTTAAACATTTTAGTGCATATGTGAAAGTCCATAACAATTTGTTTACATTGGTTATAATACTTCCACATAAGTGCAGACCAATACGGCAAGAATAACTGAATTTCAGGCTTTTTAGGAAAATCTTGTTTACTGGAACGTGAGATCGAAATTTTCTCGGAAAACCTGGTTAAAAGGTTACGAATCTGGCATAGAAAGTTGACGAATCAGTCATATAGCGTAGACATTTTCTGGAATAAAATCCATGTGATGTGTTTTAATAATTTTGAACAAGGATTCTAGATCGATCATTACATCTTGATTGTTTTGGGACACATTATTCTGGTCATTGAATTGATTGGACCCATCAAGAACACGTGGCTTAACTGATAAAATACTTCGTAAAATCCAGTTGTAAATATTGTATAGGTTGAAGATTCAATGATACGATGTTATCAGTGGTGAGAGAAAGAGAGTACGCTATCCTTATGATAAAATAAAATTTCTGTTCAAAATTCAACAAGACACAGATTAAGAAATTAGAAGGTTCCATCGGTCGAAACATGAGAATAAAATGAGAACAGTAGTTCGTAGAATCCGAATACGAATATAAGGAGAAATTTGTTATTGTGCATTCTCAACTGTAATACTAGTACATTTTTACTGCTTTCTTAGAATAAGTTTTGTCTGATAATCCAAGTGTGACTCTGTCGTTTGTGCAGAACCCTATTGCCTTCTCTGTTTAGCTTGCTTATAAGGATTCAAATTCTAGGCCAAGCAAAGTATGATAGGAGATGGCTCCGAATTGCTATAATATCTACTGGTTCTGATTACATTAGCTATACATCTTGTAATGGATATCAGGGTGGATGTATATGTGTGTTGGCTGCACCATAGGTTGAACGCAATGACCAAGATAAAATGACAATACGTTGTTTTGGTTTAGTTCAGTGTTCACGGAAATGTCAATTCGATTTGATTTTTGATTCTTAAATATCAAGCCAGAAATCAACCCCGTTTGACTATAGCCTAAAACCAGGACGTGAGATCGGCATTGTGATTAGAAAGCTTGGTTGAAGACAAAAGTCTTACCTAGACAGTGTATCAATAATGTCTCAGCGATAATATATGTTGCAAATAATGATTGTTGGATGTAAGGAAACGCACCCCTTTACCAGACTAATATCTTAGTATAAATGTCACTTCACGGTCGTTTTTCATCAGTGATTGGAGTTGTTGTTTAAAGTTGTCGGGCGTAATGCGGATCAGTTCCTAAAAGATATAACGCTGAAAATATATGAAAGATATTTCGCAGACTTTTGAAAAATCTCCAAGGCATAGCAGCTCAGATACCCAGGATGAAAACCGTCGTACCTAACGCTAAGCAGCAAAGATAATGTATAGACACTGAAAAAGAACATTAGAAGGATTTAATGATGATTACGACTGATGAAAACACCGGAATAGTGTCGAAAGACTAAGTTAACACTCGAATGTTTAATAACGTTAAGGATGAAACCAATCACCTTTCATCTTTCCAACAGTGACGACTGCTCTCGATGAAAAAATGAAAAGCTGGGAGAGTGGAAAATCGAGAGATTGAGAAAAAGATAGAAGACGATAGAGAGAGGGAGAGAAAATAACTGTGTCCTCACTAGGCTTGCTGAGCGAAAGTATTGGTAAATTCATTTTATTTCTCTTTACTGTTATAAACTTTTTGTCTATTGTTGTTTTGTTTTACCGGCTTGAAGTGTTGCAATCGGCATTGTGTTTAAATATGTATGTTAGAAAACTAAACTACGGCCTGTGCCATCAATTTTACATATATCGTTTTATGTTACCTTTATTTCTCTTTATCCTTTCGCCGAAAATAGCGACACAGCAACAGCTTTTGCGCGGACCGCACATAAATAACGACACACCGACCTCTTAAGAGGGGACTTTCCATGAGTGAAGATACGTACAACGGTCATATTTCATTTCACTCCGTTCAATCTAGAGTACACGAGAACATTTATAATCGATGAGTACGCACAGTTATACTATACGTATTATAACTGTTAGAACATTTAATATTATATAACCCTTTTATAGACAAGATTATTTTATCTTTCATTTGTAACATATTTCTTTCCTTTGTAACATATTATCGCATAGCTGCATCTCTCCTTAATATGTTACATTTGCGTACGTTACACAAACATTCCACACATGCCATTTACAAGAATCGCCAGTAAGCAATCATTAAACAAACAAGAAAACAAAGCGTGTTCCATACGTGCGCAGTCGCTGGCAATTCATACTTTCTATAGCTGCTGTTCCATGGGTGTGCCAAGCCCTTTTGTGGTGTTTGTTATTCTGAATAACTCAACACTAATCTACCCATGCATAGAAACATATTTGATACATGTTTGCTTTCAAAGATCTTTAAAAAAATATTTTTTATGTTAAGACAGAAAAATGTATTTCTGATATTTTCTTTCCTTGGTCGACTCATTTGTTGACTCTCAATGCATTATTCACGCAGATTATCTCAACATTTTTAGATGAATGTATCGCTTACTATTGACTAAAGGCTTATTTTGAACAAAAAAAAAACGGATCCCAACTATAATTAGGCCCTGTTTCTTAGTGGTTTGTCCGAATGAAATGAAACGTTGGTCATAACTAGTTTATTATATTCAAAACATCACATTATATTCAAAACATCACATCAAAACACTAGGGTCTTTGGCCTTTTTACTCCGTTCTACAGTATATGTTCTAGATGACCTCCATTCATCTTTTGTTTTTATTAGGTCACCCTGTCTAAAACAGATACATCATGGTTGTCTCTAAGACCAATGCCAGGTAATCAGTATTTTTTATAAATTGTCGTTATTATAAAACACTTTTTAATGTTGTTATGTTTTGGTCTCCTCAGATAATTATTTACCATTTAATTTACAATCTATCATATCTGTATTTTGTATTATGCGGTTTTTAACTTTGATTAATTATGATTTATTACTTTATAAGTAAAGGAAGTCTGTGTGAGGAATGATTACATTAAAAAATTTAATTACGACATTACTTTATTGAACAATTTTCCTGTTACAGTCATTCAGAGAACGTTAATGAGATGGTTTCTTTTCTTCAGAGTAGTGCTGGAGAAATCATATCACTACTGAAAACACAATTTACAACGCTTTGAGACAAAATAAAACTACATAGAAAAACAAATGCCTGATTATATCTTCTATTCTGTAACATCAACAAAATAAAAATATTAAGTCTACATCTCAGTATAGTATATTCATAGGCTGTATTCGCATCAAATGTGTTTTTAGTCTATAAAATTTCTAACAAAAAACTCTTTGTCATTGTCTCATATACACTTAGCAGCGAAACAAAAACACGCACAATTGGTTATAAAATAGTGTGAGTATTCAAAATAATATTTTTTACACTCGTGCGCGTACGCGTGGTGGTGTTGATGTGTTTTTCAGTTGAGAAAAATGTGTCACTTAGCTCGTCCGTTGTGATTGTTCTCTTTCCTTTTCACGTTGTCCGCACATCTCTTTGATGACCTCAACATTTCACCATATATGTATATATATATATATATATATATACAATACACACACACGTACACACACACCTTATATATATATATATATATATATATATATATATATATTTCTATAGATAGATATAGATATAGAATTATAATGACTATGCTCTTATTAGGAGGAAGTAGCTTTATTCCGCAATGGGACTTCGTCTGCTTTATATGTGTTAGTCATTCGATATCCTTTTTTGTTGTTCGGATTGCAAGATACTCATCTAGCATGCAAGTGATGTAGGTTGCGAATTTTAAGTTTTTATATGTCATACTAGTGATCCCAAAGGAGTGTGGAACTCGTATCTAGAACTTCCTATCTCAGTGTACATGGCTTGTGTAATGTTGTTTCGTTTTAAAAATAATTATATGGCATCTTATTAAAAAGATCACAATATATATTTTTGTTTTTCATATGTCGCTACATATTCACGAGCTAGTTTCAAGTAACTAAACAGCTCTTCAGCCGATGCTGCTTATAAAAAAGTTCATAATGAAAATTAGTAACACTTTACTAGATATTGATACACAGGACTACTACGTGATATTAAAAATAAAATAAATAAACGGCATTTAAATACGTAAAAAAGAAAGACAAAGGGAAGAGAAAAGAAGGAAATAATTCTCATTTTATTTCCTCATTTTCTCTATAAAACATAAACAGAGATAATAAAATATATTTATAAACACGAATAAGCCTAGAACTTCATCCTCCAACGACGACCCCTACTACCATGTCTCCTTCTCCAACATCAGGGGTCTACGTTCCAACCTTCCAGAGGTTGAAACCCAATTACAGGAGACGAAACCGGATTTACTCTTTCTAAGCAAAACTGGCATAGGGCTGACCACTTCCCTAGATGAGTTCATAATTAAAGGATACTCTAACTTAACATCTTAATCTGCCCCCCCCCAAGATCGCCATGGACATGGAATATGCGTCTACATTAAAGATGGCTTCCTGTATGGTAGAGATATCTCCAGAGAAGACCCTAATTTACCTTATCTGTGCTTCCGGGTCCAGACCAATAATTCCTTGTGTGTCATGAGTAAGTTACTGGTATCAATATTAACTAAAGAAGTAGTAAACCATCTTAGCAGAAATAACATCCTTAGTTACATACAATATGGTTTCTGTTCTGCTAGATCTACAGCTGATGTGCTAACAGTTATATCCCATAGGATTAGTGAATCTCTCGACAAATGCTCTCTTTCTAGGGCAATTGCTCTTGACATATCAAAGACCTTCGATAAGGTTAAGCATAAGGGCGTATTTCACAGAATTTCCAGCAACTGGAAATGTTTTCTCAATAATTAAATCATTTCTCTCTGATAGGTACATTAGAGTAGTGGTTGATAGACAGCAATTAGAGGCACACAGTATTAATACTGGAGTCCCCCACGGGTCCATACTGAGCCCAACTCCCTTCCTGATTCACATCAATGATCTCCCTAAACATATATTTAAATCATTCGTTGACATCTATGCTGATAACACGACCCTCTATGGCAACACATCAAAGGCCGTAAATGACAAAGCTCTCTCTGATTCCCTCTTCTCTGATCTTGAGCGCGTCGTTCAGTGGGGGAAGAGATGGCTGGTTACTTTTAATGCATCTAAACTCAAGCTACTAACTTTACATAATCAACGCTCTGTTCCTCACCTAGCATCAATTGAAATGGGTGGCTCTCGTCTTGGGGGGGGCTTCATGTTTCGACTACCTACCTGGGGTTGACCTTTACTCCTGATCTGAAATGGAAACGTATATCAAGTCTGTATCGCGGCCCGCTAGGAAAATGGTGGGATCCTTCTACCGCTCCAGAAGATATCTAACTACTAATGCAATTCAAAAATACCAGCCAGTTATTCCCACACTATTTATCTGTGCCTAAAGCAAAACGTAGATTCCATGAACATTGCTTTTTTTCTGAGAAATGCATACCTGTGGAATTCTCCTCCGTTTGCATGTTTCCCACCTGACTACAACTTGGATGTCTTCAAGTCTAACATAAACAAATTCCTGAATAATCGCCCCCTTAAATAAGACACTTTATCAAATCTCCAATACCAACTATTACTACGATATTATCCAATTGATTATTGTACACAAAACCCTTATCCCCGAGTGTCCTCCGAGCCTTGATAAGTGGTTATCCGTATGTAAAAAAGAAATTACATTAGGAAATTTAAAATTAAATTATACACGTTATATAGAATCATACACAATCAACGAAAAACACAAAAACAAAACAAAACGAATAAGGACGACAAACGTAAAAACAAATATATTTTTATACTGTATATAATGGTGACAATTGAATAAAGCAAGCTTCAGGAGATTAACCAGGTGGGAAAGAGTCGAGACAACCAGACGGGTTGACTGATTTCAAAATAAATTCACAATGAAATAATGACTTAACACTTTGAGATTATTTTAGTTGTTTTGCTAGCAAACGCCTTTTTTTAGATTAATATTTTTAATTATGGGTGGTTAAAATGAATTAAAAATAATAAAAGCTTTACTACTACTACTACTACTACTACTACTAATAATAATAATAATAATAATAATAATAATAATAATAATAATAATAATAATAATAATTAAAAATTTATTATAAATTATTTTAAAATAATGAACAAATCCGATACTTAATCTTCAGGAATTACTACAAATTTCCATCAATTATATAGTAATAAAATATATGTAATTAGTACTTTTAAATATACATGGTAAGGATTAGAAATGTTATTATTAGTAGGTGAATATTAGAGCTAAAACTTTAGCAGTAAAAGGAAGATTCAAAACACTAGAAAATTAGTAGCAATAATCAAAATAGAGAGAAGAGACGGAAAAGCAAATTTGAAGAAAATTCCTGGCAATCTTTTAGTTAATAATAAAGAAGTTAAGATTAAAATTTTAGATTAAAAATAAAAATCTAAATTTAAACTTTATCTAATATAATAAAGCCTGCAGTTTTATTTTTATACTACAACAAAAACACCTACACAGATATATACATTAATTATGTGATATTAGTAAGATATTGGATACATTTATAATGTAAACAAATCATATAGCATAAATTATATAATATGAATCAAAATAATTTATAAGATATAAGGTAAAGATTAATAATATGCATGCTTATATAATAGTACATTATTGTAAAATATGGTGAAAGCAGATAAACAATTAAAAAAGAGTAAATTAAAATCAAAATCAAATTAAAATGCCACAAATGAGTGAATTGACATAAATATATAAAAAATAAATAAATAAATAAATAATAAATCGAACAAAACAGATCAGTGAAAAAATAACTGGAGGTTGAGCTGTACGTACGGATTAGGAACGAATGGGAAATAATGTACCAAAGACAGTGTAATCCGAATTTAGTACATTTGCCAATTTATGTAAAATGAAATTACAAAGAATGAAATATATGTTTAGGTTATACGATAACTAGAATTAGCAATGTTTGAAGAAAAATAGTATACAATAAAAAGTAAACCTACATAACTATTTAAATTAAATAAAAAGTTTAATCTGCATAAATATAACAGTAAAAGTTTGTATGGTGTCTGTCTGTGTGTAAATATTGAACAGCTAAATGTTTAAACTACTGGTTATATAAGATTTAAAGTTACTAGAAAGTGTAATCATCAACTCTAGATGTTTTTTAACGAGTAAGATCTTTGTTTGGATAACTGACTAATATGCAAAGAAGTCAACAGGCTTAAGTGCAAAATATTAGTTTGCGCATGCGTTAACAAATCATACCTAAAACTAGTTTATTTTTTATCTTCATCACCTATCTGTTGATTTAGCTAAACTGTAGCAAACGCGGCATGAGCGGTAAATTAGTAAACGCGGCAGTTTTTTGGATTCGATTGTAGCTCTAACATAGACGGCTAGACCATATCTGAACTCATACAACACTGCACAGCATATAATAAAACATTAACGGAAAAGTAAATGATTTTCTCACAACCTTCACTACAAAACAAACAACTTATACGAAGTACCCATGATACACAAAACAAACAAGACAAAACATGCTATAAACTTACAAAACTAGGAATCTATCAGCACTTTGAATCCCAATGAGCTTTACAATCAGACCAAAACTAGCAGGACCAGCCTAGCCGACAAGCAGACTAAGTAACCTAATAGACATATTACTACAACCTTCATCAATCTTGTCGTGAGTTAAATAAGTGACGACATCCACTTACTAAGTTTCGTGACCATGGAATAATACTAGACACATTCGACATTAGCAAGCTATACTGCAACATGCCCCCAAACCGATGGAGGAAGCAATGCGATCGATAAACATACATAAATACTATACCCAAAATCCACCAAACAATTTGTGATTGACAGCATAGATATAATCCTCAAGATCAATTATTTCTTATTCAATAATGATAACTACATCCAGATACTAGGTAGGAGAACAAAATGGCATCGATATACGCGACCCTTACACTAACCTTCCTGGAAAAGACCCTATATGAAAATATAGAGGAGAAATATAATCACTATACCAAGACAATCAGCGGATAATCTTAGAAGAGGTGTCTGCATTATTGCTTTATCCTTTGGAAAACCACAGGGGAATACATCAATGACTATACTCTAACATTTGCACACTAAAATAAAATTAGCCCTAGAACAAAGCTCTTTAGAATGACCCACGAGTAAAAACGAAAAACAACATTATCACCCGCATTTACCACAAAACAATACTTACACTTTAACAGCCATCACCAGCTCTTTGAAATCCATATAATGGCATGCAGAATCTGCACCTCAGTCACAAACAAACACTCTTCATCAACCTGACTAAATTAACTGCAAATTGAGGAAAGAAGTTACCCATTACAAATAATACGATAATTAATAGGATTGGCAGAGAAAATACCACTAGAACAACTAAAAAACTTGAAAAATGGACCAAAGAACTATTTCTATCAAACGTCTCGATACACAATACAAACAACCAAGAACTATTTACAGAAATGACTAAAAACTTGTCCTACTCAGCACAAAACTATAAACTTAGCAATATACTTTAAACCATAAACTTAGCAATATGCTTAAAACTATAAAATTAGCAATATACTTAAAACTATAAACTTAGCAATATACTTAAAACTATAAACTTAGCAATATATTTAAAACTATAAACTATGCAATATACTTAAAACCATAAACCTAGCAATATACTTAAAACCATAAACTTAGCAATATACTTAAAACTATAAACTTAGCAATATACCTAAAACTATAAACTATGCAATATACTTAAAACCATAAACTTAGCAATATACTTAAAACTATAAACTTAGCAATATACTTAAAACCATAAATTAGCAATATACTTAAAACCATAAACTTAGCAATATACTTAATACTGTAAACTTAGCAATATACTTAAAACCATAAACTTAGCAATATGCTTAAAACCATAAATTAGCAATATACTTAAAACCATAATCTTAGCAATATGCTTAAAACTATAAACTTAGCAATATACTTAAAACCATAAACTTAGCAATATACTTAAAACTATAAACTTGGAAATATACTTAAAACTATAAACTTAGCAATATACTTAAAACTATAAACTTAGCAATATACTTAAAACCATAAACTCATCAATATACTTAAAACCATAAACGTAGCCATTTGCTTAAAACAATAAACTTAGCAATATACTTAAAAGCATAAACTTATCAATATACTTAAAACAACAAAAATAATTTTAAAAACCCAAAATTTAAAAAACGTTCTTGTCACTTTCAAACTCAAGCAACAGAAAAGGGGCTTAAATTGCAACACACAACGATGTCGATGTGGAATTTGTCAAAGAATAATAAAGAGGAACACATACAGCTTTAAAACTCAACACAAACATTCAAAATAAAAAAACGACCTTGAATGCACCTTCAGAAATGTAGTGTGTGTACTAAAATTCAACAAATCCAAAATAGGCGATCATCAATAAAATCACATTTGATGCCTATGCCAATAGGAATTGAGGGGAAATATGGTATCAGCAATAGAGTTGCCTTCCATAGAAATAACATAAAAACGCAGGAAACGAACACATATACGTTTCAAAACATATTCATGCATGCTGTGCAAATAACTTCACACTAATGCCAATCTTCCACGTCTGACCTTTTATCTGAAATGAAACAAATACACCAAATCCGTTGACAATAGCGCTGGAAAAATGTTGGGATCGTTCTACCGATCCAGTAGGTATCTTATTGCTGATGCAATTCTCTACCTGTGTAAGAACCAAGTACGTCCAAGGATGGAGTATTGGTTCACGTTCAAGGATGGAGTATTGGTCAACGTTCAAGGATGGAGTATTGGACCACATGAGAAGCTGCTAGAAAGATCTCATCCTTCCTTGAGGGATGTCAAAATATATTTCGTAGCCTTGTGGAGACTGCCCTTTTCCTTTCCCTGCAACCTCTTTCCCACAGAAGAGATGTTGCGGGCCTGTCTCTACTCTAGCGCTATTTTCATGACAGGTGGTCATATGAGTTCCAATCTATGGTCCTCTTTGGCCGAACTTTTACGAAAACACTCGTCCAGCTGAAATACTGTCAGTAATTTCCCCCACTCTTTATCTGTGCCGAAACCTTAACGTAGATTCCATGAACAAAGCTTATTTCTTAGAACTGAACGCCTGTGGAACTGTTCCGTTTTCCTGCTTTTCAACTGACTACAATATGATTGTCTTCAAGTCAAACGTAAACAAATTCTTGATGCGCCATCTCCTTAAATAATCCAATTTACTAAATTACCATTACTAACGATTACTATATGTGTCTCTGACAAATGTACACGCAGTAACTATTATCATCGAGTCGCTTTCGGACCTTGATGTGTGATGACTCCTTTGTAAATAAACATCTCAATACATGAATCAAAACCGATACATTGAAGTACACACACACATAAACACGCGCATGCGTACGTCACACACACAGATACACACGCGCATACGTACGTCCACACACACGCACACGCACACGCACACGCACACGCACACAGGTGCAAAATTTACGTCATCTCTAATGTAACACATTGAACAACATCAGTAAAACTTTACTAGTAGACCAATGACACTAACAAATACTTTATCTTTATTCATGAATATCGCTCTTATTTATCCACAAATGCTTTGTAATCAATACAGTATAATACGAATAAAAACAGTCCATATAAGATAAACATAAACAAAGAACTATTCAGAGAATACTAACCTAAACCTCAAAAGGGAATTACAGTACCTAAAATATTAGAATAAGCCTCATAATTAGCTATTAAATAATAATTATTAAATATTAATAAAACAAATAGTATGGATATCTAAACAGACTAAAACAAAACTCATAATAGAATTACATTAAATTCTAAAATCAAAATTTACTGTATTGTAAAAAAAAACACGCTAGAAATAGCTTATTAAAACTACGAAATATAACCTATATTTTACAACTAAATATAGTCAAAAACATACACTTCCATGCTCTCACTCACGCGCGAACACACACACATTTAGGGGTAGAAGTAGCCACGGCAAAACACACACACACACACACACATATATATATATATATATATGTGTGTGTGTATGTGTGTATGTACCCCAAAACATCCATATAAGTACGAAGAAAAATAAACAAAAAAGAAAAATATGGAAACCTAACAACACCTACATACCACAGAACTTCAATCCACACTCATTTATCCCGAAACCAGAAGAGGGAGTGATTCACACTCGAGTTTCAAAACGTTTAGAGACACGTTTCATTTTCACTCTTTGGTAAAAACACTTATCCAAGAATTGTTTTAAGAATCATCTATTTTCGCAACATTTCTGAAGCAGACGTTTAAAACAATAATAAAATCATCCGAAACACGTAAACATTATTTTGCAAAATTATTTCAATAATTTGAAAAAAATATATAAATAATAAGACAAGTATATAAAATCATAACAATTTCTGGTGACTCCACTCATATATATATATATATATATATATATATATATATATATATATATATATATATATATATATATATATATAGTGCAGATGGTAATTAATAGAAACTGAAGAAAGTGCTCAATACTGTTGTAGAGCAAATATGCGTTTTATTTTCATTACCGTATCTTTCTGCTAAGTTACGTTATTGTTTCGGCTACACGGCCGTTTTTTTAGCCGTCTGTAGCGTCCTCAGACTTTTACAGAAATGTTCGCTATTTTGGGATGAAAGAGTGGAAGAGTGAATGAGGTCAGGGAGGGTTTGCGAAGAGGGCGGAAGAAGAAGAGAGGAAGGGAACAAGGAGGGAAGGTGGGGGGCGTTTGGTATGTCGATAATGTTTTAGTTTTGGGGTTTTAGGAACTTGTGGGGGTGGATCTGGGAAGTTAATTTCTGGTGTGTCTGAGGGCATAGGGATACATAAGGAGAAGGGAAATATGTGGGGTTACATTATTGTTTCGGCTACACGGCCGTTTTTTTGCCGTCTGTCTTTAAAATTCGAGTCTTAGTGTTAAAGTTTTTAGCGTCTCGTTGGTGAGGGGTACCGATGTGTATGTACACGTGCCTGTGTATGCGTGTGTGGATGTGAGAGTATAGATGCCCGCTGCCAGCTGTCCACATAATGTGTGAGAGCGTGCAGCTGTGTATATATGTCGATGTATGTGCTCACGAGTATTGGTATCTGCATGCGCGCACGCGCTTGAACGTATACGTGGGGTGCTTGTATGCCTGAATCAATATGAGCATATGAGCCCGTATAATCGCCTCCTTGGTGGCAGAGGTGTCGATGTATGTATGTATGTATGTATGTATCTGTGTATGTGCGCATCCATGCCTATGCACGCGCACCCAATCTTAACACCTTAAAGAAAATTTGACGCAAGCGAGAACAACGCAGGTGTCTATGCATGCAGGCGCACATATGCACATATATTTGAACGCCAGGGCGGGCATGTATGTGTACCTGTGACCGTTTCTTTTAAGTATATATGTGTGTACGTGCGCATGTGTGTATCCGTGGCCGCGACCGCTAGCTGACCCTCTCCAAACAATTAACAACAAAATAAAAACTAAAAATACATAAACCTAATCATAGCCCCTCCCTGCCTCCAAACATAAGCGAAAACTCAACAGCTCAAGACATACGTACCAAGAAATCACCTCACCAACGAGACGCTAAAAACTTTAACACTAAGACTCGAATTTTGAAGTAACCCCCTGCTCTCATCCCCACATATTCCCCTTCCCCTCATGTATCCCTATGCCCTCAGCCACACCAGAAATTAACTTCCCAGACCCTCCCCCACAAGTTCCTTAACCCCAATACTAAAACATTATCGACATATCAAACGCCCCCACCTTCCCTCCTTGTTCCCTTCCTCTCTTCCTCTTCCGCCCTCCTCGCAAACCCCCCGACCTCATTCACTCTTCCACTCTTTCATCCCAAAACAGCGAACATTTCTGTAAAAGTCTGAGGACGCTACAGACGGCCAAAAAAACGGCCGTGTAGCTGAAACAATAATGTAACTTACCAGAAAGATACGGTAAAAAAAATAAAACGCAAAACGTATATATATATATATATATATATATATATATATATATATATATATATATATATTGCTTTTAGAATATAATTATCCACTGACACGTGCTTTGTCGTCTCCGACACATCAGAGTAGCTGAATCTTGCGAGATTCGAAATCGGTATCCCACGCTAATGAGCTAGACCCCTTTATCCGCTGGTCCATCTCGCCAACTATTCGGATATATCGCGGTTTTTATAGGTGTTATTTGTTTTTGTCTTTGCGATATGTTTTGAACGAATTCAATTATTTACGAATGTGCATTTTTACCTAAATGCGAGTTGGGAATAATTTCCCCTTTAACCAATTTGGTACCCACACATGGGGAGCGATATATATATATATATATATATATATATATATATATATATATATTGTTTTTAAAATATAATTATTCCCATTAGGTAAAAATGACCTTTCGTAAATAATTGAAATCATCCAAAAACGTATCACAAAAACAACAACAAATAACATCTAAATAAATCGCAATATATCCTAACTGTCGGTGAGATGGACCAGCGGGTAAAGAGGGTAGGCTCATTACCGTGAGGTCCCAATTTCTAATCTAGTTGGATTCAGCCACTCTGATGAGTGGTATACGACGAAACACGTGTCAGTAGATAATTATATTTTAAAAACAGTATATACATACCGCTCCCCTTGTGGGGGGAACCAAATTGGTTACAGGGAAAATTATTCCTAACTCGCATTTAGGTAAAAATGTACTTCCGTAAATAATTGAATTCATTCAAAACATATAAAAAAAAAACAAATAACATCTCTCTCTCTCTCTCTCTCTCTCTCTCTCTCTCTATATATATATATATATATATATATATATATATATATATGAGCAAATAGTTAATAAAACAAGTTAAAAACACTTTGAAATGAGATAAAACCATATTTAATCTGAAAAGGAAACACTAGATAAGTGGATAGTCCTTAATCCGCGGAGTTTCGAAGAAATACTTTCCTTCTCATAAGAGGGTAGGAATTAGCAAAATGCAGGATCGGATTTTGTATATAAAAGTATTTAATTAAACTACAAGTAAGTCACAGATCTTACTTGGTTAAAAAAAGGGTGAGGTAAGGGGAACAGGAGGCAAAAGAAAAATGATAAAAAGATTTCACATGAATGGATAGTCCGGTGAAGGGTAAAAATCCAAAAATGGTAAAATCCAAAACGGTCGAATTTAAAATTTCAATCCAATGGGTAAATTCCAAATGGTCCAAAATAATCCAAAAGGCAGAGTTCCTTGGAAAAAAGCGCAAATGGAATGAATTCCAAATCATTAAAAGAAAAGCACACACACACACATATATATATATATATATATATATATATATATATATATATATTATATATATATATATATATATACTAGCAGTTCCGCCCGGCGTTGCCCAGGTCCTATATACTGTTCATAAGGTTATGTGCATATGTATTTATTAAAAAGTATTAATATGTAAAGTAATGGTTTTCTCTATAATAGTCTTCCTTAACTACCATAGAGAAAAGACAAACAGACATTTTCATTTTTATATATAGATAGATAGATTGAATGCAATAGATAGTAATGATTTCAAAAGTATTTAAAAAAGACTCATGAGCCACTACCGAGAATCGAAACCAAAACGTTCAACTCACGATTTATTTCGCCGCTGTCGTCAATGACTGAGCTATGAAAACATGTTTACTGCAAGGCTAAAAATTAAAACATGAACCAATAGCTACTATGTCATGCATTCGTAATGCCGGCGTTTACCTTCAACTAACAAATTTCTTTTCTTTTTTTTAATTTTCTCACTTTTGCACAGATATTTCCGGGCGAAAACACAAATATAAAGTTTAGCATGGGTTCAAATATCTTATATATGAAGTTTCATGTCTGTAGACCAAAAAATCTAGTAGGAGTTTGGTAGGCAAATTTTGTTAAACAAAAATATATACGTATAGATAAATACAGTATATATGGAAACGATGTTGTGTATACTATAAACTTTTTACGCAAATATGCAAGTATAAATCATGTAGATATCCGCATGAATATAATTACATGTAATAGTTAACTAAAGATGATCATTCCATTAGAAAACGGAAGCAACTAATCGGGAATTAATTAAAATGAATGTTTAAAAGAATATGCAAATTAGCTACATCTTTTTCTGGTGAATGCAATTCCACAACCAATATATACGAACATTGTATTTTCTTTTTAAATAAATACAAAAGAGGGTTTTTATTTTGAATATCAATACACACAAAAGAAAAACGAATTTATAGAAGTGTATATATATATATATATATATATATATATACATATATTTATGACTTGATATCATCTAGTGAAACATGTTTAGCACGGGTTATATTCTAATTTGTCATATAATGAATCTCATTTCATAATAAATAATTTACAGGAATCTTAGCGCTGTTTTAGTCTTCATTATTTGAAATGTATACTTAAATATTTTGATTCACATGTAACGTGACATATTTCAGTAACATTCAGAACACCTGGAAGTTACAAACGTTAAAGTACTGCGCATCTATGTACTCGGTGTGCAGCTGTACTTAAGTACTGAATAATAATAGGCATGCTACAATGAAATGCGTACTCAATTGATTTTCTTCTGCTCTAAGTAAAACATCAGTTCCGATTGTTATTATCGCATTTATGTTAATTAAATATCTTTTGATATCAGTTTTACATTGTCACCGAAATATAACCTTTATTGGGCAGATTAGTAATTAGTTACAAGCTAGAAAGTGGGCCACTAACCACTTATTCTTCATCACCAATAAAATCACATTTGATGCCTATGCCAATAGGAATTGAGGGGAAAATAGTTAAAGCTAATATCCGGCATATGTATCAAAACGAATAAAAAAAACAATGTCGCACAGTATTATTAAATTAGCCCATGAATTCAAACCTATTAGTAAGGTTTTATATGTGAACTTATCAATCGCGCAATACCGCTTGAAATAAACACGCAAACGAATCATAGATATGCCTATAATCATTTGTTTACTGCCTCTGTCTTGTGTTCACTTCACTTTCTAAATCAGATTTTCAGTAGCTTGTAACAGTATTGTTTGAATGGAAACTTTTAAGTACATTTTAAAACGTCAGAGAACCAGGGACAAAAAGTTTAAGAAAAACGTAATTCACGGCCGAAAATTTCATCTTTGTCTCAGCTGAAAAACTTTTAAGGAGCATTGACTGTTCAAAATAGACGGTAGGCAGGCACAATGCATATATATATACATATATATATATATATATATATATATATATATATATATATATATATATATATATATACTAGCTGTACCCTGCTACGCGTTGCTGTGGCTCAATCTGGTGCAAAGGAAAAAGATTCAAAATTAGAAAAAGCATGTTTCTTATTGGTTTAATTTTCTATTTCGTATGGGTACACAGTTTTTGTTGTTCCATTTTCTTAGAGATTTTCTGGTTTGCTGACTCTTGAATACGTAACATAAATTGCCCATGTGAAAAGCAGTCAGTGTGTAAGTGTAAGGCACACAATTGTAAAGATTGTTCCCTGTGATTTGTTGATGGTTATTGCAAACGACAATAAAATTGGAAAGTGCAATTTCCTAAAGTGTAATGAGGTATCCCGTGGAATCATATGAATGCATCGAATGAAGATATATTCATCTGTAAAATGTCCTGTTATGACTGTTGTTTCAATGATATTGTTTATTTTTTTTACTGCAAGCCATGTGCCTTTGCAAAGCTTTGATTGAAATTTTACATTGAATAATAGCGTGGACGTCTTTGTATTGACCTGCAAGAATAGCTCGTTCACTCAGTCAAGTGGGATTCTTATAATTTGAATATCTGCAAAAACCTTTTAAACTAACTCTTCTTTTGATGTAATAAAATTACAGAAGTTAAAAGTCAAAGAATTTTGCTCTTATCTCTGATCAGCTGGAACTTTTCCGTACCCAATTTCCCACAAGTGATGCAAAAGTTTCTGTGCGGATCGAACAGTCTGCAACTGGACATGCATATTTTGAGATAAGTTTAATGTCTTCACATGGCACAAAAATGTAGCGTATTTGAGGCAAGCATTTATTTTATCTGCTGGTGTTGATTGAAAAATAATAGGTAACATTTGTCTGAAATCTCCTGCAAGCAATATTACTACATTGCCAAATGGTCTGACATTGCCAGGCAAATCTAGCAAGGATCGACCAAGAGCCTCAAGTGAGTTTTTGCGTACCATTGTGCATTCATCCTAAACTATAAGTTTGCATTTCTGCAATATTTTCCCCCATATTGGAGGTTTTGGAGATGTCGAACATGAGATTTTTTAAAAATTGAATGTTTCAATGTAGAATGAATAATTCTTCTACTTGGCAGCAAGGTCGCAGGTATTCCTCATGCAGCAAGGGCTAAGGCTATGCCATTTTGTTACCGAATGGCTTCAAAAATTAATTTAATTAGAAAGGTTTTACCAGTTACTTCTGGTGCTGTTCAAGGTAGCAGTAATTTCCAAATAACTTCTAATCTAACAGTCAGTATATTAGGTGACTAAAATAGGATTTATCCATGTTTTGACAATGCCTTATTCACTGTAATTAATTTGGGAGATTATAATAGAACAAGGGATTAGAGATGGGCAGATAGAGAGGAATATATATAGATAGAAAAGAGAAAATGAGAGGAAAATAGAGAAAGAGGAGATAAAGAGAGATAAAGGGATTGGTAGATAGATAGAGAGCGGGGAAGGTTAGAAATAGAGAGGGGCGAGACAGACGAAAGGAGAGAGATAAAGGGAGTTAGAGAGAGAACGGGGCTCAAAGAGAGATGGAGAGGGTGATATAGAGAGACAGATTGGGAGAGGGAAAGGGAGAGATGGATAGAGAGAGATATTGAGACAGGAAGAGAGAGGGAAAGAGAAACAGAAGGTGAACTACACTTTACCGGTATTTTCCTCGTTCAATAGAGAAATATTTCGAGACTGAGGCAATTTTAATTTTTTGTTACTATCCAGAGTAACCCTTTTTTTCGGGAGCTAGATTTTCCACACATCAGAAACTGACCTGTAAAGTTATCTGTACTTTCACCTAACAAATTAATGAAAGAAAAGGATCTTGTAAAATTTGAATTTAGCGTGAACATACTATTTTTAAAAACTAGCACTGTAACATAAGTGCAGAAGTGACATTGTAAATTAAAAATGTCTTTAAAAGTGAGAAATTATCAATACATGGTTTTCTCCCTATTTCAGTGTGTATTTCTCCTCACCCCACACCTCATTTTTGCAATCCCCTCTTTGTATTATTACAAGTTTGAATATTCTCTCTGTTTCAGTTTGTAGTTCTCCTCACACCACAACTCATTTTGTCAACCCCTCTTTGTATTATTACAGGTCTGAATATTCTTTCTGTTTCAGTTTGTATTTCTCCTCACCCTACAACTCAGTTTTTGCAACCCCCTCTTTGTAATACAGGCCTGAATAATGAGAAAATCTGATTTTTTTAAACAAAAACAAAAAAATAATTTTTAGATGAAATTTATATATATATATATATATATATATATATATATATATATATATATATATATAACGTATTTTATGTTATTCAAATTAAACCAACGCTTCGATAATGGGACTCACACCCCTGATGTTAATCTTGCGTAGTCAACGCACTATTCCGGCGTTGGAAGCGCAACTACTGAGAGACAATACGCGAATATTTACTAACGGATATTTTCTCCCGATGTACAACATGGCAAGAAAGAAGAAAAGAAAGGAAAAAGATGTAAAAAATACCGAGGATGGAGTTTGCCTCCGAAATATATTGTAACAAGAGGCGTAGTAATAACTTTGACCTTGAATGGACTGGGTACAGAACCTAGGGTCATTCAGGTTGTCCCCCATCCCTTAAAATAGAATTAGGAAAGGTTAGGAAGAAGAAGAAAAGAAAGGAAAGAAAAAGAGGTCTAAGAAATATACACTCCCTTATGAATATAAAACGCTGGGAGTAACAGCTTAACGGCAGTGAGAAAGAGTGAGGTAGTAGCTTCCACAGGCAGCCTTTCTCCCCGGCGGATTTGTTCAAAGGCGTCGTAAGAACTGTAACCTCAACCCACTATCACCAGAATCCACCTACTACCCAACTTGGTCATCCCTATTACTACGACGGAGGGTAAAGTACTTTTGTTTATCATTTGACCAAACGTCTTGAATATCATATTATATATTAAGTTCCGAGAATAGATTATTGCTTTGCCTAGTTTTCCCCACTATAATTACCTTCCTCGTGTTACCCTTTTTCCCTCATGTTTTAATATTGTGTTCATCCCCTTTTGTCCTGTTTAAATACTACTTTCATAAATATTTATGTCAGCCTATCTTGTTTTGGTATGTTTTGTGTCTATAATAAATTCCCTATTTTTATATAAAATACCTGCTTCTTGTATTTTTATAACTCTCCCTCAAAACCTTTTTCCCTACTCTTGCTTACGATAGCAAATACTGTGTTACGGCGTTGTGATTAGCCACCGCACCCGTAACAATATTTACATTATAAATTTTAAACAAGTAAAATATTTGTTTATTTTCCTAATATTGCATTGTGATTTAGCTTTCAAGGGCACCTAATCCTTATTTTATTTTATTCAAATTAAATCAACGTTCTATAACGAAACTCACACCCATGCCGTTAATCACGCGTAGCCAACGCAATGCTGAAAGACAACGCGCGGATCTTTACTACCTGTTTTTTACTTTCTCCAACTTTATAACAAGGCAAGAAAGAAGAAGAAAAGATGAAAAAGAGACACGTACAAAATACTGAAGATGAAGTTTGCATCCGAAATATTAGTTAAATTATAAATTTCAAACAAGTAAAATATTTGTTTCTTTTTGTAATATTGCGTTGTGATTTGGCTTTCAAGCACACCTGATGCTCATTCTATTTTATTCAAATTTATTACATATTTTTTACTTAATATTACACTTAACTACAAAAAACATTATCATGGAACCTATGTTATTTCAACTGTTTTTAACTAATTTAAAGGCGCTGATTCTAGAAATACTGTCAACCTTTTCTATCAGGTTTAGGTATTTGCTATGGTATAGCCCTTATTCTGTAGATACAATATTTTAGTTTACTCTAAAACACATTGAAGAAATCACAACAAATTATTCACAATTGACGCTTGAATTTGTAAATCAACATGAGTGTTGAAGTAAAAGTCTGAAGGAAAGAAAATGAGAATTAAAAGTGAAAACTAAAATATACAGTAAACGGCGATAAGTAAAAATATATAGACTCAATGAAAGTCGTTCAAAAATATAAGTCGATTAAAAATTTATCCATTAAAATCAGCAAGTTCGTGGACACTGTTAACAAAGTCCGTCCAATACGAACAACGCAATACATTTTAGAACGTTACTGCTTTTCTCGAATGCGATATAATTTATAGTGGGTTGAAGGGTTCTAATATATGACGCTTCAAGAATTTTCATTTTTTAATATTATTTCCATGATGTATAATTTTTATGCTCTTAACGAGGACCTTTTTTATAGATTAAAGGGGGGACGGTTATGTTCTTTTATCAAATGTTTATATATAGAACTAGTATGCATGGTTATTCGCCGGGAAAATGTTGTCGTTGTATGCCCAATGTGTGTATTATTTTCGGAGTTACAATCTCCCATAAAGCATTTAAATTTATACATTACATTGGCTTGTACCAACGTATTTATAGCCTGTTCATCGACAATGTAATTAGGAAAATGATTATTAATGAGTACTTGTTTAATGTTTTGTTTTGTGGATGATAACATTTTAGCGCGATTTAATATTTTTTTATTATGGCTATTTTGTACCTTTTAAGGCACTCACTTTTAAAGTTCGGTAAGCTGCAGTTTATGCGCGTTGGTTTTTATATACAGAAGTATTAAAAGTATTATTGGGCATGTCAATAAGGACACCAAGAAATGAAATTATTATATAACTCTACTGTAAAGTTAAGAATTGAGTTTTTTTGAAAAAGGTATTGTAGTAAGTATATCTTTTCATTATTTTCAGCTAAAATAAGGATACCTCTCACGTATAGCGTACATTTATGAATGGCTTTATATTATTTATAAATATTTTGTTCTCTAGATCAGCCATGTAGAATTCACTGAGGGTCGGTCTAAGGATTGATTCCATTTCCATTCAATCTATCTGAGTATATATGTTGCCGTGGAGGGCATAGAAGGATACTTCTGTAGTGCAGATTAATAGTAATTTTTAATACTCTTTTATTAATTTTAAGAAGGGGGGGTGACGGATTATTATAGATGCTCTTGATAATGATATTCATTGTTTCTACTACATGTACATTAGGGAATAAACTTTCTACATCGAGAGAAGAATTATTTTGCTTTCTGGTGATATTGACTTTAATATTTGCATTAGTTTGTGTGTGGACTTAACGCTATATTTGTTCGGAATATATGAACTAATAAGTTCGTTTAATGTTTTTGTTAGACGATAGATATGAGTAGGATTTTCGGATATGATATAGCGAAGTGGGAAATCAGGTGTATGTATCTTGACTGTGCCATATAAGTAACCAGGTTTATAGTCTGCAATTATTTTAAGGAGTTGATAATTACTAATTTGTGCATTATTAGTTGTAATTAGTTTATTGATTTGTGTTTTAAGTGTGTTTGTAGCATTCTTACTAATTTTTTAAAATGTCGTATTATAATTAATAATATTTTTAAGGTTTTAATCATAATTGAATTTGTTAAGAATGACGAAGATGTTACATTAATCAGCTTTCTTTATAACTATATTACGATGGTTACGTAGTTTTGGGCAGCATTTTTTAAATCATTAGTTAGTATTGAATTGTGTTTTTTTAATTGAGTTTTTATGGCTTCCGCTTTTAGAATTTCCCTTAATCCAGGGTGAGTAGTAATTTTGTTTTCTTTTTCTACGTTAGTAATGCGTTCATCTCGTTTTTGTTTATTTTGATGGTTAAATTGTGGTGTGAGATGGCAGTTAGGTCTAAGATTTAAGATTTTTTTTTGTGGGTCTGTAAGCTCGTAATCAGAAAGATTAATATAAAATTGTGCATTATTAGGTAATATGATAGATCCATGATATAAAGAGTTTAATTTATTGGGGGGGCAGTCGATTAGAATCCTCGTAATTAGAAGTTATGTCAGTAAGTGGTTGTTGAAGTTCAGTGTATTGGTCATTGGTCATAAATGATATCGCATTCGGGAAAAGCAGTAACGTTCTAAAATGTATTGCGTAATTAATGCTGATTTTAATAATCGAATTTTAATCGACTTTTACTCGACCCTATATATTTTAACATCACCGTTTACTGTATATTTTAGCTTTCACTTTTAATTCTCATTTTCGATCCTTCGGACTTTTACTTCTGATGATGATTCGCGGACGAATCGAAAGAGCCCGTACAGCAACAGTTATGGGACATTTATTAATATTTTTGATCTTGATACAAAAAAGATTATACGGAAAATCGAAAAGTTAAAAAAGAATCATAAAGCAAGTGTCTCCGTTGCATTTAATAATATTTGCTTGAATGAAAAATGCTGCCTTAATATATATATATATATATATATATTTATATATATATATATATATAAAGGCAGCATTTTGTAATTCAAGCAAATACTATTAAATGCAACGGCTCACACACACACACAAATATATATATGTGTGTGTGTATGTGTGTGTATAGTAATTATGTAAATATATATTAATATTAAGCTACGCAAAACTAGTGTTCACGTGTGGGTTAAATGGCATATATATTAAAAAAATTACAACCATATTCTAGTATCTTATAGAGTACAGTTAAGATATATAATGAAAGTTAATACATAAAATATATATCCTTTCACAATTTTGTGCAGATACACTAAATGATAAAATCTACAAATATATCCACACACGCATATATATATATATATATATATATATATATATATATATATAATCTTATTAAAAAGTAGGATTTTGCATTGCAAAATAATACGAAAACAACGAATTACATCTGCACTGATAAAATATGAGAAACTTAAAATAGTTAGGTTTTTCAGATTAGTAAGAATTGTAAAGAACTCCTAACAAATTAAATTTTGAAACAATGAACATAGATTGTTGATTTCCTTTTTTGTTATATGTGTTGTGTTTACTTTATCGCTTTTACTGTTGAAGGTTTTGATTAAACGCTCCTGGCGGACTCATGCTTTAGAGGCACTTTATAAAACAATATTCTATATCCCCCGCTATCAACATCATTATAGTTTTAAAAATTTGACTGGTGTAGTATTAAGCAGAGATGTTGTCTAAAACGCAAGAGTGAAAATAATGGTTCGGTTCTATTCATATATGCGATTCAATGCCTTACCTCTTTCTGTAGCAAGAGTTCGCCTACTGTTTCCCGCCTCATAGAACCGCACATAGTGCCACATATTGGAGCCGTTTTACTAACTCAGGACGTCGTTTCTGCAGCAGATTACAAAACTGATCTTATATATTACCTTATTCTCATGGCAATGGAAAGTATATAAAAGTCAATAAAAGAGAGCAGTTTCACACTATTCATTTAAAACGCAAAGATAAATGAAAAAAAAAACACCTATCAAATGATGACGTCATATGCATATGTAATATCATGTTCATTCAAAAGGAAATAGTACACCTTTGTCATCATGAATAAAAAAAATTGTTTAAATGTGTCTTTTCCGACATTTTTTTATTGTCTTTCAGATGAATGACACTTTGCTAGGAAAAGTTGGTTTCCATTTCTGGTGTATAAAATATTTCCGATGAAAGATTTCAGATTTGAATTTATCTCAGCTTTTACATTCAGCTGTTCTATGAGTTCTGTGTATTATGACTTCCTGATATAAAAAAGATCACAAAAGTAAGTGATTGATAGACTACGCAAATAGAAAAAAATGCATCGCTAAGCGCACAACAACATAAATAAAAGACTTTGTGCACGTGGTGTTCGTGTAATTGATTGCATAATTGCATGGTTACGTTCTACATGAGTGTATAGTTCGGGAAACATTTGGTCTTTAAATAACATGCTTATGAAACATATAATGATCGGAATTCCTTACTGTAAATATGTGTGTGTGAGAGGAGACTGATATTGCGTACAAGAGATAGACATTATACCTGCTTCAGAACCATGAGTAAAATAAGTTTGCTCTACGTGTCGCCGCAGACAACGATGAAATATGGGACGAAAACAATTTAAAAACGTGGGTGCAACGGATAGAATCTAAGAATCGAATGCTGTTTTATATAAACCCGAATTAATTATATCGATCTGTCAAATGCTCTGTGCATCATATGTAATTTTACACTGGTATCTTCATCATCTATTCCGGATCATCCTGGTTCTCCCACACAATCTATTGATTTTCATCACACCTGGTAGTATCGATAGGATAACAATAATTTTCCCGATTCCGATACAATTTCTGATTCTGTTGTAAATATTCGATTCCAATACAGTACAAAGTCCCATTCAAAGTATTTAAAAAAAGTATCGTAATATTTAGCTATAGATTATTTTTATTTTTATTTTTTCTCAAATTGTAGATTATCGAAACGTCCATGTACCACGTGCATATATTTTTATAAACGTAAAATTACACTTGTGTCTGGATGGAGATTTATGAATTTTGTTTTTAATAGTAGTTTAACGGTTATAAATATTCAGTATTTGTTAATTAGTAGCAGCAATTAAAGTAAAGTTCAAACTGCGTTTAAAAAAATCAAAAGAATCATTTTGGCATCGGAAAAAGGCACACTTATTTACGATTCCGATATCCCACAAGTTCTGACTCCCGGTTCCGATTTCGATTACTTGTAGATTTTCAGAAATGGATGTTTTGTTTTGTTTTTTGTCATTCTTTTTTTCTCTGTAGGTGTTTTGACATCCACAACAGAACATCGTTCAACTACACCCTTCAGCATTGCCCAGAAAACAATCGTGCACTCTTTTGGAATGCGGTAGTGTCGCTCACGTTTCTCCATATTACGGTACATCAGCATCAAACGCACAATCAATATCCCTCCCCAATATTTTGTTTCACATTCAGCAAAGAACTGTTCAAAAGAAGTTACGTTTCATTTGAGTAGAAGTTGAACTTTCAGATCATTCATTTCATTGTGTTCAATCTATTATATGCTTTAGATATTCAGACCTTCAGCTTACACTCTTCAACATTGTAATACCATTTATCGAATCCGAATCAGCTGAGTGGAGGTGTATATATATATATATGCACATGTATATATATATATATATATATATATATATATATATACATGTGCATATATAGATATATATATATATATAAATGTACATTATATATATATGTACATTATATATATATGCACATTATATATATATATGTACATGTATACATATATATATATATATATATATGGCTAGCTGAGCATTCCCCCACCCCGAAACCTTGAAAGAGTTGAAATTTTTTAACGAATCTTTAAACGCATTTCGATATAATAAAATGGAATTTTACGTTTTAATCGACATTGAGATAAATTTTAAGTTTTACGTTTTAGAAAAGAAAATTCATTTTTCAATTTTTAAATTAATTTTGGTTCTAATATCAAAGGCATTTGACACAATTTTTTAAAAATTTAAATAAGATTTTAAATTTAATAGGCCTTAATTTAAAAGTTAATAAATCTATCACCATTCGATAAATAAAAAAGGGGGAGGGCTGCAAAACGAGAGTTAAACGTGAACTCGTAATTTATATATATTTTCAGTTCCGGTAATAAAATAGATGAGTATTGGCTGTGGAGAGCTTAACTGTAGTTTCTGAACGTATATACCGTTCATTGGAGCTTGATATGGGTATCTAAAACGGTCCTAACTATAGGATTTGAAACCGACGGTAACAATGACTCGTCTTAAGCTTTCTGTGAAAAAAAACAAAAAAACTTTTATCGGATTTCTCTCATGATTGAGCACTCTGCTGGATTTCTTTTTCCAAAAAAGCTTATTATATATATATATATATATATATATATATATATATATTTATATATATATATATATATATATATATATATATATATATATATATATATATATAAGTGAGGTCGCCAACCCTTGTTATGTATTTTTTAAATTATTTTATTATTTCGTGTTTTTATTTTTTATTTTTTTTACCTATTTAGATCATTGTAACAATTTTGTAAAATCATTGAAATAGTTTCTAACGCGTTTCAGATGTTCTGTAAAGCGTGCTATTCAGAAAGTATTTAAAATGTAAAATATTTAAAATGTATTGATAAATGTATTTAAAATGTATTGATAAATGTATTGAAATGTATAAGATCAAGGGTGGGGGCGGACCACACCAAGGAAGAACTTTTGAATCATTATTTGTGTATGCACAGAAAAAATCTGTTAGGACATTGTGATACGAATAGATAAACTCATTTAAACTAAAAGACTGTGTATAAGATTGAATAACAAGAAAGAATCTGCAAATTGTAGATTTTACCGTTACAGCAGAGCAGAATGTAAAGATCAAAGAGACAGAATATGACACGAATATGCAGAACTGAAACGAATACGGAACCAAAAATGTCACTAACATACCCATAATTGTAAGAACATTAGGAATAGTTTCGCAGAAAAACGACTAGATGAGATCGGAATCCAAGGGAAGACTTAGACTATACAGCAGACGGTAATTCTGAAAACATCTTAAATCTAAAGGAAAACCCTCGAGTGCAGAAACTAATACACCTGAGTAACAAACACTAACCGGACATATAGAAAAGGCAACGAAAGTAAAATAAAAAGATGACACGAAGAAAACTGAAACCGCAAAATTAATGGTAATAAGCTGTTGCAATAACGCAGATTTTATTTGCAAATGATATCAGAAAAAAGTGGAGGGAACTGAAAATCTGGGAAGTCGCGTTGTCACTTAGCTTCCAGGGAACACTACAGGTTGTTTCCAAGAGGAGGTATTTGATGATCTGCATGAACACCTTTTGTGAGCCAATCATAATTACTACTGCTACTACTATTACTACTACTACTACTAATAATAATGATAATAATCATAATTACTACTACTAATACTAAGAAGAAATATAATAAAACATAATAATATTTTTTTTACATAGGCATCACCACTTATCAAGGCCCAGAGACCACTCGAGGACATTGGTTAAAGAGTGTAGAGTAGAAATTGGGTAATATAGCAACCGTTAGTAATGGAGATTCGGTAAATTTGTTAACTTATATGGAACGGTTCATCAAAAACTTGTTTACGTTAGACTTGAAGACAACCATATTGTAGTCTGCTGGAAAGCAGAAAAACGGAAGATAATTCCACAAGCGTGCAGTTCTAAGAAAGAAGCGTTGCTCATGGAATCTACGTTTAGGTTTAGGCACCGATAAAGAGTAGGGGAAATTAGTGATAGTGTTTTCTGCTAGACGGATGTTTTTTGTGAAAGTTTGGCGAGGGGGACCATAGAGTGGAGTTTAACTGAGCACTTGCCATGAAAATAACGATGAAGCAGAGACAAACTCGGGACATCTCTTCTGTGAGAAAGAGGTTGCAGGGAAGAGAAAAGGGCATCCCCCACAAGGCTGCGGAGTCTATTTTGAACTCTATCAATCTATCTATCTATCTATTTGGAACACTATCTATAATACTTAATACCACTATTACTACTAATAATAATTACACAAATGATCGTGAAGGGTCAAGGATAATGTAAAGAACGATGATTAAATCACTCAGCAGACCTCCATTGGAAGGATGCATTATGTTTTGGCATATGTAGATGTATATTGCGACCCAAATCACAGAAAAAAGTATAATCGCTGCCAACGAGAAATCAATGGTATGTGGATATTGTGATAACACAGTATAGCTTGCAATTTTATCGTAACAAGTGCAGAATACTAAAAATGTGTGCGGCTTCGCACTCAGAGTGCAGATATTGAACACGGGTTTAAATGTGCATTTAATCAAATGCAGGGTTGATCAAACACGTGATGTCAGCCTAGATGGGATCAAAACAACATAATGTACTTACGATACAAGTTCTGTGTGTGTGTGTGCGTGTGTGTGTGGGGGGGTGTTGACCTTCAATATTTTATGCATGTGCGCATAAAATACTTCGTCGTATTGGTCGTATTTTGCAAGAGTCGTCGTATTGGTCGTATTCGCAAGATTGTCGTGTATATCTTATCTGTATATATGTGCAAGCCTGTGCGTTTCGGTATGTGTATTCTTCTGTTTAGGGTAAAATTCAGTAAAAAAAAAAAAAAAAAGAAAAGAGAACGTGTATCTTTTTCCGCATTTACTAACGACATACGCTGATTCGATGTGACACAAGCTCGTTTTAATGGAGGCAATTCGGTGCCTTTTCTAGCATTAGTCATCTCCCCAGTGTCTATTTAGCATTGCGCCCTAATATGCAAGGCTCCCCGATGACACAAGGTAGATAAACATCACGAACAAAGACAAAATGTTGCCATTTCCTGTCTTTTCTCGATTAAATAAAAACGAGAAGGCGACCCTTTTTCCGGACTTGGTTTTTAAAAATATACAATATTCTTATATTAAAAAATAGAAATATGTAAAATGATTATCTACTATATCAGCGAAAAATTAATTTCAAATTAATGTCTGACAGATGAAAGAAAATACTTTTTTTATTAACACCTAAATAATTAAAAAAAACACCTTTTTTTAAAAAACTTAGTAGCCGGCCATTCGGCGTTGTCCGGTCGAAAATACGGATAGATATTATGTTTTAATTAATGTAGATGTCTTATGTCTTATAATCAGAAATAGCGTACGTATTTATCGTAATGTTAATTTCCTAAAAAAATTAAATAAAAAAAGGAAAACTTGTAAGAAACTAAGACATGTGCATGCGAGTATTGTTGTTTTTCTAAGCAATTCACTTCTCGTAAGTGAAAAAGAATACTCGAGGTGAGATCGAAACCAAAACCTAAAAAGAGTGAATCAAGTACGATAACCATTAGGTTAGTTTGACATGATTTTTAAAAAGTGTTTTCAAACTTACTTATTCTTAACATAAGGAATATGTCACGTGAACGATTAACGCATGTACTTCCTTAAACAGTTGACAAACAGATAAAAATCTGATGACCACCCCCCGTACCAATTTTAAAATTTTAACCCCTTAGCAGCCCTTTTTGGGAGAATAAAAAAATATAAAAATTTACACGTGTCCGAATATTCTGTATACAAAGTTTCTTATCGTAGATCAACAATTTGTTGAGTAAAAATGTTTAGAAGTGTCCTCACACACACATGTTCTCACTTTTACAGATATACAGATTATAAATCGATGGAAATGTTATCAAAATTCCAAACATGACGAACCGCTTTCCAATTTTCCGTTATTTTTTATTTTTAAGTGAAGTATTTCTGACAGACTAAAAATATAATTTACAACATAATTCTGACAGATAGAAAGAAATATATTCTATATAAAAGCAGTATATGTGTGTGTGTGCATATGTTTGTATGTATTTATGTATGTAGATATTTAATCTATAAACTCTTAAACTAATGGTCACATAACGATGAAATTAACAGAAAATAATAACCATACCAAAGACAGTTTATCAGTTAAAATCTTTGTTTGAATGGATACTTAACACGTATAGAAATAAAAGAGCAAGTCGAAATACAAACTGTTCTTTTCAACTTGCCGACATATTTATATTACTTGTGCGCATGCGCAAATTCGAAAGTAACTTGAAGCCATTTAATTTTAAATAGTTCTTATGTATCTTGACATAGCTTAAACGGTAGGGAAAACCGCTGGGGCGATAAACGTTTTGGTTTCGATTCTAGCTGTGGAACCTCAGTCATTATTTTTAACTTTTGAAATGAGTACTATATATTAGGTACAATATAGTATTCAATAGAAATAATAAATACGACATCTGCATGAATTAATTACTAATTTTTATTTAAAACTCACTGTCTATACCTTGCATTGCCCGGGTGAAGTATACTGCCAGGAGAAGAGATTAATCACATACACCGAATATCCTTACTTGTTACAAAAAATTGACCATATGTTGGATTAAGCGAAGCATAAAATACATCCATTTTGCTTTATGAAAATCAAACGCGAATTAACTTTCATAGCTTAAACAGGAAATCACTTCCGATTTAGAAAAAAAACAGCTGTCAGATACTCATGATTGAAAATAAAATAAATTAAATATAAAATAAATTAAAAATAAATGAAATAAACCAACTTTAAATAATATTTCTAAATATAGCAATTAAAAATTCTATCACAACAAATAATTAATAACATAGAGTTAATTATTAAATTAGTTGTTTTTTTTTAATGTTATATGCAAGTGAGGGTAATTATTTAATGCAGAAATGACCTCCCCAACAAAATTGCCTCTGAGATGGGTATATATGCTGATGACACTACACTCTATGGCAGGCACGACAGGAAGACGAATGAACGCATTTCTAAAGAAATGGCAGAAACACTAGAGGATGACCTCCAATCTGTGGTGGAATGGGGACAAAAGTGGTTGGTCGCGTTCAATGCTGCCAAGACTAAACTAGTTTCATTCAATAATTACAAGAAACGCTCTCTACCACCTATAGCAATGGCCAACGACTCTTTATCTGAGAGTACATCTTTCAAACTCCTTGGCCTAACGTTCACAGGAAACATGAGTTGGAACAATTACATTGAAGGCATTGCCAGGGCCGCTGCAAGAAAGGTGGACTCTCTCTACCGTGCTAGAAAACTACTAACACCCGAAAGTATCCTGTACATCTATAAGGCCACCATTCGCCCACGTATGGAGTATTGCTGTCACATCTGGGCTGGTGCATCTGCTACTAGTCTCTCGCTTCTTGACAAGGTTGAAAAGAGAGTCGCAAACCTGATAGGCCTTGAACTGGCATCTAAGCTTCAGCCTCTGTCCCATCGACGAAATGTTGCATCCCTCTGCCTTTTCTACAAGTATTTTTGTGGTGAATGCTCTGACGAACCGCAATCACTTGTGCCCCAACGACGTGAGCACCCTCGACAAACCCGACAGGCTGCTAAATCCCACCCCCACACTGTAGATATCCCTAGATGTAAAATATCTTTTTACTCCAATAGTTTCTTCCCCAGAAACGCTAGACTCTGGAATTCCATTCAAGGTCCCTACTTCCCCAACAGTACTGACGTGCAGAAGTTCAAGTGTAACGCGAACCGACGTCTTGCGGCCCAAATCCCTACATAGTACCCCAGTAGTTGTTGCCCCTGATAGTAGCCCCCTACACCAAAGTGGCAATTTGCCTTATTTGGGGTGAAAATGTGATAAAAATAATATATATATATATATATACATACACAATAACATATATATATATATATATATATACACACAATAACATATATATATATATATATATATATATATATATATATATATATATATATATATATATATTATGCTGGAATAAAATCGTATATTAGTCTGTTATCAGTATTAAAATTAATTTGTGAAACGGTATATTTTGTACATATTAATGCAATTGTGAACGGACAAGCGAACAGGCAGAAATACGGCTTTATCATAATACTAGCAGGCCGCCAGGCGTTGCCCAGTGGTTAAGTTCGCATAAATCCATGCAGAAACTGAGACATGTGCATGAAAGTATTATGTTTTTTTCTAAACCGTTCAATTCTTTCAGTAAAAAAAAAGAAGTAAATACTCGAGCTGAGGTCGAAAGCAAAACCTAAGTAAAGTGAGGCAAGTACGATAACCATGAGACCAGCTTGACACGGCCTTCAAAATATGTTTTCAAAATCGATTATTTTATAACGATTCACCCATGTGCATTCGTGAAACAGCTGACAAGCAGATAAACGACCGATGAATCACAAGTATTATTTTTAAAATTTTAACCGTTAATAGTCGGTTTTCGGATGAAACGTTTTCCACATGTCTGAATACCCAATATACTAAATTTCAAGACTGTTAATAAAAAATTCGTAAAGTATATAAGTTGAGAAGTCTCCTCACACACACATTCTCACCTTTAAAGATATTATTATTAAAGTGAGAACGTGCGTTTATGTAAATACACTTCTCAACATATATACATAACGAATTTTTGATCTAGACTTGAAATTCTGTATATAGGATATTTAAATACGTGGAAAACTTTTTTATCTGTTTCCATTCGGAAAAAATTAGCAGCTAAGACCTCGAAATTGAAAAATCGGTACGTATGAGTTATCGAATTTATATGTTTACTGTTTTACGAATGCGCATGCGTGAATGGTTTTAATTACAAATTACCTATACTAAGAATAAGTAGTTTGGAAACAACTTTTAAAGATTTTGTCAGGCTGGTCTAATGGCTATCGGACTTGGCTCACTGTCTTTACGTTTGATTTCCATCTGAGCTTGAGCAGGATTTTTTTTCATTTATTTACAAGAAGTGAACTGTTTAGGAAAACATAATACTCGCAGGCACATGTTCTGTACTTTTTTATTTTTTTTCTAATGGAATTTTACGTTACGTTTGATACCATGCGGTATTTCTATCCATAATAAATAGGAAATTTGCTTTAATCAAAATGTAATATTTATGCGTATTTTATGAGCAGACAAAGTTTGATGGGCTGCTAGTATATATATATATATATATATATATATATATATATATATATATATGTATATATATGTATATATATATAATTATATATATATGCGTGTGTGTGTGTCTATATATATATATATACATACATATATATGTGTGTGTGTGTGTATGAGAGAGCGTGTAAGTATATATGCATACACACACACACACACACACACAAACACACACAATAAGCAGCAAGTACGCCTAAACGCTCCACAGACTTTTACAATAATTATAGATTAAACTGTGATATACGGAATAACACTTAATTATAAGTTAAGCGTAACGAACAAAGTAACTTTTAAACTTAAACATGACAGACCGATGAAACTATTAAATGTGACAGACTAACGACTTTTAAATACATTATGTATAATTTTAGGTGTATGTTAAAATTATCGTTACTGTTAACATGACATAACGCTTAACTATATATTTTCTTTTAAATATTAATAATTATTGGGACATATGTGAGTGACAGAGTGACAGACTGACCAACAAAAAATGTTTTTGTAAAATGTGAACATGCAACTAAATAAACCCTATCGTTTAAAGACGCACCGTAAAACTTGACATGAACAAACTAACAACAGCGGAAAAGGCGACTAAAAATAGAAAATAGTCATTCGAACAAAGTCGGTTACCTCCCTTAGACTAGATTTTTTCTTACCCACATATCTTCGAAGAGAAGAAAAATAAGCGTGCATTTATTTTCTTTCTATCTTTCTTAAAAAATTTTTTTTTTTTTTTTATATAGAACAGTGTTTTCTGCGATCTACTTGTTCGACTCATCAAATATATTCTTTAAATGAAGCTTTCATCGACGACAGATTTTGCCAACGGACGTATGGACTCTTTTTTACGAAAAGGGTATTAAAAAAATGAAACAAAATTAGAAGAAAGAGTTTAAAGCGAGTGAAAGAAATAAAAAAAATATATCGATTTAGGAAGAGGATTTTATTTAGAACTTTATTGAGTTAATTCATTTGAAATATACAATATTTTGGTATGAATTTAATTATTTATCCCGTTGCTTCAAAACATTCGGCTACCGATACATTATCGCTGTAGTGTATTAACTCGGTGTGAACGGGGGAAGGGCTAAGAGAAAAAATTATTAAAATATGGTCTACTGGTGTACTGCTCCCTTTGCAAGCGGCATTAAATGATTTCACAAATAACACAAGCACACGCGCGCGTGTGTGCGCGTCCGTGTGTACGCGTGCGTGTGTGCGCATGCGCGTGTTGTTGTGTGTGGGTGTGTGTGCGTGTGTGTTTGTGAGTGTGTGTGTGTGTGTGCGCGCACGCGCGTGTGTGTGTGCCATACATATATAATATAACTAGCATGCCGCCCGGCGTTGCCCAGTATTTCCTTGTCATAAAATCCCTATAAATATTATATTTTTATTAATGCAGAATTCGTATTTGTTATAAAGTGAAATATTATAGGTATTGACGTAACGTTACATTCCTTAAATAAAATGAAGAAAAACAAGAAAACAAACAAAAAAGAAACTTAGACACACTTAATAAATACTTAAGCTGAGATCGAAACCAAAACCTAAAGAAAGTGAATCATGTATGATAACCATTAGGCAAACTTGACACAATCTTTGAAAAGCGTTTTCAAATAGACTTATAATTAACATAAGTAATCTGCCATGTGAATTATTTACACCTGTGCATTCGTGAAACAGATGAAAAACGGGTAAATGTCCGGTTAACCTCCAGTACCATTTTTAAAAAGTTTTACCCCTTAGCAGCCTTTTTTTCTCAATTTTATAGATATATAGATTACGAAATTAAATCTATATAATAATTCATTACTCAGTATTCAATTTAATGATTACGTATACAATGTATTAAATATGCAAAAAAATGTTGAAATATAAGAGTAGGAAGTAGTTTGCTTGAAGCATTGGTAGTAAAGAAATATATATATATATTTAAAAGCCAATGTTGAAATATATTTAAAATCTATTAAATATAAAAAAAATGTGTTGATATATTACGTATTTGTATGCATATATATATATATATATATATATATATATATATATATATATATATCCTTGGATTTTTTATATATATATATATATATAATATATATATATATATAATATATATATATAATATATATATAATATATATATATACATATACATATATATATATATATATATATATATATATATATATATATATATATATATATATATATATAAATCCTTGGATTTTACTTGTGCAAATGGAAATTCAATTAACTTTCTTGAAGTTATATTTTTGGATTTTACCGTCATTGGATTATTTATCTTTTACCAGACTATCTATTCACGTGTAATCACCTTTTTTCTTCAACATATTCCCTCTGCTTCACTTTTTTGTTATCAAGTAAGATCTTTAACTTACTTGTTACAAATACTTTTGTATGCAAAATCCGATCTCGCAATTTGCTAATTCCTACCCTCTGATGAGAAGGAAAATATTTCTTCGAAACTTCGCGGATTAAGGACTATCCACTTATCAAGTGTTTCCTTTTCAGATTAAATATGTTTTTAACTCTTTTTCAAAGTGTTTTTTAAACTGTTTGCTCGTATATATATATATATATATATATATATATATATATATATATATATATATACATATATATACATATATATATATGTACATACATATACAAATACATACATATATATACATATATATACATATATATGTACATATATATACATATATATATATACATATATACACATATATATGTGCATATATGTACATATATATACATATATACACACATACATATATATATATATATATATATATATATATATATATATATACATATATATATATATATATTTGATAGACATCAATATACTGTTAACTTTTAAACAAATGATCCGATTTACTTTGCTTTCCCACGAGGGCAAAGTTAGACATCAAGGTCGTTTTTTTTTAATGTGGAGAAAGGAACACAACTAACTTTTTTAAATTGTCTCAGTCATGAACGATTTCTCATCCACGACAGATTCTACACTTTGATCTCTGCCTCCGGGCCAAGAAATCTCTCTTATAAATGTTTGCCAAGTTTTGACCATGTCTTAGTTTATTTAAAATCATCATCTCATAAAAAAAACGGCCACTGTGCACTATTGAAAGTAGTATGCGTTCTGCACGCACAAGTCTTTATATACCCACGATGTTAAGATATAGAAATTGAAACATGCACAACCTGCGTTTCCTGAAACCATATGCGATCTTACGCAAAGCCTAGACCTTTATTGTAAAATTCCGATCTAACTTTTTAATGGTATATAAATAACTATTTCTATGTAATAATAAACCGACCTGACAATATTAATATGAAACTCCCGTACTAAATGAATACCAGCATTTCATTTCTCATGAATTTTTACTCTCGAAAACTTGACTACGGTGTTGATTTATGTCCTGTAGGCAGACAAAGTGAGAGAAAGACCCAAAATATAATAAAAGGTTGTTCTATACATTATTACCTCCCTTGAATCATTTCAGTCAACATATTTTTAACATTCCTAAACGGACCTCTGCCGATAATTTCGTCGTCGTTCTGTTTTTATAAAGTTGAAAGGAACGTTCCTGCTGAATTTTTAATTTTGTTTTAAATGATGTATTTTCACGTGTTTTCCTTATAATACGTTTATTGTATAAATTATTTTTAGAGCGTTTTTCGCCGTATCTTAGAATCGTTTTGAAACAATTATGTCTTGATTGAGATTGTCGGACTGACTTCCTCATCTTGGTTGTTATAGTCACAACGTTTCGGCCGTTTTGCCCTCCGGCCTTCATCAGGTGTTTTGTATCGAACTGGAAAACCGTTTGTTAGGAGTCTTGAACCCAACTCTTTATTATTATTACGGGGGTACCGTGTTCTGACTCCAGCTAGGCTCTGGGACATAGTTGCTGATTCTCTGTTTTGAAGGTTACTTTTCACTGCCTTCGTTCAGGATTGAACTCAGCACCTTTGGGTAACTGTAAACTTTGATACAACGGCCATATGTCACTAGTACAATTCTTAGTTGGGTTTTGTTAATGTTAAACCTATGTTGTTATTCAAGGTTCTCTCTCTCTATCAGAGGTGTCACAATTGCATTCAGCTCTATGCTTGTATTTTTTTTAAATATATTTTCACCCCAAACAAGGCACATTGCCACTTTCGTGTAGAGGGCTACTATCAGGGTCAGCAACTACTGTGGCACTATGTAGGGATTTGGGCAGCAAGATGTCGGTTCACGTTGCACTTGATCTTCTGCATGTCAGTACAGTTAGGGAAGCAGGATCCTGGAATGGAATTCCAGAGTCTAGCGGTTCTGGGGAAGAAACTACTGGAGTAGAAAGATCTTTTACATCTAGGGATCTCTACTGTGTGGGAGTGGGATTTAGCTGCCTGTCGAGTTTGTCGAGGGTGTCTGCGTCGTGGGGGATCAAGTGCCTGCAGTTCGTCAGAGCATTCACCGTTAACTCAGTAGGTTTTTATGTCCGAGCATGTGAGCTGTTTCTTTAAGTTTTCTCACTTTCCAGTGGGTCTCTCTGTTTATTATTTTTACTTTATCCCATAGACGGTTGGCTATACCCGTTTTTTTCGTCTCCCTTTTAGTTACCGATTTTCGGTGTTCTTCCACCCTTACTTTAAAAGGGGCGGCATGTTTCACCCTTGTAAACCTTTCTGCAACTGCATGGGATGGAGTATATGCAGTTCTTGGTCATGTTCTCCTCCATGCGGGGCTTCACTCGTACCAGGTGTCTTCTGAGTGTTTCCTCGCTCTTTAATACCGTCCTGATGTTGTAGGGGGCACATATTCTCTGGGAAGATTGGCTGGCTATAAGAACCCTACAGAGTGACAGCAGTATAATAATTCTGCCAGCAGACAAAGGCAATGCTACTGTGGTGATTGACATGTCAGAATACTCTGAAAAAATGGCAGGCCTAATCGCAGATGATAGCTACGGTAAAATAAAGAAGGACCCAACTTTGAAAACCGAAAGAAAGCTGGTACAAATCCTTACCAAAAACGAAACACATCGCTCCGATGAGATATAGACAGCTGGTCCAGCATTACAGTAAGCTACCACATATGTACGCCCCCCCCCCAAGATACACAAAGACGGTATTCCACTCAGACCCATAGATAGCTGCCAAGACTCAGCATGCCACCCACTGGGCAGGTACTTTGTGGATATAATAAACCCATTAGCAGGCAAGTCAGCAACACATGTAAAGAATTCTGCCCACTTCACGGAACTGATCAAGGGAGCACCCATCATTACAAACCAAATGGTAAGCCTAGATGTGGTTAGCCTGTTCACTAAAGTCCCAACTAGTGAGGCACTAGCAGTAATTCAAGACAAACTAGCTGCAGACCTCTCCATAGAAGAGCGCACATGTGTACCATTGCCAAACTTAATGGAAATGCTGACATTCTGCATAGAAACAACCTACTTCAGAATAGGTACTGACCTATATCGACAAGAGGAGGGGCTAGCTATGGGCTCGCCATTATAACCAGTGATGTCGAAAATATACATGGAATACTTCGAAGACATGGCCTTAGGTTCAGCTCCCTTAAAGCCAACCATGTGACTAAGATACATTGATGACACCTTCATACTCTGGCCCCATCAGGAAGACATCCAGGCTCTCGTAGACCATGTGAACTCAATAAGACCATCGATACAGTTCACAATGGAGAAAGAAAAAAGATAACCAACTGGCCTTCCTTGATATACTCATATCACGCACAGAGCATGGGTTTAAGACATCCGTATACCGCAAGCCTACCTTCACTGGACAATACCTTAACTTCAACTCCTATCACCCATACAGTATCAAACATGGAATCACACACTGCTTACAACATCGAGCAGAGACAGTAAGTAGCGACACCATTACATACCACCTAGAAATGGTCAGGTTGAAGAATACCCTCCATCGTAACAACTACCCCGATAGCATACTATCCACCAGACGTGTTAATAGTATAAGAGAGGAGAATGAAACCCAAAAACCTCCAACGGTCTGCCTACCATACATACGAGGCATCTCCGAAAAGATTCAGAGAATACGTGCCACCTACAACATCAGGACGGTATTCAAGAGCGAGTCAACACTCAGACGACATCTGGTACGAGTGAAGCCCCACATGGAGGAGAACCTGACCAAGAACTGCATATACTCCATCCCATGCAGTTGCAGAAAGGTTTACAAGGGTGAAATATGCCGCCCCCTTAAAGTAAGAGTGGAAGAACACCGAAAAGCGGTAACTAAAGGGGAGACGGAAATCGGGTATAGCCAACCATGTCTGGATGGAGAAGGGGGACCATCGCCCCCTATGGGATGAAGTAAAAATAATAAACAGAGAGACCCACTGGAAAGTGGGAAAACTTAAAGAAACAGCTCACATGCTCGGACATAACAACCTACTGAGCAAACCAAGCATAGAGCTGAATGCAATTTGGACACCTCTGATAGAGAGAGAAAACCTTGAATAACAACATAGGTTTAACATTAACAAAACCCAACTAAGAATTGTACTAGTGACATATGGCCGAGTGGTCCTAGATGTTGTATCAAAGTTTACAGTTACCCAAAGGTGCAGAGTTCAATCCTGAACGAAGGCAGTGAAAAGTAACCTTCCAAATAGAGAATCAGCAACTATGTTCCAGAGCCTAGCTCGAGTCCGAACACGGTACCCCCGTAATAATAATAAAGGGTTGGGTTCAATACTCCTAACAAACGGTTTTCCAGTTAGATGCAAAACACCTGATGAAGGCCGGAGGACAATACGGCCAAAACGTTGTGACTATAACAGCCAAGATGAGGAAGTCAGTCCGACAATCTCAATCAATGAAAACACCTCATCTCAAAAATACAGATAATTACAATTATGGCTTCTTTTCAGAACGTTGAATACAAAATGGAAAAAGAAATCGCATGATTTTCTCATTTTAATTTTAATTTAAGCTTTAATTTGTATTTAAGATGTCGAAATATATATGAACGAACCTTTATCCCATAAACCACTAATGAACGCAAAGCACGATGGTAGTTTAAGAAAATTTGTGATGGTGAAGAGAGTCTTGAAGATGACGAACATAGATATTGACAACTAAGCTATTTGTGAACTTGATTATGAATTAGATGTAATGTATACGACGATTTCCAACTACTTGAGAGATATTGGAAAGATAAAAATAAAAAAAATTGTAAACAAGTGCCTTACGAATTAAACAACAACCAAAAAAAACGTCGTTATCAAGTGTCATCTTCCCTCCTTTTGGGCAACAAGGGTGACCGGTTTCTTGACTGGGTGGGACTTACGGGGTGTAGGTGGTTTAGGACCACCTACGACGCTCAGCTCAGTGGTTATAATCTAGCGAAGTTCCACTACACTTTCCGAAGCCAAAGTTGCACTAAAAGACGGGCATGCTGATTGTTTGGTTGTCTGCGACTGTTCTTTACAGTGTTTAAATGCAGGCGAAACCATTACGGCGGAAAAGCATTGTCAACAATGGATGAAATGAATCAGAAACTTCGATAACAACACCCTGCATTAGTCAAGAGAAAAGGCAATGTTCTCCTCTACGACAATTCCCGACCGCATGTTGCTAAACCGACCATAAAGGAAGTTGAACGAATGAAACTCTGCCTCATCCGCCTCTCACCTAGTGACTACCACATTTTCAAGCATCTCGACAACTTTCTGCGTGAATAATGCTGAAAAAATCTAAGCGATATCAAAAACGCCTCAGTGACTTCCTTTCCTAGAACACAAGATTTATACGTTATTGGCATGGATACACTTGCTTTGCTTTGCAGCATTGTGTGGTGATTCTGTTTATGTCAATCAATTTGGTTTAAGCTGAGATGTGTTTATCTGAATCTAAAAGTTAAAAACTGAAATAATATTCTTGTTAAGCTGATAATTTATAGCATTCTTATTGAAAAACGCTTACGTTAAATGGACGCATGTGAACTTAAATGTGTCCAAAACTTTATTTGATTGGTTTAGTTCGCCAGTCTGCCAGTCATGTTAACGATTTAAATACATTTTATTATGAGTAAAGCTTACGGCTGATGTAAATAAAATAGGCATCTCCACTAAAAACATATGCCTTGCAAACGTCACAGGTGCAGTCTTACAGTCATAGATTTAGACGTTATTTATGAGTCCATCCTTGTTGTGTCTTAGCTAACCACGGGTGGGTATGAAAGGTTAAAAAGTTAAGCGTCTTTGAGCAATAATGTTTGATTTTACGTATGTAAAAAAAAGTATGTTAGTGTTCGACTTACTCTGCCAAGGTCAAATATTTTGTTCTCAATTTTAATCCTTAAACAGAATGTTCTTGTTAAAAACCAAATCAGAAGAGTGCTACAGATCGAAACTATTACCAAAAAATTAAGAAATTATTATTGTAATAATAATATTTATATATATATGTATATATATATATATATATATATATATATATCATTAAGTTCTATAGACAAAATGTTCAGAAAGGAGTTTAGTAGAGCTTTTTCGCACATACACCGACAACCTCACCTTTTTTATATATATAAACTAGGAGATCGCACCCGGGATGGTCCGTTCGAGGATATGTTTAAATATTATATTTTAATTAATGAAAATTTCGTATTTACTTTTATAGAATTAACTTTTTGTATCGTTTTTTTTATATTGTACCTGATATATATTAGTGATTTTAAAAGTTTGAAAAATAACCTGTGTTCCATCAGTTAGAATCGAAATCAAAACATGTTGCGCTTCAATTTAATTCATTAGCCTAAAACCTAATTTCATATGTACACACCCCCTAGAACAAATATTGTTGAACATATAATTTTTAATTAGCTCATGCACAACAAAAAAAAACACGAGTTAAGTCGTCTTATGCAAACTCAGTGTATTTCTTTTACTTGTTGCCCATTAGCAGCTACTCTACCCGTTAAAAAACGAAATTGAAATGTGCTAAAGGTCCAAATACCCTATATATCAAATTTCAACCCTGTAGACCAAATATTGAGAGAGGAGTTTGGTTGAGTCTTTTCACACACACACACTGACAATGTCAATTTGATATATATTCTAGACTACCCGTGAATAGTTAGGTCAGTATGTTATATTAGCTATGGAATTAATGTATGAGCGTGACACTTGTGACGTAAAGAAAATAGTTTTTTGTGACATAACAGAAACAGTTCTATGAAAGTATATTAAAATGAAAAAGTAATATAGATAGAGTTATCCGTGTCGTTCTGTTTATAATTGTTTATTTTAGAAAAAAAATGACAGCCATTAAGTTATAAGTGGTTTACCATACTTATAGGTAAATGTGTACTGAGCAGATACCATAATACTTAAAGTTAAATTCAAATTTTGATATATCTTTTAATTTAAACGCGCGAAAAAAAAAATTGGGACGTTTAAAACGTACAGAGTAAAACAACACGTTTTATTTTCGCGTTGATTATTTATTTGTAACGCAAATTGAAAAAAAATATTTTCGGGGTTATTTATTTATGTTGGTAGTGTAGAAGAAAATGTATGAATGATTTTTTAAGAAAAGTGTATTAAAAAATAGAGAATAAATTTAAAAAAAAGGAGAAGGCGATGAGTAAATCGTCGTTGTAAAATTCTCTTATGGTTGTCAACGGGTGAAATTAGATTTATTTGTAAGAAAATTGCGTTAAAATAACTTAAACGTAATACGAAAATGAACGATGTAAAAATGCAAAAAGTATTAACAATTGTTTATTTGGATAATTTAAACGCGAAAATAAAAACAATTTGGACGCTAAAAATTTACACAATAAAACAATACGTTTTATTGCTGCATTGATTATTTTTATCTACGCATGCGCAATCAGAAGTCGTAAACCGGATGTTGGGTAATGACGCCCATTACAAGGTCATTTGAGTTATGCATATATATATATATATATATATATATATATATATATTTATACATGTATGTATATATATTTGGGCTAGATGCCCATTACAAGGTCATTTGAGTTATATATATATATATATATATATATATATATATATGAGCTCGAACGGTTTTATCTTAAATTCTTCACAATTATGCAAAATGTAGAATCTATGCATTATTAGAATTGAGCGTAATAGTCAAAGGAAACCAATCTATATATATATATATAAATAAAAGCGAAGATGTGTGTACGTATTATGTTTGTGTGTATGTTTGGATTGCTGCTAAAAACTTTCGACAGACGCGACGAAAATTCACAAGCTCAGTATCACATCGAAGCTCCATCCTTTGCTCGAAAAATATCGAAAAATTGGCCAAAAATGTTAACGTTTTTACCCTGAAATCGACAATTTTCGATAGGGGTGGGGTCAACAAAAACGGTCCTCTCCTGACAATGACCGATTCTACGCATGCGTCAGATGACGTCGTGACCTGATTTACTTTAAATAGTTGAAAAACCGAACAGATTTCGTGTAAGTCGCCTTAGCTCAGTTGCTTAAGGCCTTGGTTCATTATCTAAACGTTTTGGGTTCGAATCGTGATGTGAGATGTTTTTTTTTCGATTTTTTAAATTTAAATATTGAACCAGTGTTTCGTTTTTCTGCTTTTTTTTTACTTTGCTTATTCTTAGCGACACCTAAAAACACCCGGATACCTACCGATTTTTTAAAAGAATAGATTAAGTTTATTATTACTCTGTGAAAAACTTTTTTGTATAAGAATGTTTATTTCACATAGGTCAAGCAAAGATATTTCCATGAAAATGTTCAAACTCAAATTGTTTATATATTATTCACAAATAGCTTTGAAATTTCTGCATATACCGGTTTTATAACACTTATACAATTCGGTTTTTATTTATAATTCAATTCAATTCGTTAAAAAAACATAATATGAAAAATTTGTATAATCTGTAACAGAATGAAGATGCCATATTCCAAAAATTTCGTAATCCATCAAGTTGTGTTTTTAACTAAAAATTAAAATTTACTAATTTTAGTGAAGCATAAATTTAATTTTTTTTTTTTTTAAATAGAAACAATATCTGGGCAGTCAAATTGAGATTTCTCTTAACCTTTGGAATAGTCATAACTACAAAAGAGACCAGATACTCTTTCTCCTCCTTAATTACGCACTGACAGATATTACAAATAAAAAAGAAGTGATAGTATAGTTCGGCTCCGGCCAATGTGCGCAGGTGCCTGTGTGCCTGAGTCTGTGCGATATAAATCAATATAATACTTGCGGTAACCAGATTTAGCAACTATAACGCGTGGTCGGGCGGGTACAACTGCTAATAAATATAGTTTTTGTCAGTTAACAAAAATGCTGAATTTATTTTGAAAATAACCTGAAAAGTGATAATTAAAACCAACCAACTGAAAAAGAAATTATAAAACTAAGGCGTTGGACAAGACGTTGTATTCAAAGTGTCTGTTGCGTCCATCTACAATCAGAAAAATAATGCATCGATTCTTATGTTTACAGTTGTTGCAACACAACAAAATGCTTTGTTTCTGAATTGTTGAGATGAGGATTGATAATTCACATTTGTCTTATTAGGACTAATGATTACTTGTAAGAGTAGACAGCTTTCTACTCTCAAAAACAATTCAGTAAAAACCTAACAGACAGTCGTGGTTTTCTCCAGAATGTTATTCTGCCATTGCGGACAAAAATCACCTTTCCCATTGGTTCTAACGTAACATATGAACGGGGACTAATGCTGCTTTCGGGACTGCTAGCAACCACTGTAAAAGATTAATAAGGAAAGCGAGAGAGAGTTATATGCTCAGTTTGTCGTCCCAAGTAGATGAGCAGCGGCTTGATTCCCACTAATTTTGGTAACTAACAAACATGGTTTCAATAAAAGTGTGTGATCTATCAGAATCATCATCAATGGACCTAAAGTAATCTCGTTAACATCGGAAAAAGCGAAATTCTTCAACAAGTACTTCGCAACTAATTCTGCTATATGCGATCAAGGTCGCCAAACGCCCGTATATCCTTCTTTGTCTGAAAATACATTATGCGACATATAAATATATGTGGGTAATGTTGGCAAGTTAATCAAAAACCTTGATTCAAGTAAAGCAGTTGACCCTGACAGCATTCCAATTATAGTGCTCAGAAAGGTTCAATCAGAATTAGCTTCCATACTTACAAATCTGTTGTAGTATTTTTTAAGGAGAATTGCTTCCCAATACCCTGAAAATCTCATTAATAGGTTCCCTGATTAAAAATTCAAGTAATCGGTCACGTTCTTCTTTTTTTTACATAAGCATAACCACTTATCAAGGCATAGACCACTCGAGGATCTTTTGCTTCAGGAGTAAATTGTTTGAATTTGTGTTAAATAGAGAAGTAGTCAATCACCCCAGCAAAATAACCTCGTAAGTGACATACAATATGATTTCCGTTCTGCTTATCTACAGTAGATGTGCTAATATTTATATCTCATAGGATTTGTGAATCTCTCGATGGAGGTTTCTTTTCTAAGACAATTGCTTTTGACATTAAATCATTTCTCTCTGATAGCCTCATAAGAGTAGTGGTTGCTGGGCAGCAATCAGAGGCCCACAGTATTAATGCTGGAGCCTCCCAGGGGTCCATCCTGGGCCCAATTCTCTTCCTGAAATACATCAATTATCTCTCAAAATGCATACTTAAATCATTCGTTGACATCTATGCTGATGACACGACCATCTATGGCAACACATCAAAGGCCGTAAATGACAAAGCTCTCTCTGATTCTCTCTTCTCTGATCTTGAGCGCGTGGTACAGTGGGGGAAGAGGTGGCTGGTTACTTTTAATGCATCTAAAACCAAGCTCGTAACTTTACATCATCAAAGCTCTCATCCCAGTCTAGCATCAATTGAATTGGATGGCGCTCGTCTTGGGGAGGCTTCGTGTTTTGACAACTCATGGGTTTGACCTTTATTCCTGATCTGAAATAGAACACGTATATCAAGTCTGTTGCCCGGGCTGATGGGGAAATGGTTGGATCCTTCTACCGCTCCAGAAGATATCTCACTACTGATGCAATTCTCTATCTGTATAAAAGCCAAGTACATCCAAAGATGAAGTACTGCTGCCACATCTGAACTGGAGCTTCTATAAACAGCCTTGACAAAGTACAAAATAGACTGCGTGGCTTAGTGGGGGATGCCCGTTTCACTTCCCTGCAACCTCTCTCCCACAGAAGAGACGTTGCGAGTCTGTCTTTGTTTTGACGTTATTTCTATGACAAGTGCTCGTCCGAGCTCCAATCTCTGGTCCCCCTTCGCCAATCTTTCACGATAAACACCCGTCTAGCTAAAACCACTATCAGTAATTTCCTCCACTCTTTATCTTTGTCTAAATCAAAATGTAGATTCCATGAACAAAGTTTCTTTCTGAGAAGTGAACGCCTGTAGAATTCTCTTCCGTTAGAATGTTTCCTACCTTACTACAACTTGGATGTCTTCAAGTCCAACATAAAAAATTCCTGATTAATCGCCCCCTTGAGTAAGACACTTTATCAAATCTCCAATACCAACTATTACTACGATATTATCCCATCGATTACTGTACACACAATAACCCTTATCCCCAAGTGGCTTCCGCGCCTTGATAACTGGTGATCCCCATGTAAAAAAAAAACTTAAATCGACATCCTGTCGCATAAATTTCTACTCCATAAGATCTCCAGAAATTGTATAGGTGGAAATGTTTTATCGATTATTAAATCATTTTTTCCCGATAGGTTATTTTCATGCTCATAAATTATTAATTCCTGTACTAAGTGTATGTTTAAGTATAGGGTCAATACTTATTGTAATTATATGATTCTTTATGTCTGATACCTGAATAACTGTTAATTTGCCTACAAGAAGAATGACTAGGTATGTATTGCATGATTAACATAAATCTTCAAAAGTTTTAATAATTCTGAATCCCATCCTAATTTCTGAATATCCTAATGTATACTCAAACAGTAGTCTTGTAGATTAGATAATCTTTTATTCCAACTGAACAAAAAACAATCGCCCTTCTGCCCAAGTTGCTATAAAATCACATAAATGCACTTGCCATGGAAGAGTAGGGTTTCTTCCGATTCTTAACCTTAGAAGACGAATTTTAAAAACTGATACTAAACATCTATAGTTATCTGTTAGTATCCATGCATTATCTATAATATAAACCTTTACTGTGTAGATTACCTATTAGATGGATACTTATTAGCAATAGTTTAGACTTATACCTTAAATTATATTAAGTAAAAGCTATATTTTCTTTCCCTAGAATAGGCAAACGTACTGGTGAGTGTCTCTGCATGAAACTGACATTTGAAGTTCGAAACTCATTTTGAATCATACCCAAACTTCTTATACGATACTTTTCTTATGTGTTTATTAATCCTCAAACCTGTTCAATCCTCATTTATATGTAGTTACTAACTTTAAATCTACACCCATTATTCATAGATAGATCTGTCATAGTAGATCTACTCAGGTCATACATCTAACTCCGATGTCAAACCTGTGTCACTGACCTCGTACGTCTTGGCACCTAATGGGGGTAGGAGGCCTTCTCAGTCCTGGTCGCCAACCCCCTAGAGCTGGTGACTCGATCAAATTACCGCTTTGCAAAAATATACTGCTTACGAAGGAGGTACGCTCTGCCTAGATCTTGCTTTCATACTCTTTCTTTGCCTCATTAGAGATGCTCAATTCTTGGCCTTGTTTTCTGACTAGGGAAATAAACGCTGTCCCTCCGCACCTGTCTGATTCACTTCAACTTAACTGAGCATCTTGGGCGTACTTGTTTACCATGTATGTAAACATGATTTGAGTGAGACAATATTGTCTGGACGGTTTGACAGTTGATGCCTGCTGTTTCCGACTGACGGTACAGGAAACCCTAACCCTTTAGTAGCGTTTAGAAAGATGCATGTCGCCCATGGAAAGGGTCCCTGCACTCACATCGGGTTGGCAATCTACAAGCCAACATTCATGTGTATGAAGAGTCGGCTGATGCTCTACTTGTGTTGCATGATGGTATGTATGCATATCCGCTTTGTCTAGTACTTCTCACCACAAACTACGGAAATAAAATGAAAGGACAGCTCGATCCAAAATAACGATCAAACCAGACACTCTCGAATCACGACTTGCCTCCTCCATTGAAGCTTGCCTTTATAAATATTCATGGACTTAGAACAAATTTGATGATATAGACTCATTTCTCATAGCAAACTCTCCGGATATCTTAGAAGTAAATGAAACTAACTTGAACCTCTTTATCTTCTCTAACATCTTTAACATGTCTGGTTATGACAGACACATGCAGGGATTTGCATTCTACATTCGTAACATTTTTTCCATGGCTAGGAAACCTAAACTAGAATCAGATGACCAGGCTTTTATGTGCTTTAAACTAACTTTAAACCATAGCGTTATCTACATATATTTTCTTTATCGCTCTTCCTCGACCTAGGATTGTGCTTTAATCAATCATGTCTCGGGCTGCATAGATGTAGCATTCTCCTTTGATATCAGCACACAAATACATGTATTTGGTGACTTTAACGCCCACCGAAAAAATTGGCTTGGCTTACCTAACTTTACAGAAACAGCTGGTAGTATCATCCATTATCTTTCGATATACTATTCCTTGACACAAACAGTAAAATTCTTGGCCCTACTACCAGATCCTCAGAATCAGCAAGCCTCCCTTCTGGATCTTCTGAAAACAGTTCCTAAGGATTGTGTAACAAATGCCTATTGTCAATCCGGGAATGCTGTGATAATAAACATCACTCTACACAATCGACCCCAAGTTGAAGAGCCATAGCTCAAAATGACAACAATGAAGCTGACTGTGATGTCATTAGAGATCATATCAGAGATACCCCATTGGGAAATATCTTTTTTCCTTTCTGCGGAACAGTGCGCAAACGAGATCACTGAATGGTTCAAAGCAGCAATATTTATTTATTTATTTTTTTATTAATCTTTTCAATTCCCGACCTGATATTCTACGTTCCTACCGTATTGTAGGAGTCAATGTTCGTTTCGTATCCAATATTTATATTGGCAATTTTCATTTATATCAACATACTTGTGTAATTTCTGAGTTATTTATTTATATTTCTCCTTCTAATCTGTTTTGATTTACGGTTATTTGTTAATGTCAACGTTGTAATGGAGGTAACTCTTCTTTTTAACACTTTAGCCATTTGACCATTTTCTATATGTTAATTAATTCCTATTATGGTGACAGTGGGGGGATCACCCTGGTTTTGAATTAAAACTAAAATATTATTTACACAGAATAGTATTTACTGGAATGGCAATGTATTCGCACATCTTAGCTCCTTTCTCCCTGTCAACGAAAATAGTTGTTGATTGACTGATGTGGGATGTATATAGAATTAACGGCGGTATTCAACAAGGACACAGTCATCACACGTTTTACTTAAATTATTAAGCAAAGCATATAGAGAATAGAAAGTCCTTTTGTTCTCACATTCCACAAGCGGTATTTATAAAAAAAAAGGTTTTCTGTTTCATGGTCTTTATCTATTTTATCTATTTATCTATTTATCAATTATCACGTGCTAGTTTTGAAGTTAAAGTAATATTTATAACTCCCTATATCAAGTGGATTCATGGCTTGTCTAGAGCGATCCCATAGAAATATACTGTGATTATCTGTTGACATCTAGCCTAAATCATAGCACATCTCGTTATGAGAGCATTTCGAATAGCATTGAAGATTGCTTTCTTCTGATTCATCCATTTATTTAAATGCGTGTGAATAAGATGATGTTAATGTTGACATTGGTGTTCCCTCTATCGTCCGAGTTAAAATTCTATCCAATAAGTCATCATTTATTTTCAGGAAAACCAGGGGAAGGTTGCCAACATCCCTAAGTAAAAGTGTATCTCTCTAACAAACTAGATTCGAACCTGATACACCCAAGTTATTACTATGTGGCGTTAACAACTTAACTACCATTACCTATTCTTAGACGTAGCTGATGCAATCAAGGAAGTTGTTTGTTATTTTAAACAAGTCTTAATCCAAGTTCTTTTTTTACTATCATCACTTTCCTGTTACCCAAGTAAAAATGAATGATCAGTTGTGTAAGGGAAGTTCATTGTTTTAATAATTGCCCGTCCTTATAAGATTTTCACAGCAATAACTCGTATCTCTTCCACCACAGAAGAGTATTTTGTTTTCGTTCGGAATTTATTCTAAGAACTCATGCGGTAGGGGGGTACCACTTATAGAAGCTCCGGCCGGGAGTCCCTAATTTATAAGAGTGTGAGTCGGTATTCACCAATTCATAATCAGAATCTATCAATTTTTAGGACCGAAGTTGTAGTAAATTTAACGAGATCGGTTATTAATAGAAAGCTGTGAACAGCTCACATCCTCAAATACATCAAATATAGAAATAACTCCGGAAATTAGCGGCAAAGAACTTGAAATCAGTGTATTAATATGAAATAACAATATTTATTTACGTATTAGGAATATCAATGCAAATTGTTCCAACGTAAGTGTTTCCTTGTAACGAGTGTTTATTATGCGGGATCAGCTAAATGGGGATTTCGTGAGAATAGCTTGGAGTTAAAAATTACTGATTTTTGTGAACAGTGTCACACGGTACTTGAAATTAATGTGATTATTTTCTGAGAGAAAAACTCATAAAAACATGTAAGTGAAATAACGCGCATGCGTGTATGTGTGTGCTTGCATGTGTGTGTATGTGTGTCTGTGTGTGATCATCACATAGAAAAGCACTAGTTCGAAATAACATTGTTTAAAAGAAAAATAATTTCCGTTTGTTGTAATTTTCCAGGATGAGCATTAATGTTCATGAGCGTGGTGCGCAAATTATACACGGGAGATTTTACGCCTCTCGGTGGCGGAATTATCTTGACATCCAGTCTTGGGGAGGACAAGAGGAAAACTGGAAAAACTGTTTTAATTTTCACGGCCAATCCTTATATAACGATGTTCTCGAACGTCCTAGCCTGTTCTTGTATAACTACGCGCAGAAACGTAACATAGTTTCTTTTTTTCGTGTGTGCGGGTGGTCAAATCGCAACGTTGTGTGCTTATACGTTCTGATACTCGTAGGCGATGAAACGGTGATTGCTACGAATATATTTCTGCCGAAGAATTGTTCTGGCCGTATGTAGCGGTCGTTACATTCTGTGAAAATTTTATTTCTGAAATATTGTGATGAGGATTAATAGTTTAGATTATTTTTACTGTTCCCACTACTTTGTACTTTTTGTATATTTTTGTATATTTTTGTAAATTTTGCCCGATATAACTACCGACAATCTTTAGGTATGTATTTTCGAGTACGAGTAATGCTTAACAAAACCGAAGTAGGACTTTTTTCATTATACAAATTATGCCCCCCTCAAAGAAACATCTACAATTGGCATTACATAGTTGACATGCCTACACCCGTACGTTGAAATGTATGCAACGTCATCATCGTAAATTCGCTTTTTGAATGTTTCAGGTCCTCTTATAATTCTGATTGTTTTCCAATAATGACCTCTCCTGATAAAATTGTTTCTGAGATGGGTATATTTGCCGATGACACTACTCTCTATAACAGGCATGAGGGGAAAACAAATGAACACATTTCTAAGGACATTATATCTTACAATTAGACACGGTTTTAATGTTTGCTCATTTAATCATATATCGTCCACATAAATTATTAATATTCTTTCTGAAAGTAATTTTTTTACGCCAATCGCAGGCACTGCCGGACTACTTCTTGAATATGTACGCGTATTTTAAGGATGTCATGTTTTTTTTTATATCACATACTTCACATGTTTTGAATGCGTAAAAACATAACGACAGCTTAATTTCAATTTTAACAAAATAATTACAGTTGAATTACATTTTCAACGCCATTTGATTTATTGTTTCTACATAGTCACAACGATTATCAATGCACTTTTACTAGGAGTTTGATGACTTACCTTTGCTTTAGACAAACGCCCATGACACGGGTTGATTTCATAGAGTCTCACGCCCTCAATATCTGCAACAAAAGTTAAACTTTCAGATCATCAGTGCATACGTTCAGTCATCATAACAATGCAATTTGCAATCCCTCCTGGCACATTCAGGCGAAATAAAAATAGGAAACATTGCTTTTGGGACGCTTTTAATAACCAGTCTGCAAAAAAAAAAAAAAACGGACGTTAAGTATTAATTTTAAAATTAATCTTAACTCCTTACAAATGTATTTCATGTTGCCGTGTTTAAATTTGTTTTTCTTGTTTTATTTATGTATATTTATTTATTTGTCTCTACTTTTCCTGTCTTGCAAAACTCTAAAGATGAGATTCGTCACCATCACCCCCTCCCCGACCACTATTCGAACAAGCAAAACACTGCTCACTAATGCTATATTCAAGTAAACTAGCGATAAAAAACAAAAAACAAAGAAGCCGGAACTTATTCTCTATTACATTAGATGAAGTTAGGACTTTATTTAAGTAATATACTTAATATTATTACTATAAGCTTGCTGTCATTGAAAATGCTTGCTTCCTTGCTAGCTAATCAAACCATCTAATATAGTTAGTCTTGCTTTCAATTATATTTGAAACTATAATGCACAGTAACATTAGCTACGTCGCTAGTACTATTACTGAATAGATATAGAATGCTTTGAGCTTGGCCAAACTGACTGCATTTAATTATTAATCCCGACGCGCTATATACTAATAGTTTTTGTTCTCATTGCGCTGCAAGCACCCTTGCTTGATTGCTACGTATATCCAATATGCACTTTGCCTCCAAGACGACTGCCTATGTCTGATTTGCATGTCAAGTTCAAAAATGTTTTTTCTTCTCTTCTCAAACTAAACGTTACTTGGCACTCAAAACTCTAATAATAAATCCTAACTGTATTCTGTAAGTTTAATCTTCTCCTGAAAACTAACAATCTGCTCTACTCCCCAAGCTGCCAGTAACACTAATACAATACACCCAACTTAGATGGGGGTCTTTAGCTTTCTGCCCTTAACCTTCGCATGCTGACCGATTGGATGTTAGGATCACTTAACATCTGTACATTTCTACCCCTTAGGCACGCATTAATTATTCTTATCCAGGTTGATACTCACTAAAAACAGTCTGTACTTAGATATACAACTATCTATATTACATAGCAATAGCTGTCCCTTCCTTAGCTTAGCAATGTTAAATACAAAAACTGAACCGATACTCTATAATGCAAAATCCAACTTCCTGATTTTTAAACGAAAGCTGAAGATATCTTCATTAGAAATGGTAACCTACTTAATACCTACAATCTCCATATATTCGCATCTACTGGAAATATGACCATATAACTATTTATTGTACTATACATACTGTATACGACAAAGCATATAATTTACTCCCAATTATACCTGTACTGTGATGTACTTCATATAAAAATGACCTTACTTGTATCTATTGAATATACAACTTAACTCTCCTGCTATCTAAAGTATCCAAAGCTTGTACAGTTTTTTCTAGTTAATTCCTAATACCATACCATTCTGCAACGCATTATCCTATTCCTAAGCCAACATAAAAATAAGAAAAGAAAACTTTGTTTTTTTCCTTTAGGTTAAAAAAAACAACATGTTAACTCCTTCCAACAGACCTGTTTGCAAATATAGCTGCTTCCACTGCATGAACTTTTACTCAGCCCCTCCTCCAGTAACACACGATGAAATACCAATGCCCTGTAATCACTTTGAGGAGTATAATTTTTAAGTTGATATATAACCCTTATAAATTAATCCGTTAACATTAACCACCACCGCGGAGGCGCAGAAATAGCTGAATCAGGATCCAATCGCGGGGGAAACCCTCTCGGTGTTGATGGACCCGTAGATCTTCCCAGATCATCCGTCTAGGAGAAGGAAAACTCTGAAGCTAAACTTAAGGGGAGGAAGGCCTCTCCAGTGTTGGATGACAACCTTCTTAGAGCTGGTGACTGAAACAAATTACCGGTCTGAAAGCCTAAACTTCTTAAGGAGTAGATAGGCACTGTCTATCGCCCGGTTTCCATACAACTTCTTTGCCCATTAGCTAGGCGTAGAGGTCAAATCACAGGGAATCGACAGACGGTGGTCGATCTTGTTTCCTTACTAGGGCAATGAACGCTGTTTTCCACACTCCCGACACACCCCATCCCTTAAACTGGGCACTTGGGAGTGCTTGAATGCTATAATGCCAGTACAAGTAGATTGGGTTGACCATAATCTGATGGGTTGAGGTTCCTGGCTGCTGTTCCCGACTGGTAGTACAGGAGCCTTTACTCTTTGTTAGCGCTTAGAGCGGCTGTTCCATCAACAGTTGTATAATATCGGGTTGTTTGTAGTGCACTGTAACGCATGGAAATGGGGCCCTGCTCTCATCCCTGTTGGGCTATCCCTAGGTCACAATTCTAGTAGATGGCAGGACAACTGATGGTCTGCTTGTGTTGCATATCTGCTATTCTGCATAATCAATTGTTCAGCACCCCCTTACCTAAACTGAAACTCTTAACAAAATGACATTACAATAAAATAATTACGCTAAAATCAAGCCCAAACTCAAACAAAACCAACCTGCCTTCTCCCTTGAGGCTCGCATTTACGAACATCCGTGGGCTTAGAACTAATTTAGATGATGTTGAAGTATTTCTCCTAACAAACACCTCGGATATCTTAGCACTAAGTGAGACTAACCTACACTCCTCCATCCCCTCTAACAACTTAAATTGCCTGGATATCTCTCTCTGTCTTCTGTAAGAACCCTGACAGACATATGCACGGGCTTGTAGTATATATTCGGAACACCCTCCCCTTGACCAGAGAAATTAAACAAGAATCGGACGATCAAGCCTTTATGTGTTTTAGACTTAACATGCAACATAACATTAGCTACTTTTATTTTCACTACCGCTCTCCATTGACCCAGGACTGTACCCTAATAAACAAAGTATCTGGCAGCAGAAATACAGCACTTTCCTTCGACACGAGCGCACAATTCCATGTGTTTGGTGACTTCAATGGATTTTCTACTTACACAGACGTAGCTAGTATCACAACACGTAAGTTCTCTATATCTCATTCCCAATCACTGATGGTTACGTTTCAAACCCGTTTCCCAGACCAGCAAGAACAACACGCATCACTTCTAGATCTGTTTGTGACCAAAGTTCCCGATGACTGTGTAACTAATGGCCACAGCCCACTTGGGGACGATGATCATGCAGTGGTAATAGCTGAAATATCCCTAAATTTTAGAGCCAAAACTGAATAGTCACTACTAAAAACAACGAGATATTATAAAAAAGCTGACTGGGAAGCTATCAGGGATCTCATCATGGACGCCCTATGGAAAAATACTTTTTAACTTCCTGCTGAACAGTGCGCAAATGGGACCACTTAATGGTCCAAAACAGTAATTGAAGCACATGTTCCCACACGGAAATTTTAAAGCAAGCCTCATTCTCCGCAATGGCTTACTTCTATTTGTGCAGCCGCAATAGCGCAAAGGCAGCATGCGTATCGCAGATTTAACCGACATAAGTCCAGTTCAAAAATGGCAGAAGTATATAGAAGCCAGAAGTAATTGTAAGAAAGAAATAGCGACAGCTAAGAGAGAATTAACTGAAACCACCAAAAAACGCATAGAAGCACAGAAATTGGGAAATCGTGACTTCTGGAAAATCTACAACAGTGTAGTAAATAATAGGCAATCAACAATTCCTCTACTATCAAACAATCATGAGGTTGTTTGCTCTGCAACTGAGAAGGCTAAATTGCTTGCCAGTAGGTTTGCCTCCAACTCAACACTGGACCCTACCAACCACCCCTTCCCTGACTTTCCTTTGCGGACAGATGCCTTACTAGACGATCTGAAAATCACCCCTAATCGGGTGCATGCTATCATAAGAAATCTTGACATTGCAATAGCATGTGTACCTGATCTCATCCCAGCTGTGCTATTAAAAAAGCGCTCTGCCCAAGTAGCTCCAGTTCTCTCCAAACTTTACAAAAAATGCCTTAATGAATCTTGATTTCCTGCCTGGTGGAAAACTGCTTCTGTAATACCAGTTTTCAAGAATTCTATCGAAAGAACTGACCCCGTAAAGTATCGCCCCATTAGCCTCCTCACACTTTTCGGCAAAATATTTGAGACAATAACTAACCAAGCTCTAGTCCATCACCTTACAGATGCTAAAACTCTGACTGACCAACAATATGGACTTAGACAAGCCCGTCCAACAGCAGACATCCTATCTGTAATCTCTGAACGTATATAGCAATCACTGGACAGAGCGGGTGAGGGTAGAGCGGTAGCTCAAATATATCCAAGTCTTTCGACAGGGTATGGCATGAAGGTCTTCTCAGGAAAATCAGATCATATGGTATCACTGGAAGAATACATAAGATAATTAAATCCTTCTTAGATAAGAGAAAAATCCAGGTTGTCCTCGACGGTCGTACATCTAAACAATACGATATAAATGCGGGAGTGTCTCAGGCGTTTATACTGGGACCTCTGTTATTCCTAATATTCATAAATGACCTCCCTGACAAAATTGCCTGTGAGATGGGTATATATACTGACGATACTACACTCTATTACAGACACAGCAGAAAAAACAAATGAGCACATATCTAAAGAAATGGCAGAAGCACTAGAGGATGACCTACGAACTGTAGTGGAATGGGGACATAAGTGGATGGTCACATTCAATGCTGCCAAGATTAAACTAGTTTCTTTCAATAATTAAAAGAAATCTTCTCTGCTACCAATAGCAATGGTCCATGACTCTTTATCTGAAAGTACATCCTTTGAACTTTTCGGCCTTACGCTCTCAGGAAACATGAGTTGGAACAATTACATCGAGAGTATCGCCAGGACCGCTGCGAAGACGGTAGGTTCTCTCTACCGTGCTAGAAAGATACAAACGCCGGAAAGTATCCTATACCTCTATAAGGCCACCATTCGCCCATGTATGGAGTATTGTTGTCATATTTGGGCTGGTGCATCTACCACTAGTCTCTCGCTCCTAGACAAGGTTCAAAAGAGAGTCGCCAATCTGATAGGTTCTGAACTGTCATTTAAACTTCAGCCCCTGTCCCATCTACGAAATGTTGCATCCTCTGCCTTTTCTACAAGTACTTAACGGTTAATGCTCTGACGAACTGCAAGCACATGTGCCCCCTCAACGTAAATATCACTGACAAACCCAACAAGCAGCTAAATCCCACCCTTCACAGTAGAGATCCTAGATGTAAGAGAGTCTTCTACTCCAGGCGTTTCTTCCCCAGCACAGCTAGACTTTGGAATTCCCTGCCAGATCCCTGCTTCCCCAACTGTACTGACATGCAGACGTTCAAGTGCAAAGTGAACCGACATCTTGCTGCCCAACTCCCTACACAGTACCCCTGATACCTATGTACCTGATAGTAGCCCCCTACAACAAAGTGGCAATATGCCTTGTTTGAGGTGAAAATGTAATTTTAAAAAAATATATTGACACAAAAACTATTTTATTGCGTTTACGGCGTTCAAAAAAACGTTCTTACTCATTGACGAACTTTTGTATTCGGTTGACTATAAAAACACTTGTCTCGTCTTCTTTTTTATGTCGTTTCATCCCAAACAAGGCACAGAACCACTTAGTCGTGAGTCGTTACGCTTTGGAACCAGATCTGAATATAATCACATTACACTTTAATTTCTGCATACTTTATTTACCTTTATTTCTAAAAATCATTAACAAATAGCCATGCAAAATATGAATGCACTTACGTTTTAAATCTTCAACTATTTTTACATATCTGTACAACCGATCAATGTAAATTTGTGAATTTTCATATATTTTACAAAACTACGATTCAAATTTACTACATTATAAAATCATATGATATTTTGTTTTTACTGACGCTATCTATATATCAGACCGGGGACGTATTCTTTAGTGTTTTATAGTAATACAATATCCACTAGAAAACATAATGCTTTTAAAATTAACTTTGCATTTTATGAATAATGATTGTGCAGTTTGCATTAAAGAGTATTACAAAATGTAAGTAAAATATTGTAAAGTATATTCCTCGCTTCACCATTTTCGTTATATTATTTTTGAATATTTTTTTTTTAAGTTTCTTAATTTTTGTGAGATTTTGTAACAGAAATAATCAACCTGACTTTAGCTGTAACTTTTACCTGCTTCCAACTTTCAGGAAGTTTAAACATAAAATCAGTTGAATGTTTCGAAGAACACAACTCCTTGAAAGACATTCTTGAAAAGTACAAAAATAGCTGATAACAGACTTATTGGCATTTCCTGGTTAAGCTGATAGTTGATACCAAACAGCCCACGCCCACTGTAAAGGTGATGGTAATTATTTGGATCTTGTAACGAATCAATTCATACATTATTAAGAGGAAACAACAGCGAATCAGATTCTATAATAGAATGTGGAATGGTTTTTCTTGAAAAGAAATTGAATACTAATTAACTGTATACGAAGTTTGTTTCTTTTTTTATTTATTTAACCTGACAAGTGTTTATCTAAAGTAATTTCGTACGATGAAAACGTTCAATCTTGTGAGACAATGGTTTCTTGTATCGAAAGAACTGTAGCGTCTGCTGTGATTATACCGTCGAAGTTAGAGTTGCGTCTACAGATGAAGGTTTGGGCGGATAATAAGGTTACCAGAAACCCGTCTTGGCGTAGCAGACAAAGTCTGGCGGAAAGAGTGCATCTGCAGGAGATGTGTTACAGTGCTTCATCATCTGCCTATCAAAACTCAAAAGCAGATTTTCGTCATGGTTTACGGCTTTACACGTTTCCTCTCGCAATGCAGCTACAGGTCCTGCATATGACCTTAAACTATATCCGCCGTTAAGGCCCCAGCTTGCGGGCTTTGGAGAGTGTGGGGCAACTCTTTAACTGCCATTGCTCCCAGGTTCACTCTGACCGGACTGGTAGTACTTGTTAGGATCCCAACTATAGGTTAAATAGAAACCAACTTGAAAAAATATAAAAAAAACAGATACATTCTTTTCAATTTTGTTTCTTCAAAATCACTAGATTCGGCAGTAAATAACCCGAAAAAGTTGATATGCCGTAAGACAAAAACAACCAACCAACCAACCAATTCATCTATTCGACAGTTGGGGTTTGATCTATGATGATTATGATGCACATGTAAAGTAATTTATGCATAAATAAATAAAAAAAACACACGGCATGTGTAGCAAGAAAACATCCACTTCATCCTTGGATAGATGCTTGAACGGAGATTTTGTTTACTAAACGACACATCAATGATGATGATGATGATGATGATGATGATGATGACGACGATGGTGATGATGATGATGATGATGATGATGATGATGATGATGATGATGATGATGATGATGCACACGCAAATGTATTTATACATGACTAAAATTAAATAAAAAGATGGAATGTCTAACGAAAAAGTATCCATTCCATCTTCGATGAAAATTGCCAACAGTGTGTCCGTTTAATAAACGACAAATCCTCCGTAGCAATGATGATAGCGATGCGAAAATGAATTTATAGATAAATATATGACAAAAAACACTACCGCATTTATTAATTGTTAATTTTAAAGGAAAACGACAAAGATCTATAAAGATAATGTCTAGATTCTCAGAATGTCACGTTGTAAGCGACTGTTCTCACATGAATGTGCAGGTGTTCATTGCGCGTGAATTAAAACATCGCTTTCTTTGTTTTCTTGCATTTTTGCGTTACGATAATACTTCTACTGAATGGACTGACATGCCAGTACGTTAAATTCTGGCGTCTGGTGGTGGTGGTGGTGTCTATTCTCCAAACCGACACATACGTATAAAGCTTGACCAGCTTATGGATATTAATATATAAATATAAATAAACTAAAATTAAGAACGTGCGTTTAACAGATTCAAAGTAGGAACTCTCATATAAGTATCTAAGAACATGTAAAAACAGGAAATATGCTGGAAGCATTTTGTAGTATCATATATCAACTAACACACTCATAAAAAACATAGATACACCAGAATGCGTTCGGATCTAATAAGCAGGCACTATACTAAACTAAGCTACCTTAAGATAGAGGCTTATAAAAGTCGAAATATAAAGGTAATTCCCTTTCTTTTTTACTTCTTTACCTAGGCGCATTTACGTATGCATAAGGAATACATAAAACGCTCACACGCACCCGCCTAAATAAATGCTATTTCGAAAATTTCGCTAATTTCATACATTTGATTGTACAATAAATTGCCTATCTAGAGAATCCTAATCGACCGTTTATAAAACTCGACAATGTAATGTAGAGATCGTGCTAATGGCATGCTTTAAGGTAAATCTAAAATAATGAAAAATAAATCAACATTGAAACATAATTCAACTGTCAACACCATTATCATATGCATTTTTTTACTCATGTTCACCCCTTACAAAGCATATCGCAACTTGGACGTAAGGGGCTGCTATTTGGGGCCATGTCTAGGAAAGATTAATAAGATACTTGTTTATGTTACATTTAAACTTTTGCATAATCAACCAGCCAGGGAAGCAGACAGCAGGAAGGGAATTATAAAGTCTAGCTGTTCGAGGGAAGAAACTATCAAATAGAAATATTTCTGGCATTAAGGGACAACAACAGTAATGGGGTGAGATCTTATTGCTAAGCGAGTTTGTCCTGGATATGTACGTCGAGGGGGTACAAGTGAAACGAGTTCATCAGAACACATTCCATTAAAATATTTGTAAAACAGGCACAGTGATGCAACACTGCGGCGATGGGACAGGGGTTGGTGCTTAGTTGATAAATTGGGATCGATTAGATTGACAACTCTTTTTGGGACTTTATCTTAGAGGGAGAGACTAATGGTAGATGCACCAGCCCAGATGTGGCAACAATACTCCATGCATGGGTTAATGGTGGCCTTGTAAATGTACAGAATGTTCTGAGGTGTGAGTTGTCTTCTAGCTCGATAGAGGGAACCCACTTTCTTTGCAAGATCCTTGAAATGTCCTCAATGTATTTGTTCTAGTTCATATTGCCCGCAAATGTAAGGCCGCGGAGTTTGAAGGCAGAATTCTCAGATAGGGTGCTATTTGTCGTTGATATACGGGGTTGGAGATGTGTCTTGTAATTGTTAAAGAAGAGCAGCTTAGTTTTACAAGCATTAAATGTTACCATCCATTTGCGGCCCCATTTCACTATAGTTTGGAGGCAATTTTCTTACAGTTCTGCCGTATTAGATTTATGTATATCTGTTCTTCCCGTATGCATATTATAGAGCGTTATATCATCAGCAAATATACCCATCTCGGACGGAATATTATCAGGGAGGTCGTTTATAAATATCAGAAATAATAATGGTCCAAGGAACGACCCCTGGGGCACTCCCGCATTAATGTTATGCTGTTTGGATGTACGTCCGTCTATGAAAACATGTATTCTTCTAATTTGTAAAAAGGATTTAATTATATTTAATATGCATCGCGTTATACCGTACGATTTAATTTTAATCAATCATTAAATCATTTCTCTCCGATAGGCTCATAAGAGTAGTGGTAGATGGACAAAAATCGGAAGCCTGCAATATAAATGCTGGAGTCCCTCAGGGGTCAATCCTGGGCCCAACTCTCTTCCTGATCTACATCAATGACCTCCCTAAACACATACTTAATTCATTCGTTGACATCTATGCTGATGACACGACCATCTACGGCAACACATCAAAGGCTGTAAATGATAAAGTTCTCTCTGATTCTCTCTCCTCTGATCTCGAGCGCGTGGTTCAGTGGGGGAAGATGTGGCTGGTTACCTTTAATGCATCCAAAACCAAACATATCCTTACATCATCAGCGCTCTGATCCCCAGCTGGCATCGATTGTGATGGATGGCTCTCGTCTGACAAGCTTCTGGGTTTGACCTTTACTCCTGATCTTAAATGGAACACGTACATCAAGTCTGTTGCCAAGGTCGCTGGAAAGATGGTTGAATCCTTCTACCGCTCCAGAAGATATCTCACTACTGATGCAATTCTCTATCTATATAAAAGCCAAGTACGGCCAAGGATGGAATACTGCTGCCATATCTGGGCAGGAGCTGCTAAAAACAGCCTATCCTGCCTTGACAGAGTACAAAATAGACTTTGTGGTTTAGTGGGGGATGCCCTTTTCTCTACCCTGCAACCTCTCTCCCACAGAAGAGACGTTGCGAGCCTGTCCTTGTTTTATCGTTATTTCCATGGCAGATGCTCGTCTGAACTCCAATCTCTGGTCCCCCCTCGCCAATCTTTCACGAAAAACACCCGTCTAGCTGAATCCACTGTGAAAAATTTCCCCCACTCTATATCTGTGCCTAAATCAAAACGCGGATTCCATGAACAAAGCTTCTTTCTTAGAACTGCACGCCTGTGGAACTCTGTTCCGTCTGCCTGCTTCCCTCCAGACTACAACTTGGATGTCTTCAAGTCCAATGTTAATAAATTCCTAATGAACCGCCCCCTTAAGTAAACACTTCAGCAAATCTCCTCACTAACTTAATGTACTTGCAATAACGCTTATCTTTGAGTGGCTCCGGGCCTTGATAAGTGGTGATCACTGTGTAAAAAAAAAGCATCCTTTTGTTCCAGACTTTGTAAAATACCTTGGATATATCAAGGGCTTTGCCCGCCTTATCGAGTACATAGTAAATACGTTTAGAGATGATTGTTAAAATATCTGTAGTAGAACGACATTGCCTTAATCCATACTATTTGTCAGAGATAAAATTTGCTTTTGCGACATGGTGAACTAGTACTTGATTAATTAAGGTCTCAAATATTTTAGCGAAGAGTGGGAGGATACTTAGGATATAATTGAGAGGGTATGTTCTTTCACCAGAATTCTTGTACACTGGAACCACAGAGACCATCTTCTAGCTATTAGAGAAGCAAGATTCAGCAAGGCATTTATTGTAGAGCTTGGAAAGTATGGGGCTATCTCTGCTGAACATTTCTTAATTAGCAATGCAAACATGAAAGCAGGCCCACACGCCTTGGAAGTTTTTTTGATGATATTGCGGACATGAGAAGGGGTGATTTTTACATAATCTAATGTAGTTTCAGTCCGAATAGGGTCATTTGAGAGGGAGTTGTTTGTTGGGGATAAGGTGGAGTTGGAGGCGAACCGTCGGGCAAGCATTTCCGTCTTATCCATAGCCGTGCATGCAACCTTCTGATTGTTGCTCAGTAAAGGAATTACTGATTGCCCTTTATTCACTACACTATTATAGATTTTCCAGAAATTATGAGTTCTTATCTTTTGAATTTCTTGATTATTTCAGCACGCCTTTGGATTTCTAGCTCTACGAATTTGTCGTATGACATGTAAACCGGCGGAATGCATGATGTCTTTGTGTAATGCCAGTTGCACAATCTGCAGTGAACCATGAGGGTGAGTGGGGCTTTCTATAATACATCCATGTATGCACATATGTTTCAATGCCCGCTTTGCACGATTCAGTTGTCTCATTGGCACACTGTTCAGCAGGAAGAGAGGATCTTGTTGTTTTGAGCAATGGTTCCTCACTTTGAGGTTGGGATTTAAATGTGATGCCAACTGAAACCGTTATTTGGTCTGCGTTTTATAGTGGACTGTTGGCATTAGTCACACAATCCTCATGTACTGTGGTGAGAAATAGGTCTAGAAGTGAAGCCTGCTGTGGTTCACGATCTAGTAGGTGGGTTGGAAAGATTACTGTGTGTGTGAGAAAATGGGCTATAGAGCAGCTATAAGTAGAGCGTCCAGCTGCATCTGTGTAACCTGAGAAACCAAGCCAATTTTTATGATGGAATTTAAAGTCACTAAACGCATGTATTTGAGCGTTACTTTCTAAGGAGAGAGCTGCATCTATACTATCAGATATATGGTCGATTAGGGTACAATCCCGACTTGAAAGAGAAAGGTAGAGAAAATAGAAGTAACTAAAGCAGTGATGAAATGTAAGGTGACGGCAATCCAAATCAAACAAAAAATAATTTTGGGGAAGTCTGTATATTAAGCATATCGCAAACGAAAAATCCTGAAGGTAATTATTGATGTTAACGAAATTATAAACAACACAGTACACATAGAACACTTCAAAGATTATTAGTAGAGCTTACCATTCATCCAACTATAAATAATAAGATAATATATTTGTGCGAATATATACGATCTTAGTAATAATGCGCAGGAAATCGGAATAGCCTTTCAACTAAAGAACCGATAAAAATTATAATCAAATTACGTAGGATCAGGGCAATGTTTCATATTAAATAATCATAATTGCAATCTACACATAAAATTTTCTATTATCAAACTAACAAATATAGACGCACACAAAAAAGTATAATTTAATACAATACTAGTAAATGATAAAGACAAGTTAATTTTTTGTGAATAGCATTTTATTTATAGGCTCTATACATTCTATCGAACATAAGACGTAGAATAGATACATAATACCAATATTATCATATATTCATCTCTCAGATAAATATTTGCTGGCATTACACAAAAGCTGGCTACACTCTTCATGTCCATCTACACAAAGACTATCAGGTTTTGCATACATACTCTCACCTACATATAAATATACATATACAAACACACACACACACTCACACACACACACATATATATATATATATATATATATATATATATATACTAATTGTCTGTATTTTTTAGATGACGTGTTTTCATTTATTGAGATTGGCGGACTGACTTTCTCATCTTGGTTGTTATTGTCACAACGTTTCGGCCGTTTTGCCCTTCCGCCTTCATCAGGCGTTTTGTATCGAACTGGGGAACCGATTGTTAGGAGTCTCGAACCCAACCCTTTATTATTATTACAGGGGTACCGTATTCGGGCTTCAGCTAGGCTCTGGGACATAGTTGCTGATTCTCTGTTTTGAATGTTACTTTTCACTGTCTTCGTTCAGAGAATCAACTCAGCACTTTTGGGTAACTGTAAACTTTGATACAACGTCTAGGACTACTCGGTCATATGTCACTAGGATATATATATATATATATATATATATATATATATATATACATATCACTAGGACATATATATATATATATATACATACATATATGCATTTATAAATACACACATGTATATACAATACATTATATAAATTTATGTATATACATACACGTATACCTTTATAAATATACACATGTATATACAAATGTACATGCACACATACATACACACACACATATATATATACATGCATATATATATGTATGTATGATGATTGCAACGTCTTGTCAGACGAGTGCCACTCCCTCTATATACTGAAAGTTCATGAGCCCGGAAATGACATATAGTCCTGCCGGCTAATTCACATGCTCAAGCAGACATGACACTAAAGACGGTCATTGGTATACATACATATATATATACACGCACGCACACATACATATATACACATATCACACACATATATACATGCATACATACACAATACACATTACGCACACATACATATACATACGCACACATGCAAACATACACAAGACGGTCATTTATATACATGCATATAAATATATACATGTCTCTCTACAACAACATCCCTCTCAAGAACTCTATCTCTCTCTGAGTCTTACAACATCCCTCACTGTAATAAGACTCTTTCTAAGAAATTCTCTCTAAGACTAGCTCTCAATGAAACTCCTATATGTAACATACGCATACGCTCATGTATACCCATATACATACACAATGCATAATACACAAACATACATATACATACCCACATGCATGCATACACATATACATACATATACACAAATATACAAATACATACATATATATACTTACACATACATATACGTACACATATGCACATATATATATACATACACTTCCCTTCTTCTTCTTCTTCTTGCTCGTCCGTCGGAATCGACGATGACCAAGGTATCAATCAATTCGGCGTCAGGGGTTTGTGGGTCCTGAGATGGCTGATGAGGCCAATCCGTGCTCGGCAGACTCTTCCACACTCTGGACACGTGAAGGCGGTATCGGCAGGCTGTGAACAGGCAGCTCTCTCCTTCCTCCTCTTGCGCTTCTGCTGGTCGTGTGTCATGCGTTGATTCTCTGCCCTGTCGGCTCCTAGGCTGATGACGCAACGCCAGGCCGAACGTTTAGCAGCGCGACTCTCCCAAGACTGGGGGCTGATGTCAAAGTATTTTAGGGACGTTCTCAGACAGTCTTTATATCGTTTCTTTTGGCCCCCTGCATTCCGCTTTCCCTGGCTGAGTTCCCCATAGAAAAGTTGTTTGGGGATTCGGCTGTCGTGCATGCGATAGACATGGCCTGCCCACCGGAGCTGGGTTTTGCGGATTATGGTGGTGATGGTATGGAGCCCCGCGCGCTTCAAGACTTCTGTGTCAGGAATTCTGTCTTGCCAGCGGATGTTGAGAAGATTACGGAGGCATCTGAGGTGGAAGCCATTCAACTGGTTTTCATGTATTTTATATGGCGTCCAAGTTTCGCAGGCGTAGAGTAGGGTTGTCAGGACGACCGCTCGGTATACTTTCAGTTTGGTTGCGAGTGTAATGCCTCTCCTCTTCCACACATTGTCTCTAAGTCTACCAAATGCACTGCTCGCTGTGGAGATCCTATGGTTAACCTCAATGTCAATGTTGGCGGTGCGGGAGAGGGTGCTGCTAAGGTAGGTGAATTGCTCCACAGCATGGATCTTCTGTCCTTTGACAGTGATGCCGGGTTCATGGTATGCATCTCCTGGGGCGGGTTGGTACATAACTTCTGTCTTCTTTGTACTGATGGTGAGACCAAAGTTGTCACAACTGGTGGAAAATCCGTCCATTAGACGTTGCATCTCTATCTCATTTGGGGCATTAAGGGCACAGTCATCGGCAAAGAGAAGGTATCTGATGATGGTTTCCCTCACTTTCGTGACTGCCTGCATTCGCCTGATGTTAAACAATTTCCCGTCACATCTGTACTTGATGACAATGCCAGAGTGACTGTCTTTGAAAGCGTCCTGGAGCATGGCAGAGAAAACCATGCTGAAGAACAGCCCTGCTTGACCCCGTTGGTCACAGGGAAGGGTTCTGAGGGGTCGCCGTCATCCAGGACACGAGCGGTCATGCCCTCATGGAACTGCCTGACAATGGCGATGAACCTGTCTGGACAACCAAATTTTTTCATGATCCGCCAGAGGCCATTTCGGCAAACAGTGTCGAAGGCCTTGGTCAGGTCGACGAACGTGGTGAAGAGGCCCCGGTGCTGCTCGACACACTTCTCCTGCAGTTGGCGTGCAGCAAAGATCATATCAGTCGTCGCGCGGCCCGCTCGAAAGCCACACTGGCTCTTGGGAAGAAGACCATCTTCAAGGTGCACCAGCAGGCGGTTGAGAAGGACGCGGGCCAAGATTTTCCCGGCGATGGAAAGAAGGGATATCCCGCGGTGGTTGTCACATGACTGACGATTTCCCTTGCGTTTGTAAATGTGAACGATAGTAGCATCACGAAAATCTTGCGGTAATTCTTCACTCTCCCACATGGATTGGAAGAGTTCTGTTAGTCTTAAAAGCAGTGTAGGTCCACCAGCTTTATATACTTCTGCTGGAATTGAGTCGGGGCCGGGGGCCTTCCCAGAGGAAAGTTGCTTGATGGCTTTGCTTACTTCCTCTGACGAGGGGGGGATGTCGAGCTCCTCGTTGATAGGCTCCTGGCGTAGTCGATCGATGGCTTCATCGTTGATGGAAGATGGTCGGTTTAGCACACTGTTAAAGTGCTCCGCCCATCTATCAAGGATTTGTTTTTTGTCATTCAAGACAGTTGTTCTATCGGAGCTAAGCAGGGGGGAGGAGCTAGAGGACTGGGGACCGTAGACAGCCCTCAGCGCATCGTAAAACTTCCTCATATCCTGCCTATTGGCATGCTCCTGGATCTCATCTGCTTTGGCGCTGAGCCAGGCATCCTGCATGGAGCGGAGTCTGGCCTGCACCTTGCTGCGGATGTTGATGAATGCAGCTTTCTTTGCAAAACACTTGGGGTCACTCTGATGTGCACGGAGAAGTTGGCGTTTCTCCTCCAGGAGGGGCTGAATCTCAGAGTCATTTTCATCAAACCAGTCCTGGTGCTTCTTTTGCTTGGGTCCAATGATTTCGAGAGCGATGGAGTAGGTGGAGTCTCTGAGGTGTGCCCACTGATCTTCGATAGTGTCCGAGATGGTGTGGGAGACAGATAGCTTGTCTTTGATTGCTTCCTGAAGCTCATGGATGACATCTGGACTTTTAAGTTTTTCCAGGTCAAGGCGCTTTGTGACTTTCTGGCCCTGAGGCCGCCTCTTGGGTTGGATGTAGAGGCACATTTTGGATATGATCAGGCGGTGGTCTGTCCAACAGTCGGCACCACACACAGCCTTGGTCAATCTTACGTCTCTCCTGTCCCTTGCCCTGATGATGACGTAGTCAATCAGATGCCAGTGGTGGGAGCGTGGGTGCATCCACGACGTCTTGTTACGGGTGGGTAGGCGGAATATGGTGTTGGTGATGGAAAGGTCGTGTGCAGCGCAAAGACTGAGCAGCCGTAGGCCATTGCTATTGCACTTGCCCACTCCATGGTGGCCAAGGATCCGGTCCCAAGTGGAATGGTCCATGCCAACGCGGGCATTGAAGTCGCCGAGGACGATGAGCTTCTCTCTCTGCGGAGCAGCGGAGATGAGGCTTTCCAGATCTTCATAGAACTGGTCCTTGGTATCTTTGGGGTTAGTCATGGTTGGTGCGTAGGCGCTGATCAGTGTGGCGGTTCTTGCCTCAGAGACTCCACCTACTCCATCGCTCTCGAAATCATTGGACCCAAGCAAAAGAAGCACCAGGACTGGTTTGATGAAAATGACTCTGAGATTCAGCCCCTCCTGGAGGAGAAACGCCAACTTCTCTATACATGCACATACATATATATGCATTCATAGACATACACACATACATGCACATATATACATACATATGCATACACACATGCATACATACGCATACACATATATGCATATACACACAGACATCCATACAAACATATATAAATGTATATACATACACACAAACCATATATACACACAGACACATATGCATACATATACACATAGATATAAATACATATAAACACAAATGCACCTATATAAATATACACACACATACATATATACATATACATACACATATACATACACATATACATACATACATACATATTATGATGGCAGATTAATTGTTACATGCATCCAGCATTTCAGGCGTACACACGTCACGGCTTTTTTATCGCCACAGGATTTTTTTTTTTAATAGACAAATGTATGAGCGAGTATCTATACAAAGATGATGTTTCAGAGTTTTAGTTTTGTACGGCAGCTAAATCTCTCTCTCGGTTCAAAATGTTGACATCCAGCAACAAGCAAGAGCAAGATAGGCAGCAACAAGTCAAACTGCAGACCAGCTTAATGCGGGTACTGGTCTCCCGCTTTGTTGTAGTTGTTCTTTTTTTAAATCAGAGATCCGCTTCTCCCAAAATACATATATACATATACACATTTTTTTTACTCACGTTTATCAGTAACAAGCCGTATCGTCACTCAGTCGTTAGGGGTTACTATTGAGACTATGTATAGGGAAGATTAACAAGATGTTGTGTTACTTAACATTTAAACTTTTGCACATCAGTATAATCAGTATGTTACGTATGTAACGTATGTAACGTATGTAACAAGTGTCCTATGTAATGTGCGTCTGTTCCTACATGTATATATGTGTGATCGTCTTGTTTTCAAAATGTCACAAAACAACTAATCTTGTGTATGTTCACAGATAACGACAAATAACGGGACAGAATAAACATCTTTGTCTCTTGCTAGCGTGAGTGAATAACTGAAAAGGAAAACAATATTAAACACGAAAGAAATAGAATTTAAAAGATCATTGTTTAACTTTTACTTCTTTTGGACATTTTTATATGATCACGCATGCCATAGCATTGCCGCTTTTGTACATGTGAGAGTAAATATTTGTATTCTATTCACACACAGGCATACACACACACGCACAGACACAAATGCATATTTTTTTTTTACACAGAGATCACCACTTATCAAGGCCCCGAAGCCACTCAGGGATAAGGGTTATTGCAAGTACATTACGTTAGTGAGGAGATTTGATGAAGTGTTTACTTAAGGGGGCGGTTCATTAGGAATTTGTTAACATTAGACTTGAAGACATCCAAGTTGTAGTCCGGAGGGAAGCAGGCAGACGGAACAGAGTTCCACAGGCGTGCAGTTCTAAGAAAGAAGCTTTGTTCATGAAATCCGCGTTTTGATTTAGGCACAGATATAGAATGGGGGAAATTTTTCACAGTGGATTCAGCTAGACGGGTGTTTTTCGTGAAAGTTTGGCGAGGGGGGACCAGAGATTGGAGTTCAGACGAGCATCTGCCATGAAAATAACGATAAAACAAGGATAGGCTTGCAACGTCTCTTCTGTGGGGGAGGGGTTGCAGAATAGAGAAAAGGGCATCCCCCACTAAACCACGAAGTCTATTTTGTACTCTGTCAAGGCATGATAGGCTGTTTTTGGCAGCTCCTGCCCAGATATGGCAACAGTATTCCTCCTTGGCCGTACTTGGCTTTTATATAGATAGAGAATTGCATCAGTAGTGAGATATCTTCTGGAGCGGTAGAAGGATTCAACCATCTTTCCAGCGACCTTGGCAACAGACTTGATGTACGTGTTCCATTTCAGATCAGGAGTAAAGGTCAAACCCAGAAGCTTGTCAAAACACGGGGCCTCACCCAGACGAGAGCCATCCATCACAATTGATGCCAGCTGGGGATCAGAGCGTTGATGATGTAAGGATAGGAGTTTGGTTTTGGATGCATTAAAGGTAACTAGCCACATCTTCCCCCACTGAACCACGCGCTCGAGATCAGAGGAGAGAGAATCAGAGAGAACTTTGTCATTTACAGCCTTTGATGTGTTGCCATAGATGGTCGTGTCATCAGCATAGATGTCAACGAATGATTTAAGAATGTATTTAGGGAGGTCATTGATGTAGATCAGGATGAGAGTTGGGCCCAGGATTGACCCCTGAGGGACTCCAGCATTTATATTGCAGGCCTCCGATTTTTGACCATCTACCACTACTCTTATGAGCCTATCGGAGAGAATATATATATTGTGTAATAGAATAATTCGCAGAAATTTCAAAGATAAAGTTGTCTTTGTTGGTAAATTAGTATGTTTACAGGAAATACATTACAGCATTGTTTCGTTCGCGATTAAAAAGTCGGCAAAATTATGTCTATGCTGCATTTTCCGTCGCTTTCTCATATGTTCACATAAATATATATAATATATATCAGCATTGGGACAATCCAATATATATATATATATATATATATATATATATATATATATATATATATACATATATATATATATTTACATGGGGGTCACCACTTATCAAGGCCCGAATGCCACTCAGAGATAAGGGTTATTGCGTGTGCCATAATCAATGAGATAGTATTGTAGTAATCATTAGTATTAGGAGTTTTGATAGAGTGGCTTACTTAAGGGGGCGATTTTTCAGGAGTATATTTATGTTGGACTTGAAGACATCCAAGTTGTAGTCAGGTGGGAGACAGGCAAGCGGCAGAGTGTCCCACTGGCGTGCAGTTCTAAGAAAGAAGCTCTGCTCATGGAATCTACGTTTGGATTAAGGCACAGATAATGAGTGGGGAACATTATTGACAGTAGTTTCAGCCAGACGGGTGTTTCTCGTGAAAGATTGGATAGGGGGGCGACGGATTGGAACTCGGACGAGCACCTGCCATGGAAATAACGATAAAACAAAGACAGGCTCGCAACGTCTCTCCTGTGGGAGAGAGGTTGCAGGGAAGAGAAAAGGGCATCCCCACTAACCCAGGAAGTCTATTTTGTATCCTGTCAAGGCAGGATAGGCTGTTTTTAGCAGTTCCTGCCCAGATTTGGCAGCAGTACTCCATCCTTGGACGTACTTGGCTTTAATGCAGATAGAGAATTGCATCATTAGTGAGATATCTTCTGGAGCGGTAGAAGGATCCAACCATTTTTCCAGCGTCCCTGGCAACAGATTTCATGTACGTGTTCCATTTAAGATCAGGAGTAAAGGCCAAACCCAGAAGCTTGTCAAAACATGCGGCCTCCCCAAGACGAGAGCCATCCATTTCAATTGATGCTAGATGTGGACCAGAACGTTGATGATGTAAAGATAGAAGCTTGGTTTTGGATGAATTAAAAGTGACCAGCCACCTCTTCCTCCATAGTACACCGTGCTCAAGATCAGAGGAGAGAGAATTAGAGAGAACTTTGTCATTTACGGCCTTTGATGTGTTGTCATAGATGGTCGTGTCATCAGCATAGATGTCAACGAATGATTTAAGTATGTGTTTATGGAGATCATTGATGTAGATCAGGAAGAGAGTTGGGTCCAGGATTGACCCCTGAGGGGCTCCAGCATTAATACTGTGGGCCTCTGATTCTGACCATCAACCACTACTCTTATGGACCTATCAGAGAGAAATGATTTAATGATTGAGAAAACATTTCCAGTAATACCGTAGCTGGAGATCTTGTATATATATATATATATATATATATATATATATATATATATATATATATATAAATATATATATATATAAATTTATATATATATGTATGTATGTATATATATATATATATTGGAATCGTCTCAATACTTATATATATACATATATATATGCATATATATATATATATATATATATATATATATATATATATATAGTGCAAAATTTTCTTTTTCCACGTTCGTTTATTTCCTGAATTTTCTATTACAGCCGTTTCATTAATGCGTTGGAAGTTTTACGATTTATGTTTCCGTAAAAATATCCTATTCCCACCAACTTCTTCAGATGTTTAACCATTAGATTTTTACAATTAAATGGTATATTTTTAAAATGCTGGATATCGTATTTGGGTAAAATGATTTCCACAGCCATGCTTCCTCACTTCCTCCATCTTTTGGTGTTATATAAAGATAGTTTTCAGTTTTAATCCGCACTTTCGTATTTTTATTTTTTATTTATTAATTATTTATTTTTGTTTTAATTTTCCCTGTTTTTCCTATTTGATTTTTTCCAATTATCACATAATTTTATATAATTTTATTCCTATTATGCGTGTTTTTTTATATTGTATTTTTACTTAGTGTTTGAATTCGTATTATATTACGCGATGCAGGGGAGGTCACTCGCGTCTATCATTTTATCTAGGATTACTTCCCTTACATTTTACCCTAATCTGCTCTAGTGCATGAAATTAAATATTTGTATCTTTGCCAACACCCGTGGATTACATCTAGTCTTTTGTTTAATAATTTTTCTTTTGATATTAGTATATGGTAAGATTCTTATATACATAGGTTACAGTTTTCGATTTGCTAGGTTTATATTTTCCCCCTTATCAATTATTGATCATCTGAATTTTTATTCAGTTTTATTTTCCTTTAATTCCTTAATCCATACTGCTAAAGTGGTTGAGTGTTTCTGTGTGTTTTTCCAGTTGTTTTCGCTATTAGTATTGTTTCTGTTTCTATTTTCGTTATAGTAGTTGTGGTTGTCGCTATTGTTCTGATCCTTTCTACCCTGGTTTTCATTTTTATTTACATTTTTGTTGTTTTCGTTATTTTTGGTTTTCTTTTCTTTCTCAGTTTCATTTTTAAACGATACTAGGTGATTACCATATATGTCCTTAAAGCAATTAAAGAAGTTATATATATGTTTATAAGTATGTGGGCGATTCCAATATATATATATATATATATATATATATATATATATATATGTATATACATATATATATTAATAATATATATATATTCTACTTGTATTGTTATTTTCGATCACTGATTATATATATATATATATATATATATATATATATATATATATATATATATATATATCAGTATTGAGAAAATTCCAATATTTTTCTGATTCCGATACAATTACCTATTCCTATTCCGAGTCTTTATAGATATTTAACTATATAATTGATATTTTGCACGATTAACGTAAAAACATATGTTAAATGTGCAGATATGTTCCTAAAGGTAAGAATACACTTGTGTGTGCGTGTGTGTGCGTGTGTGTCTGTGTGTGTCTGTGTGTGTGTGTGTGTGTGTGGCGGATGATCTAGAGATTTTAGATTCACTGGTAGTTTAAAAAATATATATTTAATATTTTAACATCACTACCAATAGGTACACGAAATCACATAAAATAAAACGATTAAAAGAATCGTTTTTGGCATCGGAATATGAGCAAAAAATTTCCGATTCGATACCGACTCTGAAATCACAAAATGCCCTGATTTTTCAGATTTTCCGGGTTACAGTATTCGACCATCTTTGATCTAACTGGACGGAAAGCTCCAACGAAAATACTACTAGGAACAGACCTCGGTTTATTTCGGTAACTTTTATTCCGGAATTTCGTTCCCATCTTTGTAAGATCGAACGCTATTAGAGTCTTCTCTGATACTTAATTATTGATCTTACCCTGCTGCGGCCACCACGTCTGTCGATCGACTGTCTCTCACGGCCGTCTGTTACATACTCAACTAATATTTTAAGGTGTCTTTAAACGTGTTACGCCATGTATTTATGTAACTAAAATCCTTATTTGTTTTTGTCAGATATTTTTGTTTATTAAAACCAAACATTCTAATCCGAAATTATTAAACATCTTTGTAAAAGATTTTATTGTTTATATAATTCTGGCTTATTTCTACATTAAATTCAAATCTTATATAACAAGTTCTTACGTTATGAAAAAACTTAGTTATTTCCATAACATTGGCACTAGTTCAAATATCAGTCAGTTACTTCTCTCTCTCCGGGACATTCGACGTTACCCGTGTCATAATATAATATTAGAATATTGCTTCTACTGGGAGTATCCTAACGATCATCTCTCAACGTATATACAACACTTTAATTATTGCGAGAAACGCTAAATAAATTCTATGATAAAACCTTAACAGGAAAATTTACTCCAAACTTTTAGTAGAAGAATATTTCTTACTAGCAGGACCCGTGTACTGGCATGGCATGCTAAAAATATGACACGAAGCCAGAACAAATACGGTAAATGTTCTCCCCTCCTGAAAAAAAAACAACGGTTTTTAGTGGGGGGTCATTGCATGTCCAGGAAAATATCAGACATTTGCGGTTGTAGCTGGAAGGAAATAATCTGGTTTTCACTGCCGGGCATTGACCAACAGTGACAGCAAAGGCCATCGCATGTGATTATCAGCGGTGGTAGTTACTGGGCTATTGCGTTGGTTGGGATCGCTTACTTAAAATGTGTTGCATCTGTCCTGTCCTCGATTATTGAGGGAGAAATCCCTCTATGCTGCGGCAACGTGTAATTATTTTTCGTGCAAGAGTATTAAATTATTGTATATTTTGCCATAATAAATGTTGTGTCTGCTTGGTCCTCGGTTAGTGATAGAGCAATTTTTAGATTTAAGCACTTTATTTTGGGTGGAGGGCTGGATTTTGCTCATAGTAAAAATGAAATTGTGCCTAACTGTGTCTTCACGGGACGGCTTTCAAAGTTACACTTTTTACGTAATTTTAGCAGTGCAATCGGAAATTACACTAGAAATGCTTATATATATATATATATATATACAAAGTTAAGGTGTCTGTGTATCTGTGTATCTGTGTGTCTGCGTACATTTTCCTACGCCATAACTCTGTCAATTTTTAGTCTACAGACTCAAAATTTGATATACAGGGTACTGAGATTTGGGAAAGTCTTTGTAAATCTTTTTCGGCCAGAACTTTTACTGTTAAGGGGTCAAAGTTCAACGATTTGACCTTTGAGTACTCTACCAAATTCTTCCGCCAATATTGAGTCTACACACTTGAAATTTTAGATATAGGTTCTTTGGGCATGGATCTAACTTAATAACTTGATTTGAGCCTTAAACACTAAATGTTAAGGGGGCATAATAGGGGCCAAAGTTTAAAAGAAAATTACCTCTGCGGTCTCTACCAAATTACTCAGACAATTTCTGGTCTAAATATTTGAAATTTGACATAAAGGTTATTCAGAGATAGGGCAAGCATTTTAATCAGTTTGGGTCGAAAATCTTTAGTTACCAATATATAAATGTATGTATGTTTGCATGTCTGCCTAAAACTTTCCACAGAGACGACGGATTTTACCAAGATAAGTATCGTTCTGAAGGTCGACCTTTCAGACGACAAATATCGAAAAATTGGTTAAAAACATTAAAATCTTCATCTTCAACTTTGCAGTTTTTTCTTCTCCGCGGTACGGGTTCGAGCCTCGTTTCCTACTACCACTTTTTTTTTCCTCAACATACTCATCCAAACACCTGAACAACGTCGGGTTGAAATGCTAATATATATATATATATATATATATATATATATATATATATATATATATATAAAGCATGTACTGTTTTAATTTTGTTTCTACATAATCTGAACCGATAGAATTAAAACTGTCGATTAGAGATGGATAAATCATTTCAGGCTAGCGCAATTTGTTCCCGATCAATATTGCTTTTAATTTAGAATTCAGGGATGAACTTTTGCTTATACTAATAGTTTAATTGTTTTCCGTATTTTAAGCAGTGCAAATGGATATTACGCTATATACATAGACTTATGCATAGCTATATGAAACATAATATTTTTAATAAATCTGGAAATCGACGAAATAATATAGACAGTGAAAATTAAAATGACGAACCAGCAAAGCTTTTGTCATCGCATTGAATGAATGGTTAATTCAGAAACTTGGGCAGCGGGACAGGTGATTATTAAAAAGAGCAACTACAATTGGCAATAAGGAAAGCAAACGGATGCAACTAAAATCATATTAAAATTTGTAGAATTAGTTTTAAACAAAAATATAAAAATATAGGCGCAGATATCAGTGTTCTTGTTGAAAATCTTAAATTCGTATAACGAGTTGAATGTTTATTTTGTTGTTTTTTGTTGTAACGAGAAACAAAATAACGTCGCATTGTTCTTAAACATTGTGTCTATCCGTTTGAAAAACGCGTATTCCAATATCCGTTAATTCCGAAGAATCTTATGCTAACAGCCAGTTAGCAGTAATTGTAACTTGGCAATGGCGAGGTCCTTATTTTAAGTGTATTGTGGAAAGAACTATTGGGAAATATACGGAATGAGAATTGAAGACGGACGGTCTTGCATCAGAAGATATTCTTCATGCAGAGAAATTCACAGTTACGTTGAAGGTAGTAGGAGAAGAAAACAGTAAAAACCGTGCTTCCAACGTTAAACATGTCGTAATTATTAATTTGTAGGACAACAGACTAAATGAAAGATAAGTTGCATAAAAAGAAGATAGTCGCTATTAGTCTGGCTATATTGGATTTATAGGTCGCGTCTTGGGTTGCCAACTTGCAACAGTTTTTTGCCTTAAGTGGGAAATTACGTCGGTTTTATTATTTATAGAAATATTCAGATTCTTCTTTTAGTAAAGAGGGAGATCTAAAGTATTCTAAAGTACATATCAACACTTGTTGATCCTTACAGTCAATACATTGATCCTTACTATGCCAGACATTCCAGATAAAAATACTGCCGAGTAGATACACTTCTGATAACAGCACGTTCTATTACCTACATGAAAAGCAAATCTAATATATAAGATGTAACAAATTTTAAAAAGCTACCTTTAGCCGGTAGTAAAATGGGACAACAAATCGATGCTTACATTCAATGGCTTCAAGACGAAGTTACGCTTATTTTACACCTTTAAAAAAAACTTACGCAAACACCAATTTTCAAGACAGATAACATTCATTAAGAACCGAGCGAAAAGTTTCTGTTACATAAGTCAGATCTAGTGTAAAGAGATAATTTAAAGTCAAATATATTTCACGTAGTGAAAGTTTTATATTTACTCATACAAAATCGTATTTAAGAAAAACATTTTTTTATCAGCAAAAAAGTTGAATAGATATATTAATAAATGTATTGTTTATCGACATTTTATTTTAATATTAAAATTCAACTATGCCCAATAACAATAGTTTACAAAAATAAATTTTTGGTCTGAGGCAATAAAGGGGATAGTTGTTTTTTTGTTGTTAATTTGGGTGTGCTAAGTTTGCTGGCTTTTGAATAGTCTGATTTTAGTAAAAACAGAAAATATATGTGAATATTTCAAGAGTTGCAGCAGCTTATAACACATAAATCAGGATAGATAAAAAAAACACTGATTGAATTAATATACTTGGATGACGCAGTTACACAATTTGAAGTGCCCCAGTGTGTTTTCTTAGAAGATTTGGTGTATTTTGCCTCTGGAATGTCACCCAACAGAAGTCTCTCATCATGCCAGGGTTCCATTTGCCTTGATAGTTGCTCTCCATATTCGTAATGTCTTGGTGGAATCTTTCTCCATTATCGTCACTCACTGATCCAAGGTTTGGCGGGAAGAAATTGAGGTAGAAATAGAGAAAATAGATCTTGAGTGACATTCGGCACTCCATATTCTCATAAGACTTTAACAATTTTCAACACACGCTTGGTAACCTGGTACACGTGTGTTTCGAAGAAATCCACTACAATGCGACTTGAATGCTTCCTATGCTTTCAGTTCCTTTCCTTTAAGTAAAGAATCTCCTCAAAATCACCACTTCTCGGATCTGAGGTCCGACAAAATGCCCCCTTTAGGCTTAGAAGCACAAAGGCCTGGTAACCAATTTTATAGTAAAAATAGAGAAAGTAGGCGGTTCTGAGGAGAGAAGTGATGGTTCATGGCTGTGCAAGTGTTGTGAAGTCCCCATACACATAACCAGAAACAATTGGCCTTGTTGAAGCATCCTGGACCTTTTAACGTGATTGAAGCCGTTGGAGCATCTGAAAATATAGCAAAGTAAAACCAAATCGTATGCAAGGCAATAAAATGTGCATTGGAGTAACCCAAAATATGTGTAACAAGATAGTTTAGGGACACCAACCTTCAGCACCGCTTGCGAGCGAGACAAAATCTTCCAATGACTTCCAGAGCACTACTGAGTGTGGAGACCTGCGACCTTAACTGTCAAAATCCGCCTTGATCATATATATATATATATATATATATATATATATATATATATATATATATATATATATAGCAGAAGCAGCAATAACTAAAATGAGGGAAAAAAGAGCTTACCTCGGGTATGTCTGTTGTGTCACCAGTTGGGGGGAAAAAGAGAATTCCAAGATGGCGTCCGGGGGTTTTTATTAGCATTTACCCCATGCAACTCTCGGAAAATCACGTTTCTGACTCATGTGATTATGCAAATGGATAATTCCCGGCCACTATAAAAGCAGGAGGCTAGAGACGAGTCGGCAGTGTCCTGCAAACTGTGTGTGTGGGTATTTCTGGCGATTGGAGTGTGTCTTCTTTTACCACGGTTATCACGGACAGGAATTCCCTCTCTTCTGGAGGTGGGCGATATTGACTATTTTGAAGTTGTACTGTTGCTGACAGAACATTTATTTATTTTTTTTTTTTTGCCTACTACATTTTTGTTTCAAGCTATTTCGGCCCGAATATGGCGAAGGTGCCGATAAGCAGTGATATTATCAAGCCGTTCTCTGGCGAGGGAGACGTTGTAGCGTGGCTGAAAAAAGTGAGACTTGTCGCACAACTTCAGCAGGTGGATGACGTAGCGAGTCTGCTACCTTTATACCTGGAAGGCGATGCACTGGCCCTCTACATGGAAATGGAGGAGGACGATCAAAAGAAAATAGACCAGATTGAAGCTCGATTAAAGGAGGCATTTACTGATGACGCGTTTGCAGCATATAGAAAAATAACTATGGTTAGATGGGCTGGTGAACGTGTGGATGTGTACGCCAACAAAATCAGGCAGTTGGTTGGATTGGCCGGATTCACAGGAGAAAGCTCAGAGAGACTCACAAAATTAATTTTTGTCACTGGATTCCCTGACACCATCTCAATTGCTCTTCAACAGGTGCCGAACATCAAAGCCCTGACCATGGGGGAGCTAATGTCGAGAGCTAGATTTTGACGACGACTGGCGAACAAAATCAGGATGTGGTTGCGGCCACACGCTCACCCAACAACAGGGCCCAGAATAATCCTGTTAATTTGACCTGTTTCAAATGCAATGTTAAAGGCCACCTTGCAAGGGACTGTCGAAAACGTGGAACACGGTGTTACCGTTGCGGTGAGAGTGGACACTGGGCTCGGAACTGCTCGGGAAACGAGCAAGGGGAGGACGCATAAGCGCCAGTCTCCTTCCCAACCAAGATGTGAACACGACGCTCCCGGTGATAAGCATCCATGTTGACGGGACGCGATGTTTGGCGCTTATTGATACAGGATGCTCCAGGACAATTTTACATGCAGACCGGTGCCGGTCTTGGAGAAAAACAAACGTAAATGTCAACACAATTGGTGGAATGTCCCATGCGTGCTGCGGTGTTGGAACGGTCTCTGTATCCACTGATGAAGGTGTGTCTGCCAGAGTCGATGTGTTGGTGGTGCATGGCAAGCCACTGGGATTTGACTTGCTTCTAGGGATCGACGCCATAAAAGCTCTAGGAGGTGTCGTTGTCAAGCCTACAGGATCAGTGCGGCTGGGCGCCAGGAAAAGTATTAAATGCGCAGCCATTTCTATCGATGAACCAGATTTCACTGCTACCTTTGACCATCAAAACCGAACGTGGACCGCATCGTGGAAATGGTCTGTGGACCACCCCCCTGAAAGGCTGCATAATCGAGTGTCAGAGTACCCAGTGCCAGCAGAAATTCGTGAAGAATACACGCAGGAGCTCCACACCTGGATAGATAATGGTTGGCTCGTGCCATACCCAGAGGATAAATTGGGACCCCCCAAAGGTCTAATTCCCCTGATGGCTGTGATACAGCAGAACAAAGCCAAAGTGCGCCCGGTAATGGACTACCGGGAGCTAAATCATTACGTAGACGCATTTACGGCCAACGCAGATGTTTGTGCGGCTAAGCTGCGTGAGTGGAGACAAAAAGGTGCTAACGTGTCTCTACTGGACCTCAGAAGAGCATACCTACAAGTCCGGGTCCATGAGACACTGTGGCCATACCAGACTGTGGAAATCGATGGGAAAAAATACTGTCTGACCCGTCTGGGGTTTGGTTTGAATGTGGCTCCTTTGATAATGAGAGCAATTGTCAGCGAAGTATTATCTCAGGAAGAAGTTATAAGCCGCGCAGCATCTGCTTACATTGATGACATTTTTGTCAATGAAGACGTGGTGCCCGCGACCCGTGTGAGAGAACACCTCGCGCAGTTCGGGTTGGAGTGCAAGAACCCGGAGCAGTTGAAGGACGGTGCACGGGTGCTGGGATTGGCAGTCAGGATGGAACGCAATGAACTGCGGTGGAAGCGAGGAAATGCAATTCCGGAGGCTCCCAGTATTGTTACGCGACGAACAATCTTTTCCCTGTGTGGTCGACTTGTCGGGCACTTTCCGGTGTGCGGTTGGCTTCGTGTGGCTTGCGGAATACTCAGAAGGAGAGTAAGTTCGGTAACGAAGGGCTGGGATGATGAAGCAAGGGACGCCGTACTACATCGTATGATGTTCGAAACCTTAAAATCTGCACAGCAGAACGATCCGGCACAGGGAAATTGGTGTGTGGACGGCAAAGAGCTGAATGTATGGGTCGATGCTAGCTCCCTAGCAATTGGGGCAGCCTTGGAGATGTGTGAAACTGTGCTGGAAGATGCATGTTGGCTGCGACCTGAAGATGACTCGCAACATATCAACTTGGCTGAACTGGATGCCGTATTGAAAGGCATCAATCTGGCTCTCCAGTGGCAGAGCAAGGTGCTGCACATAAAGACAGATTCTGTTTGCGTATACCATTGGGTCTCAGACACGCTAACTGGAAAGGCGCGAGTACGCACCAAAGCAGCAAGCGAGATGCTTATTAGGAGGCGATTAAGCACTCTTAAGGAGCTCGTGAAAGAGTACGGGCTGACAGTGGATGTGACGCTGGTTCCATCAGCACGAAACATTGCTGACCGACTGACACGAGTGCCACAGCGGTGGTTTGAGGCAATGAAAAAGAAAAACGGTCTTGACCCAGTGATAGGCGCGGTCCACACAGACGAGCTGGATGAGAGTCAAATCATGGCTATTCACAAAGATAGTGGACATCCGGGGGTACGACGCACTACCTACTTTGTCAGGAGAAGATGTCCAACCACGACAAAAGCAACTGTCAGAACGGTCATACAGAAATGCGAGGAATGTCAGTCCATTGACCCAGCGCCAGTCAGGTGGGAAAAGGGAAAGCTGGAAGTTAACGAGAATTGGCAGAGAATTGGAATGGATATCACGCATTATGGCACCTTCCATTTTTTAACTTTAACAGACTGTGGTCCATCGCGTTTCTCCATTTGGAGGAAATTGGCAAGGCAGGACTCGGCAAGCGTGATTCATCAGTTGGAGGCAGTGTTCCTGGAGCGTGGCGCGCCGCATGAACTCCTTTTAGACAATGACACAGCTTTCTGCAGCAATATGTTCCAAGCATTTGCATGTAAATGGGGAGTTCACTTGCGATTCCGCTGTGCATACGCTCCAGCCGGGAATGGCATAGCGGAGCGATGTCATCGTACAGTGAAACGAATAGCGGCTAGAATGTGTTGTCCCATACAGGAGGCTGTCTACTGGTATAACATCACACCAAGAGACGACACATCTCCCTCCACTGCGCCTGCCAATAGGATTTATCAATATGAAGTTCGAGTAAAGGAGACCAATCTCGCAACTGCGTCCCCAGTTCCCAAGAACAGCTTTTACCAGGTTGGAGATCGCGTATGGGTCAGAAGACCGCAAAATCGATGTACCACGAGGTTCGGCAAGGGTGAGGTGACCAAGGTGATCAGCCCTCAGTCAATTTTGGTGGACGGTGTGCCTCGTCGCGTGAAGGATTTGCGCCCTCGCCATTATGTTGTTACATCGGAGGAAGAGGGAGACTCAGACAGTATGATGTCTTCTGAAAAGACAGAGAGTATGATGCAGGACGACGAAGAGGATTTTGAGTCATATAATGTACATACTGAAGAAGCGGAGGAAGGACCACCCGTCTTGCCTCTACGAAGGAGTACCCGACAGAAACGAATACTGCCCCCCTGCCCTGATTGTGAAACACCGCCTATGGAGCAGACTGGTGGCAATAATGGCGATGAGGAGGATGGCAAGGAGGAAGTGCTGCCTCCGGTTCTTCGGAGAAGTACCAGACAGAGACGACTGCCCCCCTGCCCCATTTGTGATCATGAGATCAGGGGGGAGTGTAGCAGAAGCAGCAATAACTAAAATGAGGGAAAAAAGAGCTTACCTCGGGTATGTCCGTTGTGTCACCAGTTGGGGGGAAAAAGAGAATTCCAAGATGGCGTCCGGGGGTTTTTATTAGCATTTACCCCATGCAACTCTCGGAAAATCACGTTTCTGTCTCATGTGATTATGCAAATGGATAATTCCCGGCCACTATAAAAGCAGGAGGCTAGAGACGAGTCGGCAGTGTCCTGCAAACTGTGTGTGTGGGTATTTCTGGCGATTGGAGTGTGTCTTCTTTTACCACGGTTATCACGGACAGGAATTCCCTCTCTTCTGGAGGTGGGCGATATTGACTATTTTGAAGTTGTACTGTTGCTGACAGAACATTTATTTATTTTTTTTTTTTGCCTACTACATTTTTGTTTCAATATATATATATAAGCGAGATAAGATACTGATAGAATTCAGATGAAAATCCTGATAGATATTACTTGAAGTAATTCTTTCAAGGGGATCCTAGGAAAAAAGGAAAAGCTCAATATTTAAGAATAGACCAATATATAAGTTTCGTGGTTTCCTTTTGTCAAGCAATAAATTCTTAAATCGAATATATGTCTCTATATGTTTTTTTTTTTTCAGAATTTAAAATTTATCCACGAGTCTTATATATTGCTCCCATATAATTATCCACAACCACTCAAAAAACTATTTTCAATAATTGTGCTGAAAAGCAAAATAGCGTCCATTCGCAGCTGAACATTTTGCTTACTGCATTTCATTTCCTCTGATGATATGAGCCATTGTTGAAAGTCCATGGATTAAGTAAATTTAGAATACGCCCTTCTATATATTCCTTTTGACAAGCAATAAATTCTTAAATCGAATATATGTCTCTATATGTTGTTTTTCAGAATTTAAAATTTAACCACGAAACTTATACATATACATCTATATATATATATATATATATATATATATATATATATATATAATGTAATGTTATCACTTACATTTAGTGCCTAATAACTAAAAAAAATAAGCCAGAATCTCACAATATTAAAATTAACCCTGAATTCACGTACGCTTTTATGTACTATATATGCAAAAAAAGGCACACCATGCATATCTAAAAACTAGAAATGATGAGAAAAAAAGGATTTCAAATTTGAATTCAGCACCCCTAAATTAAGATAAAACGGGTATTTTTGTGTCTGCCTAAATGTCTTTGAAAACCAGTGTTGAGAAGATAATTCTTCAGCCAATTTCTGTTTATTTACAAAAAAAATCTTTATTTTTAATTCTGTTCCTATATTTTATGTATTCCATCCGTTAATCAAAATGTATGCGTTGCGAAAATAGTACATTTTCACGAGAAAATGTGGAAGTGAAAACTCACTTTTAAATAACTATATATATATATATATATATATATATATATATATGTGTGTGTGTGTGTGTGTGTGTGTGTTTAATATAAAACATAAATGAAACACGACAGAATGTGTACTATCTCATTGTCTTACTGCATTGTAATGGTAGATATTCTGAAGAACTAGTAGGTCTTGTACCCCCTCGACATAAATACCCACGACAAACCCTACAAGTAGCGAAATCCCACCCCTACACGTTAGAGATCCCCAGATGCCAGAAAGACTTCTACTCTAATAGTTTCTTCCCCAGAACTGCTAGACTTTGGAATTCTCTTCCAAGTTCTTGTTTTCCCGACTGACTTAACATACAGTTAAAGTGTAATATAAACATCTTTCTGCTCAATGCATAGTATTCCTGCGATTTATATTGCAGATAGTAGCCTCCTGTATCAAAGTAGCACATTGCCTCGTTTGGGATGAAAACGCAATAATCTTTATTTTAAATATAGATATATTTTACCTAGTTCAATCTTGTATATCAAGAGTTCGAAGTCAAAGCCCGAGTACATCACACACAAAGACATAATATGTTACATGCATTTTTATTTAAATTAAAATTAACATTTAGTAGAAGATTACGTTCACCATATTTGTCAGATTTGAAGCATCAAGTTAATTTAATAAATAATGTCTTGCAGTCGAACACATCATATTTTTTCACAATCATATTTAATTACTGATTGTACAATGTTTTATATTATTACATTTTAGAACATGCATTGTTTGTCGCGTTTATGTAATGTACAGAATATTCATTTACGCGGTAAAGATTAAATAAAAAAAGTTTAATAATTTTGATCACTTCGACGAAACATATAATTTATAATAATCATGTTCTATTTTCCCACGTTTTAAATATAGAAAATTGAAAGGAAAATTGCAATCTGTTTCCTGTTTTATTTAACCTTAGAAATCGGAAACTACTAATGTTATATTAAGCGGGACTTTAACAAAAGCAGCTACGAAGCTTAAAATAAATGTGGCAATCAAAATTTCATATCAATGTGATCATCACACCGCGACATAACCAGTTTGAATTAAATATTAATATATATATATATATATATATATATATATATATATATATTACCGCTATGGCATATATACATATGCTTATACATATTTTTATATATAAATTTTTAATATATGCATGCTTTTTTATGCATGTATATATGATTATATATATATATATGTATATGTATATATATATATATATATATATATATATATATATATGTGTGTGTGAGATATCTAATGGAGCGGTAGAAAGATCGTGCCATTTTTCCAGCGACCTTAGCAACGGATTTGATGTACGTGTTCCATTTCAGATCATGAGTAAAGATCAAGCTCAGATCTTGTCAAAACACTGAGCCTCTTAAATGCAAGATCCATTCTTTTCAATTGATGCCAAATGGGGATCAGTGCGTTGATGCTGTAAATATAGAAGCCTGGTTTTAGATGCATTAAAAGTAACCAGTCATTTCTTTCTCCATTGCACATCGTGCTCAAGATGAGAGAAGAGATATTCAGAGTAAACTTGGTTACTTACGGCCTTTTATGTGTTGCCATAGATGGTAGTTTCATCTGTATACATGTCTACGAATGATCTTTCAAAGATCATTGATATAGACCAGTAAGAGAGTTTGGCCCAGCATGGACCCCTAAGGTACTTCAGCATTAATATTGTGAGCTTCTGATTTCTGCCCGTCAACCACTACTGTTATGAATCTATCGGGTAGAAATGATTCAATAACTGAGAAAACATTTCCAGTTATACCGTAGCAAGAGATCTTGTGAAGTAGGCCTATATGCCATACTCTATCAAGAACTTATATGCCATGAGAAATTGCTTTAGATAGAAAGCCTTCCTCAAGAGATTCGCAAAACATATGGGATATAAACGTTAGAAAATTTCTGTAAATCTAGCAGAACGGAAACCATATTGCATGCCACTAAGAAGGTTATTTTTGCTGAGGTTGTAAACTATTTAACCCAGATTCCAGCAATTTAATAATGACGCACAGGAAACTTATTGGTATGTACTCGAAGGGAGATGATCAATCACGTGAATTCTTAAATACAGGGAATACTGCTGAGGTTTGCCAGGGTATTGAGAAGCAAATCTCCTTTGGACAATGTTTTAAAAGCTTTGTAACTATAGAAGCTTGTTTTGTTTGAATCTTTTTCAGCACTATAATTTGAATGCTGTCAGAGACAGTCGCTTTACAGGAATCAAGTTGTTTAATTAGCTTAACAACATCAAACACAGATTTGTGTATGTACCATAGCGTGTCTTCTGACAGGGGGAAATGTGAGGAGTGCCGGCCTTAGTTGCATAGGGTAGAATTAGCTGCAGATTTCTTGGCAAAGAGTTTGGGTTTGTGTAATGCTGACGAGATTAAGTCAGGTCCAGTGATGGTTGTTAAGATAAAGTACACGCTTCTGTTCAGGATCCTGTTTGCTATTTACGAAAATTGGTGAGAACCAAGCCCTGGCTCAGCTACTTTGGACTGGAAGGACTGTGCGTACAACACTCTCGCGTTTTTTATTACTCTTTTGCCGTGATTTCTGACAGTGCTGAAACGGCTTTAGTATCAATATATCTATTACATTGGAAGCAATGGAAAAAGTGGGCTCTGTGCGCAATGGCAGCAGCACATTCTGAAGAGAACCACAGCTGGCTGTTATATTTTTGCTGGAATATTTTAAATGGTATTGAAGGGTCTAGGCCTGCAATTAACCATTCCCTCAGGTTTGATACTATAGAGGATACATCCTTTTTAAACATAGTACACAGAGGTAGATTTGACATAATTGTACGGACGCTATCCCAGTAAGCCATAGAGTACCGACATACTGTACGATGGAGAGGTACGACTGAGGACTTATTACATTTCGTTTTTTATGTTAACTGATACAACAGAGTGGTCAGAAGATCCACGTGGAGACAGAACGGAAGATGAACATAGCTCAGGTATGGTTCTGACAAAAAGGTCTAGGAGTCTTGCATACTGACTCAATATCGGGCACACAATAAAGTTCCTGAAGAATCTGAGTTAAGTCATAAGCAATGCAGAAATCGTGACGGAACTTTTCCTAATCATCTGTCTAGTTTGCTTGGGTAAACCTTATCATATTGCGAACATGGAAGTCTACACAAACCTGAATGTTAGTCGAAGGATGACCAGACAGGATGTGGTTAATTTTATCAGATATACTCTAAAAGATAGTAACTCGGCTGTCGTGGGGACGATAGAGGGTAAGGATAAACGCAACTTCGTGAGTCAATAAATTTATATATAAATATAACAATCGAAATTTCATTGAATTTAAGCACTAGACTGTGTCATGACCAGTTTGCATTAACCAGTAATTATATGAATAACATATATATATATATATATATATATATATATATATATATATATATATACATACTTATAGATGAAGCAAGCAAAGTAATATATCTCACTTATCAAGGTAGTAAACTCCCAACACTTTTACGAAGAGCAGTTATGAATAATATATCATATACGTAATGTGTGTGAATTCATATATATATATATATATATATATATATATATATATATATATATATATATGTATATATATATATATATATATATGTATATATATATTATTGTTATTTATAGTATCCCGAATTTTAATGGGTTTATATCATTGAAAATTACGTAACCGTTGATACACCAATAAATTTTAGTCCAGAATAAGATGACTTGAATTGTAAGTTTTAAATTAAGATAATTTGATATTGAGCATTCATATATTGCATTAAACAAAATGAAGACATAAAAGAATAGATTAATAGAAACAAATAGTATATTAAATGGTCTTGAAACCATTGAAACGAACGATGTAATACACTATTTGTTGCTATCAATCCATTCTTTGATGTCTTGATTTTGTTAAAATAATATATATATATATATATATGTATATATTTAGTAGAAATGGTAATTAATAAAAACTGAAGTGCTCAATACTGTTGTGAAGCAAATATGCGTTTTATTTTTTATTACCGTATCTTTATCTTAAGTTACATTATTGTTTCAGCTACCCAGCCGTTTTTGGCCGTCTGTAGCTTCCTCAGACTTTTACAGACACAAGTTTTCTGTAAAAGTCTGAGGAAGCTACAGACGGCCAAAAAAACGGCCGGGTAGCTGAACCAATAATGTAACTGAACAGAAACATACGGTAATAAAAAATAAAACGTATATATATATATATATATATATATATATATATATATACAAATATATAAAATAATATATATATATATATAAATGAAAAACATGGACGAATCGACCATGTACGAATAATTTTAACATAAATAAAACAACATAGAGGAACGTAAGAGTATAATTATAAAACTGGGTTAATATTATTAAAAATAAATAAAATGCAAAAAAAAGAACATTTAAATAAAAAATTAAACAAAAACCGAAAAGTATAATATAGGTTACAAAAAAGATTACGGGAGGTAACTCTAGGTATAAAATATATTCCATGACAGTGACCTCCCTATGAAACAAAACCTTAACTAATACATACTAATTCGAAACCAAACAAATGAATAGTAGAATAAATGTGCATACATAGTAATAAAATTTATTTTAAAAAATAGGAAAGAATAAATAATAGAAACAGATTTAAAATTAAGACTAAAACAAAAAATAAAACATCCGAAAACAAGTTTTATAACAAGAATTTTGTTTGCATGATACCCAAGATGGCCGACCTGTAACAACGTGGGGATAGAATTTCTTTTCCTCAAACTAGGTTTACATATACAAAATTAACTTTATGTATGTAACATCGGATGGAAATCACATCTGACGAGTTGAAAACATAAAATCATAAAAATTTCATCCCATTAACAAAGAGATATAAGATGAAACTAAAGTTGTGTAAAAGAAAAAATGTAAGTCTTTGAATTTCAACAACATTTTTTACTATATATTCTATGCACCTATAAAATAGATACATTGAGTTTTACTCGAAATTAACGGTGATTCAGTTTTTATTACAACAGTCCCAACTCGTTCAATGAAAACGGTATACAGTGAAATTTACAATATTTCAAAAATAAACGTTTATAATATATATATATATATATATATATATATATATATATATATTGTTTTTACATAAGCAGTAATGTGTTGCTACACAGTCGTGAGTATGTTTCGGTCCTCTAGTATTTAGTAAGTAGACACCTTTTCTAGTAATCACGCATATAAGGAAGCAAAATCAGTAATGAAAACCAAAAAGTCATCTTACAGTAAGAAAGCTTTTATTCATTTGTGGACTATTATCCTCGTCTTTTTTAGTTGTTGTTTAAGGACGTTTCGGTCAAGTATTTCTCTGGTCTTCGTATGTTGTAAACTGCAACGCGATAAGCATGCTGAATCTTCAACTGTATCATCAGCACTTACTTTTTTTTTTTACACAGTGATCACCACTTATCAAGGCCCGGAAGCCACTCAAGGATAAGGGTTATTGCAAGTACATTACGTTAGTGAGGAGATTTGCTGAAATGTTTACTTAAGGGGGCGGTTCATTAGGAATTTGTTAACATTGGACTTTAAGACATCCAAGTTGTAGTCCGGAGGGAAGCAGGCAGACGGAACAGAGTTCCACAGGCATGCAGTTCTAAGAAAGAAGCTTTGTTCATGGAATCTGCGTTTTGATTTAGGCACAGATATAGAGTGGGGGAAATTTTTCACAGTGGATTCAGCTAGACGGGTGTTTTTCGTGAAAGATTGGCGAGGGGGGACCAGAGATTGGAGTTCAGACGAGCATCTGCCATGGAAATAACGATAAAACAAGGACAGGCTCGCAACGTCTCTTCTGTGGGAGAGAGGTTGCAAGGTAGAGAAAAGGGCATCCCCCACTAAGCCACGAAGTCTATGTTGTACTCTGTCAAGGCAGGATAGGCTGTTTTTAGCAGCTCCTGCCCAGATATGGCAACAGTATTCCATCCTTGGACGTACTTGGCTTTTATATAGATAGAGAATTGCATCCGTAGTGAGATATCTTCTGGAGCGGTAGAAGGATCCCACCATCTTTCCAGCGACCTTGGCAACAGACTTGATGTACGTGTTCCATTTCAGATCAGGAGTAAAGGTCAAACCCAGAAGCTTGTCAAAACACGGGGCCTCACTCAGACGAGAGCCATCCATCACAATTGATGCCAGATGGGGATCAGAGCGTTGATGATGTAAGGATAGGAGTTTGGTTTTGGATGCATTAAAGGTAACCAGCCACATCTTCCCCCACTGAACCACGCGCTCGAGATCAGAGGAGAGAGAATCAGAGATAACTTTGTCGTTTACAGCCTTTGATGTGTTGCCGTAGATGGTCGTGTCATCAGCATAGATGTCAACGAATGATTTAAGTATGTGTTTAGGGAGGTCATTGATGTAGATCAGGAAGAGAGTTGGGCCCAGAATTGACCCCTGAGGGACTCCAGCATTTATATTGCAGGCCTCCGATTTTTGTCCATCTACCACTACTCTTATGAGCCTATCGGAGAGAAATGATTTAATGATTGAGAAAACATTTCCAGTTATACCGTAGCTGGAAATCTTGTGAAGTAGACCCTTATGCCATACCTTGTCGAAGCCCTTTGATATGTCGAGAGCCTAGAAAGGAAGCCTTTTGTCAAGAGATTCACTAATCCTGTGGGATATAACCGTCAGCACATCTGCGGTAGATCTTGCAGAGCGGAAACCATATTGTGTGTCACTAAGAAGGTTATTCCTGCTGAGGTGGTTTACTATTTCTCTATTTAATATGGATTCCAGCAACTTACTCATAACACACAGGAGACTTATTGGTCTGTATTGAGAGGGAGATGACTTATCACCTGAATTCTTAAATACAGGGCAAACTGATGAGGTCTTCCAGGGAGTCGGAAAGCACTTCTCCTTAAGGCAGCGTTTAAATAGTTTCGTAAGTATGGGAGCAAGTTCTGGTTGAAGCTTTCTTAACACTATAATTGGGATGCCATCAGGGCCAGTTGCTTTACTGGAATCTAGGTTCTTTATTAGCTTGGCGACCTCATGCACGGATATTTGTATGTTACCTAGCTTGTTCTGTGTTATAGAAGGAAATATGGGGAGTTGATGGCCTTCGTCGCATAGGGTAGAATTAGCTGCAAAGTTCTTTGCAAATAGTTTGGCCTTGTCTGACGCTGACGAGATGACCTCTGGTCCATTGATAATGGTTGGGATAGAACGCACACTTCTGTTCAGGATCCTATTTGTTATTTGCCAAACCTGGTGGGATCCAAGCCGCTGATCAGCTACCTTGGATTTAACAGACTGGGCATATAGCTCTCTTGCATTTTTTATTACTCTTTTACAGTGGTTGCTGGTAGACCTAAAAGCAGCTTTAGTCTCAGTGCATCTATTACGTTGGTAGCTATGGAAAAAGTGATTTCTGTGCGCGATAGCAGCAGCACATTCTGGGGAGAACCATGGCTGGCTGTTAGGTTTTTGTTGGAATTTTTTAGATGGTATGAATTGGTCTATGCCTGCAATTAACCGTTCGGTCAGATCTGATACTACAGAGGACACATCCTTTTTAAACATGGAGTGCAGAGGTAAATCAGATATGAATGTACGGAAGCTATCCCAGTCGGCCATAGAGTATCGGTATACAGTACGGTGGAGGGGTACGTCTTGGGGCTTCTTACATTTCGTTTTTATCTTAACTGATACGACGGAGTGGTCGGAGGATCCTAGAGGAGAATGAACAGTACATGAACATAGCTCAGGGGAAGTTCAGAGAAAAAGGTCTAAGAGGCTTGCATATTGACCGGGTGTATCGGGCACACGGGTGGGTTCGCGAACAATCTGAGTGAGATCATAAGCAATGGCAAAATCATGACAAAACCTCCCCTCATCGTCTGTCTTATTTGAATGGGTCAGCCATTCCACGTTATGGACGTTGAAGTCACCACATATGTGGATGTTAGCCGAGGGATGTGAAGACAGTATGTGGTCTATTTTCTCAGATATGCTCTTAAAGATAGTAACTCCGCTGTTGTGGGGCCTATAGAGGGCAAATATAAATGCAGTGGTGTTAGCAAGTACAACCCTGAAGCACATATAGGGTAAATTAGGATCTTCTCTAGAGATATCCCTGCCACACGTGACGCCATCCTTAATGTAGGCACATATTCCATGCCCATGGCGATCTTGAGGGTCAGATTTAGCTGTTAAATTTGAGTATTCCATTGTTGTTGTCTAACCATCGTTTGTCCAATTAATCCACTGTCCGGCTTTCGGTAGGATTGAAACTGCAATCTTCAGACAATGCTCACCTATAACTGTCGAGTTTTCAGCGTCTCTATCAACTGCGTCACGCGTCCCGAAGGGCAATCAAGGTTGGATTTATTGGTCTTATAAGTTTTTTCTTTATCTGGTCTTCCATCGCCGGGTCCGTTCCGAAGGGTATATATTATTATATTATTGGAATTCTTTTTTTGAAATAAGAAATTTGTATATTTTATTTATTTATGTTCGGACTATCATCAACATCTTTATAGTTGTTGTTTAACGATGACTAAAGTATATATAAAATTAGATAACAAAAAACTTGGATTTGTAGGAGTAAAAAATCCAACCTTGATCACCGTGCGGGGCCTGTGACGCAGTGGATAGGACGTTGAATCTCTACAGTTGGTGAACATTGTTTGAAAATAGCGGTTTCAAACTCATGCAAAGCCGGCCAGAGAATTAGTTGGCCAAACCCAAGTGATACAACAGCAACTATAGAAGGCGGTTATTATTGAAGATACAGTTGAAGATTCAGCAGTCTTATCCCGTAGTGATTAACAACCTGACGAAAGCCAGAGGAATAGTTGGCCGAAACATTGTTAAGCAACAACTATAAAAGATGAGGATAATAGTCCGCAAATAAATAAAATATAAAAATTACTCATCTAAAAAATGATTCCAATAATTTAAATAGGTTCAGTTGTGTGTAAAATAAGATAAAGTGGGTGGACATTGTCTGTGTTAGGGTGAGAAAATAAGATAGGTAGCGTTAAGGTTTAAGAAGTCAGGTTGGAAACAGAGAAAGAACAGCGAGAGACGTTATCTGAGTACGTGTATGCTTGCTGCCCGTTTTAAAATCTAAATGAACTAGTGTAAGTTAAGAGGATTGGTGTGACTTTTATTAGTATTTTGGTATCTTCTTTCGACAATGTTTAGCGGGATTTCACTGTCCATTATCGCTACACTTCTGTTGACCTCACAAGTTAAGAAAGGGGGTAGAAAAGTTACGTAAGGAAGAATGTGTAGGCGAAGAGACAAAGGAAGAGATCAAGAAGAGAGAAAATAAGAGAAAAACGAACACGTGGGAGAGGAAAATATTAAGGGAAAAAGGAGGGAGCTCGTAATTTGTTTAATGGTGGTAGTTTTAAACTGTTTATTGTTTTCTCTCGCTCTATTATACCTGTTAACCTAAACCACCTTCAATATTATTTGCCATTACATTTCTTAGTTTTATATTTATTTATTGATTTGTATATTTATAAATGTTCTTTTCATAGTATTAACAGAAATTGAAAACTGTAAATGCATACCAATACTAACCTTTTTACGATCAGATATAATCATTTGTTATGAGAGCGATATTAAAAATAAATGGGGATTGGATATTATGTCGGGTTACTTGCTGCGGTATTGATAATAACTAACAATAAAAATATTACTTTCTAGAAAGTTATATTGATTATTTATGTATAATATGTAATGCCCACGGATCTTGAGCCATCAACATACGTATACATACGCAAATATATATATATATATATATATATATATATATATATATATATATATATATATATATACTGGCAAAAGTACCCGTCGTTGACTGGATTCAATAACAGCCTACAGAAAATTGACTCTGATTTATAAAAGTATGATAGGTTATGAAAAGGACGGGTCGTAAAGAGATATCTTCGCATTTGGGGGTATATAAACCAAAGCAAAATATGATGAAAGTAAAAATAAAATAGATAAACTCCATAATTTATTATACCATACCTGTTCACACTGAAACATTTATCACAATATTCTGTGGATCTATATTAAAAAACTGTTGTGGAGACGCCCACTAATTAGCATACGTGGGTGAAAAGATATAGATAAAGTATCATGTCATCAAGACCGGGGAGCTGTTGTGCAAGATTCTCTATGAAAGACTTTAACACGCCCTCTGCCGGAAAATCTTCCAACTGCAGTACAACTGCACCTTTGTAAATATGTATTATATTTCGTCTTAATATATGTGTTTTACCTTTACTTTCTGCATTCGTGTTGTTATTGATACAGACAAACAAAAACCTTGTTACTTTGTGACATATTTCCATTCTATGGAGGTCAGGCGCGAACGAACACCCCATAATTTTATTATACCATATTTCTTCAAACTGAAACATAATTATCAAAGTATACTTACGCAGATAGATATGGAAAAGTCTTTATTAAAGTGTGTGCCTATTTCCATTCTATGGAGGCCAGGCGCGAACGCAGACCCCACAATTTTATTATACCATCCCTATTTAAGTTTAAACATACTTATCAAATTATTATTATGTACATCTATATCAAAAACACTTGTAAACGTTTTTTTTTTAATTTTTTATTTCCATACGTTGTGGACCAGGCGCGTACGCAGGCCCCACAATTTTAATGAATCATCATTATGCCAGATCAAACATACCCATTCCTGTGTCTCAATACATCTTCTATCATTATATGTGATCAGTTTTCTATAATAGTCAACCATATAGGAGCCTATTCCTGTCTAGACACACACACACACAGACGTTCAGCTTTTATATATATATATATATATATATATATATATATATATATATATATATATATATATATATGAATGATTACCAGAGTATATGCAGACAGGTAATATTTTGAGTTAGTCTTAAAGTCTACGTCATATAACGTAAATGCTTTATCGTTTAAATTTAGACTGTACTTAGCGGTTGTGGGATATAAAACATACATCCAGATTAAGGTTAGCGGTTTTAGAAACTTTTGGTGAAGCGCTTTATTGCAGTGAAAAAAAATACTGGTTGTATGGATAACAAAAGTTAACATTTATAGCTTATGTTTAGGTTACTTGATAATTGTGTTCTTTTATAGTTTGGTTTAACTTGTACCAGATGTAATCCTATTCCTATAATATCAGAGTTACAGAATGAACTGCAAGCAACACGCACACATATAAGCTCAATTTAATTTGATTTTTATGTTAGGATTAAATATGCTAACCAAGTTTGAGGATAAAAGCTTTCTGGGATATAACACACAAGCATATGCTAAATATCAATTCCATAGTTGAGTTGGTGAGGGGAATATTTACATATTTAGCGCATGTTGTTATGTGATGCCTGTGATCAAATGAAATGTTTGGAGTGTGTAGTTCTGACAAAAATGGTGTTGTTTGTGTATTTTGGGGGTGATTTCGGAGATCAGGTGTGTTGGGGGAATATTACATGTAGGTAGTTTTGGAGTAGTATTTAATAAGGATTCAGGAGGTAGTTAGCAAGTGAAAAAAAGAAAGGCTTTAATTGTAATGACTACAATTTATTGATGTTTCCTGTTTTTTATTTAAGAGTTTATCCGTATATTTAAATTTCTTTTAAGCAAAGACGGCAAGGTGAATTTAGCGATTGGCAAGTTTTTTTTTTAAATTAGTATTTCCTAGTTAACAATTGGTGTTAAGTATTTACTTGTTAGTTCATTGTAATATACATTTCATGTTGTTTTATCACTATAATTGGGGTTTAGGCAGGACATTTTATGGTCTGTATATTTCTGTTTAAAAGTGTTACTAGTTTGACCGTGGTGGGGTCGTCTTTAGCTTTTAAACTAACTAGTTAAAGTACAGAGCTTATAAGGTTGTTTTGTTTAAGGGGGCATTTAGATTTATCAATAAAACTACATGTTTTTTTCATTCTCCTGAAATTAGATGATGAATTTATTACCTAATTATTTTTTACAAATGTATTTATCTCATAACTCAATCTTGTGGCAAGAAACAGTTTAGAGTGTAGATGACTCTCGGTATGGATAAAAAGTAAAAGTAGCTTTGATTTTGTTTCGGTTTCTAATACAAGTTTTCGGCCATTGTCCGAAGAGTCGCGGTGGTAATTGGTAAAGCTGATGATCCAAAAGTATATAATTTTGTTTTAGTTTATTTGGAGCTGACATAGACCGTCGTTTAAATAATGGGTTCTGTCTGGATGTCCGTGCCGATTCCTGAGTTCGACTGAATGCTTTCCGAGTCCGACAGGTAGATTCCTTCTAAAGAAGTCAGAGTGGCTTGTGTGGTGGCAGCGGTAGTTCATGTAAACAAATGACCAAGCCGTGGAATGAGATGAGGTCACCACGAAAGAAGAGAAGAAAAAGCGAAGAGAGATTTGAGACTTCAGCAGCCGTATCGATGCGGGAGTCTAGAAAAGGGAACAGTTGTGTTATCAACATAGAGAACGGAAATACTTGGAAAACTAAGATGCAAGCGTAGTTTGCAAAGTACCATGGATAAATGTTTGTTATTTCAACTAAGAAAAGCTGAGTCGAATGTCTTTCGATTTTTTGTTTATTGTTTTTATTTTTGCGTATTTTTTTTTATTGCGTGAAGCAATACTAACGTGTGGACATGCGTCCAAGTTTGCCGTAGTCCTCCTGTTCTCATGCTAATATATCAGATACCGGAAGTAGGAGTGATCGAACGCGTGACTGTTTCGGGAGTCATCATAAATTTATATCTGCCGAGCTTTTATTTTCATCGAATGTGAACCTCATGGGCATATTCAGTTTTACGTCCGTTTTACATGTTGGGATGTGTTAGAATATTTTTAGAAAGTGTTTTTTTAAACAAGCATATCTCTTACCAACTCTTTCTTATTATTTCTCTGGAGTTCAAGTCCATTCCTATCACTCTCTTTTATGATCACATGATATTATCAATAAACATGCCCGAGTCAAAGGATTTTATTAATACGGACAGATTTAAAGATTTGGGAAGTATTCTGGATGTTTTCTCATGAGTGAGCTTGCCAAGTGACATAAAGGGAAGCAACTCTGTAAGTTATTTCTGTTGTGAATTCGTCTTGTTCTTTTTGCTATTGGGAGCTCAAAAGAAAGTAAAAAGTTAAACGGAAAAAAAAGAAAACTTATGAACATATATATATATATATATATATATATATATATATATATATATATATATATATATATATATATATAGATTTGGCTTTTCAAGGTGGAAAAGGTAAATATATAGACTTTTCAAACTCTAAAGCTTCCTGGTGTAAAAATAAAAATAGCAAAACTAGTATTTCTAAAGGTATTTTAAAAATGCTTGTAAGTCATCTTATTAAAGAATGCTATTTTCAAATAGGAAATAAAATATTACTCCAAACGATAGGTATCCCAATGGGATTGGATCCGGCACCATTTTGGGCAAATTTGTATTTACATAGACTCGAGTATATATATATGTCATCATTATTAAAAACAGATATATCTAAAACATATAACTTTCATGGGTGTAGGAGATTTATAGATGACCTTATATGCATAAACGATAATGATGAATTGGAAAAAAATAAACATCTTATATATCCAAAAGAACTAAAATTGAATTGTGAACATAGAGGACAACAGGTTACATTTCTGGATTAAGATATAAAAATTGAGGATGGTATTTTTCTTTATAAAATATTTGATAAAAGAAACGCATTCCCCTTTAAAATAGTACGTATGCCCCATAAGGATAGCACCTGCCCTGTTTTTGTGTTTTATGGAACCATTATGTCAGAGTTTTTGAGAATAGCTCGTGTTACTCTAAAATTAACAGATTTTATACCACCAGTTTCTAGCTTAGTAATAAGGATGATAAAACAAGGTGGAGATAAAAATAAAATATTTAAACAGTTAAATAAAGCATTTGTTCGTTATCCTGATGAATCGTTTAAGATAAACCAGACTATATTAATAAAGGAAATCCAAAACTATATTAGCAATGTATAAATGTATTTATAATTACATATAATAAATTTATATATATATAAAAAAATGTATATATGTAAAAATAAAATATTTTTAACCTTTATATATCTAATTTTAAATAAATAAGAATGTAAATATACAAACTACTAACTATAGTGGGGGTGATAAGTAGTTAAATGGATTAATCCAAATCTTATAAATACAAGACTGATAAATTAAAAAATGTATCCATTTTAAATGTGGAAATTGATGAATCGCACAGGTAAGAAATTCATTTTTATCCTATGGAAAGGTTAGTAATTGCAATTAAGAATAGGAAATTGGATCAAAACTTTTGTAACTTGTCTTCTTCCTAAGATTAAGGGTGGTGGTGTTTGATCAACACTGCTGGGGAGCCATGATGTAATACACTGTTTTGTTTTTAAATCCCCGAAACAGTGTTTCATGGTAAACAACTGATGATCCCTTGAAAAATAAAAAAATTGGTATTATAGTAAATTTGAGAGTTGATGCAGTGATTGCAGGTGATTAAATGACTTACTGACTAGATGTTTTTTTTAACGAATGATAAAAAATTTTTTGTATAGTTTCAAATGTTAAAAACTTCAAAGACTATATATATATATATATATATATATATATATATTATCATCTTTTAGAATGTGTAATATTACCTATTTGTTCTTTGCTTCATTTCATTAAAATAAAAAGGAATATATATATATATATATATATATGTTGAATTGATTATCTTTTCATGTAAAAAATACAGTCTGAAACTAGTTCGTGTTTAGTATAGAAAAGCAGATAATTTTACCTCCATTTAAAATGCTCTTTTTGTATAGAGGGATGTAGATACGGGATGGCGCGTAGCTCTTTGCGTTCTTCCATGCAACCTGAGGATTTTTTTTCAATTATTTTATTACGGTTGGATAACAGAAGAGGCACGTCACAATATACCCGTTTGTAAAATACGCATAAATATTATACCGGTTAAATATTTATACACAGACAGAGGCACACATGCATCTATTGCTTTATTTATATAGAAAATCACGGTTAAGTTGGAGCAACTCTTTGTAAGAGGGACGATTTTTCTTGATCACAGGTTTATTTCATACGCATGCCTGCATGTTGCTGGACGAGGTTTTTCGTCAAAACCTTATTCAATAATGTTGAACAGTTTTTAATAAACAGCTGTCAATAAACATTATTATAAATAGAAATGTCATTGTTTGGTTCGGGGTTTGGGTTGATGGAATCATTGGTTCACATATCTTCAAAGGCGATGCTATTCAGAACGTAACATTAACGCTAAGCGAAACAGAATATAGTACTAAACTTCTTCGTGACTCAACTTAAAGACATTAATGTTACAGCCATGCTACACACTGCAAGATCCGATCAATTTACTTAGAAAAAAAATTAAATGAGCCAATTATTTTACGAAATGGGTCTGTACACCTTCAATCTGGTTCGTGGAATTGATCCCATTAGATTATTGTCTTTGGTGAGATGTGGAATCCCATGTTTAGGCTGATAAACTATACACAATAGACCACTTAGAAGAAAATATTCCATTACTTTTTACAGAAGCACAGACAAATTTAACGCGTGAAATTTGAACGTCTACGTTACGCTATATACGTGCAAGTTTTATTAGTAGCATATTTATTAGTAGCATTTTATTTTAAATAGAAAATCCAAAAAGTAATCTTTGGTATAAACTAAACCAAATATTTGTGTGATAAAAATATTTTCTGTGATTTATGTAATCTAAGATGTGCTGCGTGTAAAAACATAATATAATATATGTATATATATATATATATATATATATATATGACTAAATGCAAACATCTATCTATACATACATACATACATACATACATAACTTTACATACATATGAGGATAAAATACACGATGCATTTTAAAAAGGGAATATGTCTGAATACAATGCTAAATACTTTGAAACTCGTAAAAATTGTATAACACTAGAATATATATTGTTGTAATGTGTTCCCATACAATATGTACTCATAGAACTCGAATAATAAAAAAGAGAGGAAAAAACGAAATTAATAATATATAGTATAATAGTCATTTTTCACACATATAAATAGCAATACACCAATATATATATATATATATATATATATATATATATATATATATATATATATATATATATATATATATATATATATAAAGGAGAGGATAAGTTTAAAAAATATCGGGGAAAAAGTGATCCCCTCTGTAGAAAAGTGCCTAGTTGAAGGGGAAGATATTAATGTTTTAAGCCAATTTTCCTATATTTGTCGTATAAAGGTCGAACTTTAAAACGATACTGATCTTGGTAAAATCCGTCGTCTCTATTGAAAGTTTAAGGCAGGCATGCAAACAGACATGCATACATACATTTATATATTGGTAACTAAAACTTTTCGACCCAAACTGATGAAAAAGCTTGCCCTATCTCTGAATACCCTTTATGTTAAAATTCAAATATTTAGACCAGAATTTGGAAGAGACCACAGAGGTCAATTTTATTTTTAGCTTTGAGCCCTATTATGACCTCTTAAAATGTATTGTTTTGGGCTCAAATCAAGTCATTAAGTTAGATCCATGTCCAAGGAACCTATATCTAACTTTTCAAGTGCGTAGATTCAAAATTGTCGGAGGAGTTTGATAGAGTTCTCAAAGGTCAAATCGCTGAACTTTGACCCCTTAATCGCCAAATTTCTGGCAAAAAAACGATGACATCGATTTTGCAATATCTCAGTACCCTGTATATCAAATTTCGAGTCTGCAGACTAAAAATTGACAGAGATATTGCGTAGGGAAATGTACATAGACACACACACACATACAGACACGTTCACTTATATATATATATATATATATGTGTGTGTGTGTGTGTGGAAACGTATCACGAATTGCTTTACTTATTCTACAATAAAAAAAACATCAATAGCAATAAGTAAATCCAATCATGAGTTTCATCTACTTAAAAAGGTGTTTTATATTATTTTCCGTCGTCCTTACCAACCGAATAATTAACAGATATTAATGGACTGGCAAAGGAAAACATTCATAACGTATGAATATTAGAAATGCTTTCAAAAATCGCAATAATGCAAGCGTATATGTAAGTAGTCCCGGCTTGAAACATGACGCACCCAACTTAATTAACCGCATACAATTCGAAAACATGTTACAGCCAAATGTAATATTTAACACCATGTTGCATAACTTCATTTCCATACGCTTAGTGACTCATTAATTGACCCCTTTTCTGTCTCAGAAAAACAATGAATAATCTCGGAAAAGGTTCCTCCGGAATAAGAAGCAAGGTTGCATAATCTATAACTACACTTCTTATTCTTCATGGTTTTATCCTAGCGTATTCTCTAAACTGAAAGATGTTTCGATAAACAATGAATCCGTGTGATACGGTGACGACAAATACGGTGGCACATTACCGATGGTTAAAAAAAAGTACCGGTGGTTTAAAAAAAAGTACCGATGCTTAAAAAAAAAGTACCGATTGGGTATATTTTTAACCTGCTTGCAACGGTCAGTGAATTATTTGTTTGTTTGTTTGTTTATTTTGAGTTTACTTTACTCTCTTAACATAATTATTCTTTTCTCACAAAATTTTGTTATTTAAAGTTTTGGAGTGAGCTTTTAATCTAAAGTTGACTTTTAGTCCATTTTCTAGTTTACAGAAAATTAGGCTCTAATGAACAAATCAAAAGCAGAAAATCTTAGCACAGTAGTAGCATATCTGGGAAAGCTTGTTCATGACCAGTGCTCTAAAAAAGTGACATACTATTTTGTCTAGAGGTAATAGTCTATTTAATGGGGGTGAAAATACAATACTCTTCAAAGTTAGTGATCTCAATCTTGTTTAATAACCGACGCAAATGGCCACACCGTATCGCAGTAGCTGTTTAGATTACAAACATACAGTGCGTTCCACCATTAACGGTTTGGTTAGCGTCCTCTTCCTATGCTCTTCAGGATTTTTCACGATTATTTTAATTAAAGTGTTCTTTTTCTGAAGAGTAAGTTAACTAAACATTTACGGTTTCTATTTTCGTCGTTTCCTGTGATCGTGTTCTATCTTTATTTTATTTCTGTTGTAATAATGTTACGCTAGTTACTACCTGGTTTGTATTATCACTCTACAGAAAAATTTGTATTTCTAGTTTAGTTATAATTAGTGTTTGGGTCATGTGATTTTTAGATGTGAGTTGATGCATATACTACTATTCTCTCTATATAATAGAAATCTAAATAGAATTTAAATTATTAAAGGGATCGCTTCAAACAAAATAGTTACATTAGACTTGAAGGTTACCATATTGTAATCGACCGGGAAGCAAGCCAGTTAAACCATGTTCCACGGGCGGGCAGTTCATGCTTTGTTCATGGAATTTGATTTTAGATTTGGTATAGATAGACAGTGTGAGGAATTGTTGCTAGTTGATAGTTAAGGGGTGTAGCAATATTGCCCTATTTTACGACGTACTCCACTCTTATATAAATAGAGATAGCACTGGCAGTAAGATACTTACTAGAGAGACAGAATAACCGAACTATATTTCTAGCGATTTTGGCATCAAATTTGATGTGTGTGTTCCATGCCATATCAGACGTGAAGGTCCGTCCTAGAAGCTCGTCAAAACATGGTGCTTCTTCAAGGTGAGAGCTATTCATGGGGCCAGACGGGGATCTAAGCAATTATAACAAAAAGAGAGAATCTTGGTTTTAGATGCATTAAAATTAACCAGGCAACTTTTTTTCCATTGCATCACGTGCTCAAGATCAAAGATGAAAGAATCACAAAGATCTTAGTCATTGTTGGATTTTGTTGCCATAGATTGTGGCATAAATGTCTACGATCTAAGAACGTGGTTGAAAAGATCATTGATGAAAATGAAGACGATAGTTGGGCTCAGGATGCAACCCTGAGGAACGCTAGCGTCTATATTATGACACGATGAAGACTAGGCTTTCCCTGTAAGAGGTCATATCCTGATCAAACAGGATCAATATAAGACGTACTGTTGACCAGTACATATGTATAGTTCTAGGTGGTTTCGATTCGGTCACTTCTAAGATAATGGGTTGAAATGAATTTCCTGTAGTTCTTGTCTCAACAGGGATTCACTGGTAAAAAACAAAAATAAGAAGAAATATCAATTAGAAAAAAATCTTAGAAAATTCAATCTACTCAACTTAAAGCCTGGGAAGACACGCGGGCCGGGTGTACGGCGTTAGGTTGGCAACCATTTCCTCTTGCTTGCTGCTCGCTGACAGAGAATATTTCATTTTGAAATCCTTCATCTGCAAGTTAATCACATGTTCTGTAAGCGACGAAAACTGACTCCAGACGCAAGTTTGGGTTTTTGTTTGCATGAATTAATTATAAAAAAAATTCTGATTACAAGATAAATGTTATTTTCATACAATTATAAATAGGAGAAAAGGAAATTAAACATATATTCAATGTCTATTTTTCACAAGCAGTCTAATTAAATAGCAACTCACACAATACCATTTTAGACAACTGATTTTCTGTTCTTTCTTTATCGGTCTGTTAGTAAATGAGGGTGCGTGGCACAGGTGGTAACAGACCCGACTTTCGACTCCAACAAAGAATTGTTTGCTCTCAACTGGTGACTAATTGAAAAATCGCTTTGCGACTTCTTTTAAAGATTAGGGTGGGTGAGGTTTTACGAATCTGGAGTTCCCATCCAATCACTACCTATCTATTACGTCATAATCTGATTCGTCTTGATTAGCTAATTGGCCACATCACATATGCATATTAATTAGGTGATTCCATCAACAGAAATTAAATTTTTCCATCATCCATTTTTGCATACAGGCCAAACTACGGGCTTGACTATAAGGTCAATTTGAAAATAAAACATTACTCGATAGCATGTACGATTTTCTTCAAAAAAATATTATTATTAATGCTCCCGAAATTATTTTTTGCTGCTGATACCCCAGGATCACTCACATAAAATAAACCTTAGTTCAGCTTTCATTCGCGCCCTTTTCTGGTAATTATCGACCACCATACGTGGTTGGGTTTACATCTGCTTCTTTACATAGTTTCTGATTTCTGCCCATCGACTATTACTCTTATTAACCTCTCAGAGAGAAAATACATTATAATTGAGAAAATAAATTATAATTAAGAGGACTTTTACAACTATTCCATTAGAATACAACTTAAACTTCTGTAATCGAATGGAATTGTCACTTTTTAATTTAGGCAAAACAAAATAATATGGTCGCCCCTGCCTTTCTCATAACTTCCTAATATAATTTGATGTTCTTATATAAGAAACACAGTACCTATCAATTTACGATATATATATTTGCTTACTGTATTTTGGGGAAAGAGTTCTGACAAAGTGCTCGATTACAAAGAAAAACTTGTTCGATATAAGAGCTAAATATTTATTTATTGGTTTTACAGAAGTTCAGAAAAACATTGGTAACGTCGGTTTCAAGCCCAAACACAACGGGAAACCGTTAATGGTAACACGTAAATAATGTTCGGCTCCCGTCAGCCATCTTGTTTTCTGCCCCGGGGCATATTTTTTCAGGTTCGCATATGTTGTTTATATAATGATGTATGTTTTTTTATTAGACTATAGCTAGTTCCTGTATAATTTATTTTAATCCGGTATGAATTTTCCTTTTTTTATTTTTTTATTTAATGCGTTTTAGTAATTATGAGTTATTTGTTTTTTTCCGGTCTGCCTTTCGTTGCTTTTGGTTGGATAAGGGGGATAATTATTGTATCTTATTTAACGTCTCTACCATTTTCGGTTGAGGGGAGACAACCGGTTTTTTAGTTGTCTAAGGGGGGGTAACTAATCTATCTTATTTATCCTTTTAACGTTTTGTATTAAATATTATAATAGATGAGGGTGAGTGTGTCATTTAATTCTAAATTCTTTTATATATCTGTGTACTGTGTTATAGGCAGTCTTATTCTTCTTCATATATACTAATATCTGTGCTTAATGTATTTTGACAAGAGTCTAAATGTCCGTTACCCTTTTCTGGTTTATGCGTTAAGTTGGCTGCATCTAGAATACTCTTGGAGAACTCCTTTAGGTGGGGTCCTCGTTTATTGTTCTGTCGTCCCAGTTTATTAGTAGCGCTTGTCTCCTATGCAGACATCTTTGAGTGCCTCACTGCGTACGTTCAAACAGGTCTTTTGAGGGTCATTAATAGCCTTTATCATGTGGTATTTCTCCGCGTCACAAAGTTGGCATTGTTTTGAGGATGGTGATTATGCTGGTTTTCTTTCAATGATCCTCCATTTTATGCTGAATTTCGCTCCTTTATCTTTAAGCTGCCATACTCGGGCGGCTAAAGCTGTCTTTATCCTCGTATTTGCCCTGAAGGAACTATTGTGCATGTAGAATCTCTGCTTGAACGTCCCTTTCGTCATCCCTATGTATGTCTCTCGTTTATCACTGGTCTTATGCGTGAGTATCTCTTCGTATACGAGGGATTTCGCATTGCATTTTCCCTCTAAGGGACAGTCTTCCCTGGATCTGCAAGAGCAGCCCTCAGTTTCATTTTCATTGCGTTCCTTTGTGATGATCTTTTTAATCGATGGAGCGGTGGAGTAGCTGACCTTAATCGTGTTTCTATTGAACAGTTTGTGCAGTCTATGTTGTGGAGGGAAGTTTCTGTCTAGCAGTTTCAGGAATAGGTGCCCTACTCGTGTTTTTGTATTGAGGGAAAAAGGAGGCGAGAACCAAATGATGTTCCGCCCCCTGTTGCGCCTGTCTTTTGGGTTTGTTGGTATTTGATGCTTTCCCTGAATCCGCTTTTTTGGAGCGCTTCATTGTAATATAGGGCTGCTTGGTTGAAGATGTCGCCGTTTGATGATAATTACTAAAACGCATTAAATAAAAAAATAAAAAAGAAGAAAATTCATATACGGTTAAATAGATGGTTTTTGTCTATTAATTCTAGTTTCGATTATCTCCAACCTCCAAATTACAGTTTCCACATTAGCTGAGAACTGGCTGATGTAACTACCATGTTTATTTATAAGTCCTAGTACTTTCCAATCCTTCAACATTCATCGTCATTGATAATTTAATCTAATTGGTTTTGAACAATTCATAAAGGTGTTTTCTCCTTCATTGGTTAATTATTCGTCCTTTGTTTATATCGGTTAATTATTTATCCTTTTCCCTAATAGTTGGAATTCAGAGAAGCCTGAAATATTTGCAAAACTATCAAAATAAATTACCCTACACTTCAGATTATTTTATTAATGTTTTTTTTTTTTAGATTTCATTAGTAATGCTGCTAGTATTTCAGGTTTTAGTTTATTATTGGTTTGTTCAAGTCTGGATGTGTTGTCAACTAAACTGTTTTCTAAATTAGGACAGAGCACATAAATGTTGGCTAGTCAAGATATGAAATATGGCGCTATTATCGAAGCTATGCATGGTTAATCTCCTCGACAAAGTGGGGGTAGGAAGCCTATATATATCCTTCAGTTTTATTGTCAGAGACACAGTCTTCTAAAGGGTATTTGAACTCATATACTAAGTTAGTCCTACCAAACAGCTCAGTCGAAGGGGGTATTAGTTACAATCAGGTTAAAGGTTTTAAATTCATCATAGTAAATGATCAATTTTATTTTTTATTAGGTCCATAGTTTCTGTGCATAATATTTCTTAATACTTTTTCGTCTATTCTATAATTATAGTGCATTTGATTTTTATAATAAGATTTATATATGTGGTGGGGGTAGGTGTGGATCCTGTATTATCCTAGTTAATATTTTTACTTTTCCAATTTGTTTATCAATAACATGGTTGGAATATAGCTTATTTACTAAGGTTTGTTCAATATAGTGTAATTACTGTTCTAAGAAGGCTGAGAAAGATAATATTAAGAAAGCTCGGGTTACTGAGTTATTAACTAAAGCTGTTTTGTTCTGATAGAAGCACTCACTTAAATAATTAAAGGTAGAGCGATTTTTATTATTCGTTTTATTTTATAGATCTATGTGTAAAATACATTGTTGTTACAACCTATTAACACGTCTAGATATGGAATTATGTTGTTTTTGTGTAGCTCATGAGTAAAACACAGCACAGAGTTATTTCAGAAAGCTGTTTGTAGTGTGTTAATATCATTCCTATCTTTAGTAAGCATTAACATATCATCAACATAGTGCAAGTACAGTGATGGTTTTTGCATGAGACTAAAGATTTCGTTTTCGAAATTACACGTATAGAAGTTACTAAATGTTGGTCCTAAAACAGAGCCCATGACAATGCCATTTTTTTGTACGAATATGTTGCCATGATGATCGTAAAATAGGGCTTCCGTTGTGCAGGCCAACATCAGTTTGCGTAAGATGTTAATTTTAGGTCGGCATTGATTAGGATTATTATATATATTTTTTAATAATACTATCTATTGCTTCTTTTACTGAAACCTTAGTGAACAGATTTTCAGTTTCTAATAGTACCATTCTCAGATTTATTGGTTCTAAGAGTTTGAATAAGTTCTTCTGTAGATTTTATACTATATTCGTTTGGAATATAGGGCGATATCATTTGATTAATAATTTTAGAGAGTTGATAAGTAGGGATTGGTATTTGTGAAAAAGTAGGGTATAAAGGAAAATTGGGTTTATGGGTTTAAATTGTCCCATAAATATACTCACCTATAAATTGCGGCAATTTTTCATTATTTAAAAAAAAAAGATATTACATTTTCACCCCACACAAGGCACGTTGCCACTTTGATGTAGGGGGCTACTATCAGTGACCTAAGTTACAGGGGTACTATGTAAGGAGTTTAGCAATAAGTTGTCTGTTCACATTACATTTGAATTTCTGCATGTCAGTGCAGTTGGGATGCAGGAAACCGGAAGAGAATTCCAAAGTCCTGCAGTTCTGGAGAAGAAGCTATTAGAGTAAAAGACTTTCTTACATCTAGGGATCTCTACTGTGTAGAGGTGTGACTTCGCTGTTTTTCCGTTTTTTCGGGAGTATTTTCGTTGAGGGGATACGAGGGATTGTAGTTAGTCAGAGCATCCACAATTAAAATACTTGTAAAAAAGACAGAGTGATGCAGCATTACGTCGGTGGGACAGGGGTTGTAGTTTAGATGACAGTTCGGGATCTATTAGATTGGCTACTCTCTTTTGGACCCTGTCCAGGAGCGAGAGACTAGTAGCAGATGTACCAGCCCAAATGTGACAGCAATACTCCATACATAGGGGAATGGTGGCTTTGTAGAGGTACAGGATACTTCCAGGCGTAAGTAACTTTCTAGCACGATAGAGAGAGCCCACCTTCTTTGCGGTAGCCTTAGCAATAATCTCGATGTATCTATTCTAACTCATGTTTCCTGTGAACGGTAAGCTTGAATGAAGTTCTCTCAGATAAAGTATCTAGCCATAGCTATTGGTGGTTAGTAAGGTTTTATGTTATTATTAAAGGAAACGAGATTTGTCTTGGCAGCGTTGAACGTTACCATCCCTTTTGTGACCCCATTCCACTATGGGCTGCAGGTCTTCCTCTACGGTTTTGGCCATTACCTTCGATATCTGCTCATTAGTATTCCCCACCAGCCTGCTATAGAGCGTGGTGTCGTCGGCAAATATACCTATCTCAGAGACAATTTTATCAGGTAAGTCATTTATGAATATCAGAAATAACAAAGGTTCAAGAATCGATCCCTGAGGCACACCTGCATTTATATAAAATCTTTTGGACGTACACCCATTGAGGACAACTTGGATTCTTCTCTCATTTAAGAAGGATCTAATTATGCTAAGCATTCGTCCAGTAATACCATAGGATTGTATTTTCATCAGAAGACCATCGTGCCATACCCTGTTAAAAGCAGTATATATATATATATATATATATATATATATATATATATATATATATATATATATATATCCCTTCCCCTGCCTAATCCAATGCTTGGCATAAACGTTCAGAGATTACAATTAGAATATCTTCAGTAGAGCGGGCTTGCCTAATCCGTATTGGTGGTCTGACAGAAGTTTAGCAGCTGTAAGGTGGTCGACTAGAGCTTAATTAATTATGGACTCAAATATTTTGGCGAAAAGCGGGAGGACGCTAATTGGACGATAATTTAATGGGTCTAATTGGATTATAATATAATTTAAAATTCTCTCGCCAGAGTTTTTGTAAAATGGTACAACAGAAGCAGTTTTCCAGCAGCCAGGAAAGCAAGATTCGTTAAGGCATTTGTTAAAGAGTATAGAGAGAACAAGAGTGACCTCAGTAGATCATTTTTAATAGCACAGCTGGGATGAGGTAAGGACCACATGCTTTTGAGGTGTCTAGGTTTTTTTTATAATATCATGTACTTGGGAAGGCGTGATCTTCAGATCTTCTAGCGTGGTTTCTGTCCGCAGATGAAAATTAGGGAAGGACTGGCTTGCTGGGTCCAACGTAGAGTTTGAGGCAAACTGACTGGCAAACATGTTAGCTTTCTCGGTTGCTGTGCAAACAACCTCATGATTGTTGGATAGCTAAGGTATTCTCGCTTGTTACACTATTGTAGATTTTCCAGAAAGCACGAATTTTTTTCGCTTTAATGCGTTTCCTGGTGGTTGCAGTATATTTATTCTTGGCTGTTGCTACTTCTTTCTTGCAATTATTTCTAACTTCTATATACTTTTATCTGTTTGTACGGGAATTGTGCCGGATAAATCTCCGGTATGCATGTTGCCTTTGAGCAATGGCAACTGCGCATGTAGAAGTACACCATTGGGGAGAGTGGAGTTTACTGTAGAACTTCCGTGTAGGAACATGTGCTTCAATTGCTACTTTGATCTATTTAGTAGTCTCATTTGCGCACTGTTCTAGAAGAGAAAACATATTTCCCCATGGGGCGTCTCTGATGAGATCGGCATTATTTCTGGAAATTAGTTTATTAATTTTAATTTAAATTGAGGTATAGAGTTATGGTCTATTTTTAAAACTTGTTTATCCTTTAAAATATCATATAATTCATATTCAGATTTGTTAAGGATTACTAACATTTCTGTTTTTTTTTTTTATTAATTCTGGTTTCGAAATTGGTTTGCAGCTTGATTTAAATATTTCGTTAGTATGGAGGTACCTAGTTAAGGATTATATCTACTTTTCGTAGCTTCAGATTTTAGTAAATTACGGAGCTCAAGTTTCATTATAATTTCACTGTCTTCCTCAAGTTTAAGAATATATTGGTATAACATTTCGATTAAGTTTTTTTGTTTTGTTTTCGGGTAAATGTTTTTGTAACCATAGAGTAAATGACAGTTAAGCTCTAAGTTATGTGAACACCAGACAAATTCATGAATTTATCTTCGTTGTTAGGGAGTTGTAATGTGCCTTACTATGGATTATGAGATTTATTCTTATTTTATTTATTTTAAGTTTATGATTTTTGTCTTTTTTAATATTAATTTGTGAAAGTCTATGTTGAACTTCATGAAGTTGCTCTGGACATAGAAAGTTTCTAGTTTGGTAATTATGCTTATCGTTTGTTTGAGAGTTGTTCCTTACCGATTATAGCCAATGTAAATCAGTAAAAATTAATGTACCTATTTACATTGGCCATGAAAGGTTATTTCATTTTATCTATGAATGTTTACTTTTCGTTTAATTTGTATTCTTGAATGTTTCCAAAATTTAGCTAACTAGCAAAAAATTATTAATTATCTATTAGAGTTTCTATGGCGTTTCAAAGACAGGCTCTGCTCCTCAGAGAAAAAGTTAGCAAAACCTAAGTACGTTTTGCTAACATTTTCTTTGAGGAGCAGATCTATTGTATAATCAATCCATTATATTATCATTTTCAGTCCCCCACCCCTAATTTCTGGCTCCCATCTTATCTCGCAATTACTTATAATCGTCACCAACTAACTTCGGAAGAACCCCCCCCCCCATCCGATTTTGTTTTATATCATAAGTTGCTTAAAACGTGATTAGTTAAAGTTCAGAATAAAATCACGCTTTCTCTTAACGGTTAATTTAAAAAAAAAAATCTTCTGAACGCTATTAAAAGTTAAATTCTTCACTAGTTTGGAGACGGAATGCGTTGTTGTGATAAGTGATTTTCTCTATTAATTCGCACTTTTTATTTTAAGATTCAAATATTAATAACTACATTTTATTTCAGTATTTAATTTATGTATTTCTGTTGTATTAAATGCTAGCTTTAATTTTTTTTTTTTTTTTTTTTTTTTTCTCGTCCATAAATGTTTATCTACCAAGTTGATCTTAAATATTGTATAATCAATCCATTATATTATCATTTTCAGTCCCCCACCCCTAATTTCTGGCTCCCATCTTATCTCGCAATTACTTATAATCGTCACCAACTAACTTCGGAAGAACCCCCCCCCATCCGATTTTGTTTTATATCATAAGTTGCTTAAAACGTGATTAGTTAAAGTTCAGAATAAAATCACGCTTTCTCTTAACGGTTAATTTAAAAAAAAAAAATCTTCTGAACGCTATTAAAAGTTAAATTCTTCACTAGTTTGGAGACGGAATGCGTTGTTGTGATAAGTGATTTTCTCTATTAATTCGCACTTTTTATTTTAAGATTCAAATATTAATAACTACATTTTATTTCAGTATTTAATTTATGTTTTTCTGTTGTATTAAATGCTAGCTTTAATTTTTTTTTTTTTTTTTTTTTTTTTTTTTTTTTTTTTTTTCTCGTCCATAAATGTTTATCTACCAAGTTGATCTTAAATATTGTATAATCAATCCATTATATTATCATTTTCAGTCCCCCACCCCTAATTTCTGGCTCCCATCTTATCTCGCAATTACTTATAATCGTCACCAACTAACTTCGGAAGAACCCCCCCCCATCCGATTTTGTTTTATATCATAAGTTGCTTAAAACGTGATTAGTTAAAGTTCAGAATAAAATCACGCTTTCTCTTAACGGTTAATTTAAAAAAAAAAATCTTCTGAACGCTATTAAAAGTTAAATTCTTCACTAGTTTGGAGACGGAATGCGTTGTTGTGATAAGTGATTTTCTCTATTAATTCGCACTTTTTATTTTAAGATTCAAATATTAATAACTACATTTTATTTCAGTATTTAATTTATGTATTTCTGTTGTATTAAATGCTAGCTTTAATTTTTTTTTTTTTTTTTTTTTTTTTTTTCTCGTCCATAAATGTTTATCTACCAAGTTGATCTTAAATATTGTATAATCAATCCATTATATTATCATTTTCAGTCCCCCACCCCTAATTTCTGGCTCCCATCTTATCTCGCAATTACTTATAATCGTCACCAACTAACTTCGGAAGAACCCCCCCCCCATCCGATTTTGTTTTATATCATAAGTTGCTTAAAACGTGATTAGTTAAAGTTCAGAATAAAATCACGCTTTCTCTTAACGGTTAATTTAAAAAAAAAAAATCTTCTGAACGCTATTAAAAGTTAAATTCTTCACTAGTTTGGAGACGGAATGCGTTGTTGTGATAAGTGATTTTCTCTATTAATTCGCACTTTTTATTTTAAGATTCAAATATTAATAACTACATTTTATTTCAGTATTTAATTTATGTTTTTCTGTTGTATTAAATGCTAGCTTTAATTTTTTTTTTTTTTTTTTTTTTTTTTTTTTTTTTCTCGTCCATAAATGTTTATCTACCAAGTTGATCTTAAATATTGTATAATCAATCCATTATATTATCATTTTCAGTCCCCCACCCCTAATTTCTGGCTCCCATCTTATCTCGCAATTACTTATAATCGTCACCAACTAACTTCGGAAGAACCCCCCCCCCATCCGATTTTGTTTTATATCATAAGTTGCTTAAAACGTGATTAGTTAAAGTTCAGAATAAAATCACGCTTTCTCTTAACGGTTAATTTAAAAAAAAAAATCTTCTGAACGCTATTAAAAGTTAAATTCTTCACTAGTTTGGAGACGGAATGCGTTGTTGTGATAAGTGATTTTCTCTATTAATTCGCACTTTTTATTTTAAGATTCAAATATTAATAACTACATTTTATTTCAGTATTTAATTTATGTATTTCTGTTGTATTAAATGCTAGCTTTAATTTTTTTTTTTTTTTTTTTTTTTTTTTTTCTCGTCCATAAATGTTTATCTACCAAGTTGATCTTAAATATTGTATAATCAATCCATTATATTATCATTTTCAGTCCCCCACCCCTAATTTCTGGCTCCCATCTTATCTCGCAATTACTTATAATCGTCACCAACTAACTTCGGAAGAACCCCCCCCCCATCCGATTTTGTTTTATATCATAAGTTGCTTAAAACGTGATTAGTTAAAGTTCAGAATAAAATCACGCTTTCTCTTAACGGTTAATTTAAAAAAAAAAAATCTTCTGAACGCTATTAAAAGTTAAATTCTTCACTAGTTTGGAGACGGAATGCGTTGTTGTGATAAGTGATTTTCTCTATTAATTCGCACTTTTTATTTTAAGATTCAAATATTAATAACTACATTTTATTTCAGTATTTAATTTATGTTTTTCTGTTGTATTAAATGCTAGCTTTAATTTTTTTTTTTTTTTTTTTTTTTTTTTTTTTTTTTTTTTCTCGTCCATAAATGTTTATCTACCAAGTTGATCTTAAATATTGTATAATCAATCCATTATATTATCATTTTCAGTCCCCCACCCCTAATTTCTGGCTCCCATCTTATCTCGCAATTACTTATAATCGTCACCAACTAACTTCGGAAGAACCCCCCCCCCCCATCCGATTTTGTTTTATATCATAAGTTGCTTAAAACGTGATTAGTTAAAGTTTAGAATAAAATCACGCTTTCTCTTAACGGTTAATTTAAAAAAAAAAATCTTCTGAACGCTATTAAAAGTTAAATTCTTCACTAGTTTGGAGACGGAATGCGTTGTTGTGATAAGTGATTTTCTCTATTAATTCGCACTTTTTATTTTAAGATTCAAATATTAATAACTACATTTTATTTCAGTATTTAATTTATGTATTTCTGTTGTATTAAATGCTAGCTTTAATTTTTTTTTTTTTTTTTTTTTTTTCTCGTCCATAAATGTTTATTTATCTACCGAGTTGATTGCAAAAATAGATTACCTAATTGTACTCATTTTTAGTTCGTGGGAGGGGAATCTATCACCATACTTTCCCTTAAACAGGTCCGTTGGACTTTTATTAAGTACAATACTTAATAGTTTTTTTTTTTTTATTTTTATTTTTATTTTTTTTTTTTTATTTTTTTTTTTAATGGAGAGTAGAAAACGCATTGTGGATGCGTTATCGGCAGCTCCTGTTACTCTCGCTTCTTCTTATTTGTCCCTCAGTCCTCATTTTTAAATGAGTGATTTTTCTGACAAAGGGAGAAGAAAAAGCTGTTTTCTAGGTTGGCAGTATTTTTGCGCGAACAGTTGGCAGAGTTGGTGGAAATTTTCTGTTTCTATGTCTATCCTTGTAGCCATGTCACTAGTAAGGGTGCTGGAGGTAAACGTTTTGTCTGGGCTGACGTTATCCGCCTGATAGTCAGGGACCCGAACCTTGGATTAACCACTAAGGAGGCTGTCCTATCAGCAGGTGCAAAGTACTGGGGCTGCTGTATTGCCATTTGGTGAATGGAATCTGGACCATGCAGTAGCTTCTGGTGGGGCCTCTCGATGCCATACTCGTGGGTAATTGTTACGGCTTTACCTTATCATGTGGTACAAAAAAAAAAAAATTCTTCGTTTCTTTTTCTCTCTTAGTTTCCCCTCTCTGTCCTGCTCTAAGTAAATCTGTCGACCTAGTCCACAAATTCCAAAATTTCATCATGACAAGTTTCAAGAAAAAATACACGATTAAACCCGGTTCTCCAACTTCCAACGTAGACCCCTACTACCATGTCTCCTTCTCCAACATCAGGGGTCTACGTTCTAACCTTCCAGAGGTTGAAACCCAATTACAGGAGACTAAACCAGACCTTTTATTTTTAAGTGAAACTGGCATTGGACAGGCTATTTCCCTTGATGAGTTTGCAATTACAGGATACTCTAACTTAACTTCTAAATCTGACCCCCAAGATCGCCATGGGCATGGAATATGTGCCTATATTAAAGATAGCTTTCCATGTGGGAGGGACATCTCCAGGGAAGATCCTAACTTACCTTATATGTGCTTCCGGGTTGCTTTAGCTCACACTACTGCATTTATATTTACTCTCTATCGCCCCCACAACAGCGGAGTTACTATCTTTCAAAGCATATCTGAGAAAATTGACCAAGTCCTTTCTACTTATCCTGCAGCTAACATTCACGTATGTGGAGACTTCAATGTTCACAACGTCGAATGGTTGACCCACTCAAACAAGACCGATGATGAGGGGAGGTTCTGTCATGATTTCTCCATTGCCTATGACCTCACTCAGATTGTTCAGGAACCTACCCGTGTGCCCGATAATGACGGCCAGTATGCGAGCCTACTAGACCTTTTTCTCACAACTTGCCCTGAACTATGTTCAGTTTCTGTTCTGTCGCCTCTTGGATCTTCCGACCACTCTGTTGTATCAATTAAGATAAAAATGAAATGTAATAAGTCCCCAGACGTACCTCTTCATCGTACAGTATATCGATACACTAAGGCTGACTGGGATAGCTTCCGTACATTTATATCTGATCTACCTCTGCATTCCATGTTTAAAAAGGATGTGTCCTCTATAGTATTAGACCTAACTGAATGGTTAATTGTAGGTATTGACCATTTCATACCCTCTAAAAAGTTTCAGCAAAAACCTAACAGCCAGCCATGGTTCTCTCCAGAATGTGCTGCTGCCATTGCGCACAGAAATCACTTTTTCCACTGCTTCAAACGTAATAGATGTATGGAAACTAAAGCCGTTTTCAGGACTGCCAGCAACCATTGTAAGAAAGTAATAAGGAACGCAAGAAAGTTGTATGCTCAATCTGTTAAGTCCAAAGTAGCTGAGCAGCGGCTTGGTTCCCACCAGTTTTGGCAAATAGCAAACAGAATCCTGAACAGAAGCGTGTGCTCCATCCCAACTATTATCAATGGATCTGAGGTAATCTCGTCAGCATCAGACAAAGCCAAACTCTTTGTCAAGAACTTTGCAGCTAATTCTACCCTTTGCGACCAAGACCGCCAACCCCCAATATTTCCTCTTGTATCAGAAAACACGCTATGTGATATACGTATATCTGTACGTGATGTTGCCAAACTAATCAAAAACCTTGATTCCAGTAAAGCAACTGGCCCTGATGGTATTCCAATCATAGTACTCAAAAAACTTCAACCTGAACTAGCGCCCATACTTACAAAACTGTTTAAACGTTGTCTTAAGGAGAATAGTTTCCCATCTCCCTGGAAAATCTCATCAGTATGCCCTGTATTTAAGAATTCAGGTGATCGCTCATCCCCCTCTCAGTACAGGCCAATAAGTCTCCTGTGCGTCATGAGTAAGTTGCTAGAATCTGTATTAAATACAGAAGTAATCAAACATCTCAACAAAAATAACCTTCTTAGTGACACTCAATATGGTTTCCGTTCTGCTAGATCTACAGCAGATGTCCTTACAGTTATATCGCATAGGATTAGCAAATCTCTCGACGGTGGCAATCTTTCTAGGGCAATTGCTCTTGACATATCTAAAGCCTTTGATAGGGTATGGCATAAAGGTTTACTTCATAAGATCGCTAGCTATGGTATAGCTGGAAAAGTCTTCTCAATTATTAAATCATTTCTTTCTGATAGATTCATAAGAGTAGTAGTTGAGGGGCAAAAATCAGAAGCTCACAATATTAATGCCGGTGTCCCTCAGGGATCCATCCTGGGCCCAACTCTTTTCCTGATCTACATTAATGATCTTCCAAATCATATCCTTACATCATTTGTAGACATTTATGCTGACGACACTACCATTTATGGTACCACATCTAAGACAGTAAACGAGCAAGTTCTCTCCAATTCTCTCTCCTCTGATCTTGAGCACGTAGTACAATGGGGAAAGGAGTGGCTGGTTACTTTTAATGCATCTAAAACCAAGCTTCTCTCTTTACATCATCAACATCCTAATCCACATTTGTCATCAATTGAAATGAATGGCTCTCGTCTTCAGGAGGCCTCAAGTTTTGACAAGCTTCTGGGCTTGACCATTACTCCTGATCTTAAATGGAACACGTATATCAAATCTGTTGCCAAGGCCGCTGGAAAAATGGTGGGATCTTTCTATCGATCCAGTAGATATCTCACTGCTGATGCTATTCTCTATCTATATAAGAGCCAGGTACGTCCAAGGATGGAATACTGTTGCCACATCTGGGCAGGAGCTGCTAGAAAGAACTTGTCCTGCCTTGATAGAGTTCAAAATAGACTTCGTAGCCTCGTAGGAGATGTCCTTTTCTCCTCCTTGCAACCTCTATCTCACAGAAGAGATGTTGCGAGTTTGTCTCTGATGTATCGTTATTTTCATGGAAAGTGTTCAACTGAGCTTCAATCTATGGTCCCCCCTCGCCAAACTTTCACAAGAAACACTCGTCTAGCTGTAAACACTATCAATAATTTCCCCCACTCTTTATCTGTGCCTAAACCTAAACGTAGATTCCATGAACAAAGCTTCTTTCTTAGAACTGCACGCCTGTGGAATTGTCTTCCGTTTTCCTGCTTTCCGGCTGACTACAATATGGTTTTGTTCAAGTCTAAAGTAAATAAGTTCTTGATGAGCCGTTCCATATAAGTTATTAAATTTACCAAATTTTCATTACTAATGATTACTATATTGACCAACTTCTACTGTACACTCTTTAACCCTTATCCTTGAGTGGCCTCTTGGCCTTGATAATGTGGTGATGCCTTTGTAAAAAAAAAAAAAAAAAAAAAATATATATATATATATATATATATATATATATATATATATATATATGAGTATTATTTACTATAATAATTAGATACTTACAGACACTAGTGTTTCATCCTTTCAGGAATCTTCAGTGTAGGGTGTCACGATTAGCACCAGATTCGAACTCGGCAACACGCGCCATCTCTGGCTCGATTAGGAAAGACGGTGTCCCATCGGCAACCATTAACCGCGTGAAATAACGTTGAATTTAAACATTTTAATTTTAAATATTCTTTACGTCAGAACAGTAATCTAATCATTATACACATACAAAAACAGATATATATATATATATATATTTTATAATATAAAGCTGAATGTGTGTATGTGAGTGTGTGTGTGTATGTCTGGTCACGAATAAGCTCCTATATGGTTGACTATTTTAAAGAACTGGTTACATATAATGATAGAATATTTATCGAGACATAGGAATGGGTATGTTTGATCTGGCAGAACGGTGGTTTATTAAAATTGCGGGGTCTGCGTTCGCACCTGGTCCACAAAGTATGGAAATAACAAATTTAAAAATAAAAAAAACATTTACAAGTGTTTTCGATATAGATGTATTTAAGAATACTTTGATAAGTATGATTTAACTTAAATAGGGATGGTATCATAAAATTGTGGGGTCTACGTTCGCGCCTGGCCTCCACTGAATGGAAATAGGCACACACTTTAATAAAGACTTTTCATATCTATCTGCGTAAATATACTTTGATAATTATGTTTCAGTTTGAAGAAATATGGTATAATAAAATTATGGGGTGTTCGTTCGCGCCTGACCTCCATAGAATGGAAATATGTCACAAAGTTTAACAAGGTTTTTTATATAGATCTACAGAATATTGTGATAAGTGTTTCAGTGTAAACAGGTATGGTATAATACATTATGGGATGATCTATTTTATGTTTACTTTCATCATATTTTGCTTTGGTTTTGATACCCCCGAATTCGAAGCTACCTCTTTACAACCCTTCCTTTTCCTAACCTATCATACTTTCATAAATCAGATTCCATTTTCTGTAGGCTGTTTTTGAACCCAGTCAACAACGCTACTTTTGCTAGTATATATATATACATATATATATATATATATATATATAGAGAGAGAGAGAGAGAGAGAGAGGAGAGGAGACAGGGGGAGAGAGAAAGGGAGTTAACGGCATTTGGACAATCTCGATAATTACAATTACATTTTCCTCTTCATTTGCAATAGTGGTTACACGCGTCGACTATCGACTAGACGCTCGAGTTGCTATCCGACTTTTAGGCAGTTGCTAGTCCACCTGCACTGAGGAGTTGTTACGCACTGAAGCCATTTTTCTGTGTATGACTATAAATGTATTTTTAAACTCGGGAACTAAATCCTTCACGAGCTATGAGGACTGGCGTTGAACAACTAAAACGAGTTACTTTTTGTCCTTCACTATTTATTTTTTCTACATAGTTACCACTATTCTCAGTGCATTTTAACCCTCTTTGAAGTTTCAGTGGTAAAAAGTTCGAAAAGCGCTTTGTCACTCACGCTCTCTGAAATCGACGATTCCATTTCCTGTGCTGACATCCACTGGATACTCTTCGTAAATGCACAATTTTTTCTGCGTTAAAAACATCAATGGGACGTCTCTGCTTCTAACGCATATTTATGACTCAGATTGTTTTCTTAGAGTATATCAGCGTCAATATCTGCAAAAAAGATAAGTAAGTTTTAGGTCATAAATGCATCAGTTCAGTTATTGAAATAATGCAATTTACAATCCAGTCTGATCTATTCGTAGGAAGAATAAAAAAGAGGTGTTATTCTTTAAAATACTCTCATTCATAGAAGCAACAACAGGCTACTATTTCGTAGTTTCACAACTCATAAATGTGGTCCTAACAAGCAAGCGTATCAACCACGACGTCAGAGAGTGACCACATTACCGACAGTGACAAACCGGTGTGGCATATCCTACCGGAAAAGCTAGCGCACTGGTCATGCGCAATTCATTATCATGTGCGTGAAAGATGTTCATTTCATGTTGCATTAAAAAACACATCAACTAAACTTCCGTCACACTGCCAACGAAATATAGTTATAAAAAAGATGGGTTTTATTAAAACTGAAAGACACGGTTTCGTTCTGTGTAGTGGAAGTAATTTTGGTGCCAATTGATCTGAGTCGAACTTACGCTTGTCGTAGTTGGTAATCGTGTTAGGCTTTCATGAACGAATAAAGCACCAATAATTGATAACCCACAGGACTCAAAAGACAGAACTTCTAAAACAAAAATACGAATACATTTACAAGGTTTATCTTTTATGTATATTTATCGCCTTATGGAGTTAGTGTATGGCGCCAATATGTACGTAACGTTTACGCTGTTGTTTCTGTCATTTTTCTTTCTCTCTATCATTCATCACGCACAAACACATAAGTACACACACACACACACATATATCTATCTATCTATCTATCTATCTCTCTTTCTCTCTCTCTCTCTCTCTCTCTCTCTCTCTCTCTATATATATATATATATATATATATATATATATATATATAATCAGTAGTGATTTTTGGAGCATAAGACCGGTGTTGCGTTTCTTAATTTATGAATTTGCTTAAATTGTACTATTTCGTGTACTCATCCGCTCTTTATATAACGAAATGAGTAAAATGAAAATTGTAAGCGTTATATATATATATATATATATATATATATATATATATAAAGAGAGAGAGACACACACACACATATATATATATATATATATATATATATATAGAGAGAGAGAGAGAGAGAGAGAGAGAGAGAAAGGAACAAACCAGGGCATGTGTTCATCAACGTTTCGTTTTTATTGCGATACCTCTTCTGGACGAATGAAATACTTAAAACGTGTTCTATAAAGGCAAAACGTTGATAAACACATAACTTGGTTAGTTTCTTTTTTATCTCTCTATTTCGTCGGAATACTATGCAAGTTATTCTCATCATACACACACACACACACACACACACATATATATATATATATATATATATATATATATGGACATCTTTTTTATTTTCTTATATTTCCTTTTTTTCTCCTCTATATAAATAAAATGGACTCATTTTTCCCCTCCGAGTTTTACCTTAATAGGATTGAAAATCTAGAGCTTTTATGCAGATGTACTGTACACAAACTGCATCGCTACATCTGAGGTGTGTTATAGACATATGACCTATCATGTGTTATAGACATATGACCTATCATGTGTTATAGACATATGACCTATCCACTACCACGCTGATCGGAGATCCCTATATTTTATCTGGTGAGAGTTCACTGCCAAAACCGGTTACGATCAATGGAAGTAGTAAATTCTTCTCTCTCTAATAAATTTATACTTCCACCACCACCTATTTACACCGGATGTGACCGTTCGCAGGAGACAATTACGCTTATTTCACGTTGGTTCAAAATAAAAACAAAAACAAAACGAAACAAAAACATTTACAGTTTCTTTCCTTAAAACAAAAATTATATTTTACTTCAATTCCGTTTTATTTGGCGCTCTGTTCCATTTATAACTTCATTTCTTTTTATTGTTTTATTGCATTTTATTTGGGTTTGGATGTTTCTTTTCTCCGTTTTTCGTTTTGCCGATATTTCCATTTTACAAATCCATTTCTGCTCTCTTTCCGTCTCTTCTCTTCTTCGCCAAGTTTACCATCGTGTATTTATTTATTTATTTAGTTAGTTTGTTTACTCTATTTCTGTTTCTGTTTCCACGATCTCTCCATTTTCTTTTGTAATTTCTTCTCTCTTTCCGTTTTTCTCTTCCTTCGGCAAGTTTTACATCGTTTCTTTCTTTGTAAAACAGCCAGAATTTTTTACACTAAACGAACCTTTTCTTTTTTCTTCCGTTTCTTTGCTCTTTGTTCGCTGTCTTTCCAATCTCTTTTTCTTTTCTTTTTTAATAAACATATCATAAATCATTTCCGTTACATTTCGCTTTGTTCGATACCTTTCTCGCTATTTTCATCGTTTATTTCTTTTAACCCATTTTCCCCCATTCTTATTTTTCTTCTTCGTTTTTTTTTTTTTTTGGTGGGGGTGAAATCGTCCGTCTCACGTTCGTATATAAGAAAATATTTCTTTGGTAGGTTTCCGGGTGCTAAAACCACGGTGATCGAGATTCTTCCATTACACCAAATCGAGCCACAACAACGCGTTCAAGGGTACAGCTAGTATATATATATATATATATATATATATATATATATATATATATATATCAATCTTTATTTTAGTTACCTCGCGTTTTATTTACATAGACTAAGATGTGGTCAATTTTCGTAACACGTTAGGATAATTAGTGTATCATAAAGACTATGTAACTCCACCCGCAAACATGTTTTGACTAGAAAACGCTGAGTACACACAGTCAGTATCATATATAATTAATCATATATAATTAAGAAATAAAAAGAAAGTAATTTTAACTATAAAATCAAGAGAGAGTTCAAGTCTATCTCATTAAGAAGGAATAATCCGAGATGTTTTCGTATACTTTTAATCTTTCTTTCTTCTCCTATTTTCCTTTTTTTACCTTTTCTTTTGTTTTAATTATTGGGTATTACAAACTTTCTAAGAGTTTATGCAATTATATTAATTTATTTTAATATAATTTTAAAATATTGCGTGTATAATAATAAATGGAAATTATGTTTCTGGATATATATACATTAATTAAACATGTTTTGGACAAAAGGGAATAGCTTACGCTGTATTTAGTCATGGAAAAAATAACATTTTAAAAACATAAACAAAGACATAATTATTCGAATCTATCCTTTGCTGTACTCTGGTTTAGAAAAATATCAATGTTAACCAAACATGTTACAATACATACTATTTTGTTTTATTTTAACTATTCTTGGTACGGTTGTTTTATGAATGTAATGCTCGAGTTATGGTTGAATATCTGATCAGGAATCACTTTGAGTAAATATTATTTTGTTGAAGCTATTCGGGTGAAGCAGAGGTTATACTAAACGAATCTCCCTTGTTCTGACATAGTAAAGTTCTGCCGGTATCAAGGCTTTTATTAAAGTAAAAGCCATAGTATTTTGTTCTAAGTTTTGTTCATATCGAATTTTATGGCGGTTACTAATGATTGTCTTCTTTTCATCGATTAATTTCATCCTATTATCCAGACCAAGTAATATCATTTCTTTTGTATAATCGATTAGTTTTGTCTTCGATCAATTATTCCCATGAGGTGTTTTATCACCCTAATTTTGTTTAAGTACTCATGATTTCTAGTTGGCAACTTATGTCTTTCTCTCTCCTAGTACTCGCCTGACTTAATGAGGGTATAGTACACGTTGTCTGGCATACTTGTATCTCAGTTTTCCTTGTAGGTAGACGTCGCTTTGCCCTTCTAGGGTATCTAATGCCCTCAGCTGACTAACGTAGTTATGATTTTAGTATTTATATATGTTTGTATTTTACAGTTTAATATGAAATTAATATCTGTTGGTATTGTCTTTATTATAAATGTTTATCGGATTATTATTTTATTTACAATTTATTACTCTTTTGGTCTTGTAACCATGAGCTTAGCTAATATATCTTAATTTTTCCTTAGTTTTATCATTTATTTTATTATATTATTTTATATATGAATTCAACAAGCTAAATGTCATTCAAACTGTTCAACAGAAACTGTAGATATATCCTGAACCAGAAGGGTAAATATATTTCACAAAATAATAACACTATAAATATTTTTGTATTGGAGTATATACACACCCCATGTGACTAACCATGTTTGAAACACCCAGGTGACTAACGCACGGTTAATAGCTCAGCCTATATTGTAATTCAATCTAAAGCAATACTCGTATAATAAAATTCATAACGTTCCTCAGCGATAGAAAGAGGGGCATTATATATCTGAGGTAATTGGATTACATTAATTTCGTATATCATGTATATTGCAAAAGATGTCGCACCAACATCTTTCGGTAAAATAAGAATCCCAATTACCAGTCGATATATTGGTAAATAGTGTTTTCATCCAATAATAACATATGATTAATGTTTTACACTGGACATTAAATGGTACAAATGAGGTTGAAAAAATACACCATATACATAATACATATCAATTATTATCCTGCGTAAGAATGTGTGATTTATCTAATAATAAATAAAAAAAGATAGAAATCATTTAGTGATAGTCACTTTGGCACCAAAGGTGCCCGATGGATTTGTGCTTGTTGAAGTTGATAACCTTTCGTAGATAGTAACGATCGAGTAAAACATCCAGAAATTGTGACTCAAATAACATAATATGAATCTATGGACCATTCTTATCTTTTATTGATTTCAGTTTTTATAGAAAATCTATTTTGGCGCCAGAGGCTGTTCACGTCACATGAAGTTATAGTTTCCCTCTGTTTTTCTTATTTCTTACATATTTCTTACTGTTTCAATCTCACACACACACGTCTACTCTCTTTCTTAGATTGCGAATATTTCTAAGTTAATTAATATGCTGCTACCAACGTATAATGCAATGATATTTTTTGTAAACGCATGGAGCTTAACGAGTTTAGATATTGTTAACATTGTAATGTCGCATATATGCTAAGCAGTAGCAAAAAAAAAGCGTAATGGCCAGAAGCTCCGACTGCTGTCTAGGCGATCGAGTTTCGATACTAGCTTGAAGGAGTTTTCTTTGTTATTGTCGTTTCATCCCGAACAAGGCACAGGGTCAATTAGTTGTGAGGGGCTGCTATTTGAAACACGATTTGCAGGGATGATATTTATGAAGTTGCGCAACGATATGTCTGTTCACATTACACTTGAATTTCTGCATATCAGTAAAGTCAGGGAAACAGAGTCCCGCGAGGGAATTCCAAAGTGCATCTGTCCGAGAGAAAAAGCTATCCTAGTAGAAGGCTTTACGGCATTGAGAGATCTTTATAGTGAAGGGGTGGAATTTCGCTGCTTGTAAAATTTGTCGAGAGTATTGTCGTCGAAAGTTTACTAGTGCTCAGAGTTCGTTAGCCAACTTGCCACTGAAATAGTTTTAACACAGGCACTTCTACTCCATTGGTTTCTTCCCTAGAATCGCTAAACTTTGGAACTCCCTCCCGGGATTCTGCTTTCCTAACTGTACTGACATGCAGAAGTACAAGTGTAATGCAAACATACATCTTACTTCTCATTTTCCTTCATACAACTGCAACATATGTTTCCCTTAGTAGCCCCCTACATAAATGATGTATTGTGGCTTGTTTGAAGTAAAAATTGAATAAAGAAATGTAGGTGCAAGGTAGTAAAAAAACTCTAGCACAATTTCATAAATATGGAGATTGTTTTTCAACATTATTCATGCTGTCATTTCACGTGTACGATGTAACTTGCTATTTTGAAGTATTATTTTGGTACTAATGCAGATAATGTATGTGCTTCATTAATAACGTTATCATTTAGAAACATATACTTAATATATTGACGGGAGAGTTTTTTGTAACTATTACGTACATTTACATAACAATTAGATAAAACAAACCAATCATAACATTTTAATTAAATAAAAATTAACGAAACATATCACGATATTTTCTCTGCATAAGTACCATCATTAATTTAACAATCGTGGTTTTAAGTAATGTTATGTGGTGAGATGCATTAGATCAATATAACATAAAATATCTCCACATTAACGTACTGTACTTACAATAACCCTTATTCCTGAGTGGCTTCCGGGCCTTGATAAGTGGTAACCACCTTGTAAAAAAATATCTTACCGCATGGAGTCCAGTCTTCACGTTGGATATGTAGCAGCTCATGAGGAAAGAAACGTAACACTTATGACCAAATAAGGAAAACATTTCACTTTTACATAACGATATGCGTTTATTAAGAGACACACACCCGTAACTACAATTCAAAACATAATAGATGAAAGTTAGACGTCTAAATATGATAAATGGATGAACGGGAATGATGTTCATCTCGCCATTTTCAAAGTCACTCTGTTTTACCTCCACTGTCCACTTCTGGGCGTTCATCTCGCGAGAAAACGCGAGAAATTAAAGTTTAGGACTGCGGACAAAGGGAAGCGACTTTGCCTAAAGAAGTAAAGAGTTACTCTTCTTTGCATTCTAAATTTGTTTGGTTCCAAAAAAGTTTACGAGGAAAAATCAAAACCTATTTCACGAAATAATTTACTGAAATGGAAATTATTTTCATTTATTGGAAAAATACGGAGCTGATACTTTTGTTCTTTTATTTTACTTGAAATCTCATTTCATATTTAAACCCCTTACAATTAATGTTATTGCTTTTTTTCTTATTGGTTAATTTTATTGTTTCATGTGTTAATTTTGTCCTATTTATTAGTTTTATATTTTTCATTGATCCGTTCTGTCTTATTATAATCGTTTGATTTTGTCAATGTCTCTTAACTCTTTTCATTATCGATTAATTCTTTTGCTTTTATGTATTTGTTTTCTCATCGATTGATATTGTGTATTTTTCATAGTTTTTATTTTAGTTTTTATCCTTCTTTCTTGCCGATTCGATGTTCTACTTTTTATATGAAAGTTTAACTTTTCTTATTGATTTACTTAGTTTTCTTTGCGATTATTCTTTCATTTTACTATTTATTCTCGATTATTTCTGTCGTTTATCGATTAATTAATATTCGTCTAAATTCGATTAATATTCCTTATGATTAATTTTCAATTATTTTTTGACTTCTTATTAATTTGGTCTTTATTTTCTTTCTTTATTTTTTAAAATATTTTTCTCATATATTAGTTTTGTCTTCTTTTCATCGATTAATTTCATCCTATTATCCAGACCAAATAATATCATTTCTTTTGTATTATCGATTAGTTTTGTCTCCAATTCTGGTGGTTTTTTATATATCCTTAGGAATTTATTTTGTACTTGTTCCTTATAGATTATTATTTTATATTTTTGATATGAATAGTATACTTTTCAATTAGTACTCTATTTTCTAATACTTTTTCCTGATCAATTAGTCAATTACTTTTTATACTTTTCTGATCTATTAATGGTCTATCTTTTATACTTTTTCATACCATTTCTCATCAATTAGTGGCCTATCTTTTATACTTTCTCATACCATTTCTGATCAATTAGTGGTCTATCTTTTATACTTTTTCATACCATTTCTGATCAATTAGTGGTCTATCTTTTATACTTTCTCATACCATTTCTGATCAATTAGTGGTCTATCTTTTATACTTTTTCATACCATTTCTGATCAATTAGTGGTCTATCTTTTATACTTTTTCATACCATTTCTGATCCATTAGTTGTCTATCTTTTATACTTTCTCATACTATTTCTGATCAATTAGTGGTCTATCTTTTATACTTTCTCATACCATTTCTGATCAATTAGTGGCCTACTTTTTATAATTTCTCATACCATTTCTGATCAATTAGTGGTCTATCTTTTATACTATACGGCATTGAGAGATCTTTATAGTGAAGGGGTGGAATTTCGCTGCTTGTTAAATTTGTCGAGAGTATTGTCGTCAAAAGTTTACTAGTGCTCAGAGTTCTTTAGCCAACTTGCCACTGAAATAGTTTTAAAACAGGCACTTCTACTCCATTGGTTTCTTCCCTAGAATCGCTAAACTTTGGAACTCCCTCCCGGGATTCTGCTTTCCTAACTGTACTGACATGCAGAAGTACAAGTGTAATGCAAACATACATCTTACTTCTCATTTTCCTTCATACAACTGCAACATATGTTTCCCTTAGTAGCCCCCTACATAAATGATGTACTGTGGCTTGTTTGAAGTAAAAATTGAATAAAGAAATGTAGGTGCAAGGTAGTAAAAAAACTCTAGCACAATTTCATAAATATGGAGATTGTTTTTCAACATTATTCATGCTGCTATTTCACGTGTACGATGTAACTTGCTATTTTGAAGTATTATTTTGGTACTAATGCAGATAATGTATGTGCTTCATTAATAACGTTATCATTTAGAAACATATACTTAATATATTGACGGGAGAGTTTTTTGTAACTATTACGTACATTTACATAACAATTAGATAAAACAAACCAATCATAACATTTTAATTAAATAAAAATTAACGAAACATATCACGATATTTTCTCTGCATAAGTACCATCATTAATTTAACAATCGTGGTTTTAAGTAATGTTATGTGGTGAGATGCATTAGATCAATATAACATAAAATATCTCCACATTAACGTACTGTACTTACAATAACCCTTATTCCTGAGTGGCTTCCGGGCCTTGATAAGTGGTAACCACCTTGTAAAAAAATATCTTACCGCATGGAGTCCAGTCTTCACGTTGGATATGTAGCAGCTCATGAGGAAAGAAACGTAACACTTATGACCAAATAAGGAAAACATTTCACTTTTACATAACGATATGCGTTTATTAAGAGACACACACCCGTAACTACAATTCAAAACATAATAGATGAAAGTTAGACGTCTAAATATGATAAATGGATGAACGGGAATGATGTTCATCTCGCCATTTTCAAAGTCACTCTGTTTTACCTCCACTGTCCACTTCTGGGCGTTCATCTCGCGAGAAAACGCGAGAAATTAAAGTTTAGGACTGCGGACAAAGGGAAGCGACTTTGCCTAAAGAAGTAAAGAGTTACTCTTCTTTGCATTCTAAATTTGTTTGGTTCCAAAAAAGTTTACGAGGAAAAATCAAAACCTATTTCACGAAATAATTTACTGAAATGGAAATTATTTTCATTTATTGGAAAAATACGGAGCTGATACTTTTGTTCTTTTATTTTACTTGAAATCTCATTTCATATTTAAACCCCTTACAATTAATGTTATTGCTTTTTTTCTTATTGGTTAATTTTATTGTTTCATGTGTTAATTTTGTCCTATTTATTAGTTTTATATTTTTCATTGATCCGTTCTGTCTTATTATAATCGTTTGATTTTGTCAATGTCTCTTAACTCTTTTCATTATCGATTAATTCTTTTGCTTTTATGTATTTGTTTTCTCATCGATTGATATTGTGTATTTTTCATAGTTTTTATTTTAGTTTTTATCCTTCTTTCTTGCCGATTCGATGTTCTACTTTTTATATGAAAGTTTAACTTTTCTTATTGATTTACTTAGTTTTCTTTGCGATTATTCTTTCATTTTACTATTTATTCTCGATTATTTCTGTCGTTTATCGATTAATTAATATTCGTCTAAATTCGATTCATATTCCTTATGATTAATTTTCAATTATTTTTTGACTTCTTATTAATTTGGTCTTTATTTTCTTTCTTTATTTTTTAAAATATTTTCTCATATATTAGTTTTGTCTTCTTTTCATCGATTAATTTCATCCTATTATCCAGACCAAATAATATCATTTCTTTTGTATTATCGATTAGTTTTGTCTCCAATTCTGGTGGTTTTGTATATATCCTTAGGAATTTATTTTGTACTTGTTCCTTATAGATTATTATTTTATATTTTTGATATGAATAGTATACTTTTCAATTAGTACTCTATTTTCTAATAATTTTTCCTGATCAATTAGTCAATTACTTTTTATACTTTTCTGATCTATTAATGGTCTATCTTTTATACTTTTTCATACCATTTCTCATCAATTAGTGGCCTATCTTTTATACTTTCTCATACCATTTCTGATCAATTAGTGGTCTATCTTTTATACTTTTTCATACCATTTCTGATCAATTAGTGGTCTATCTTTTATACTTTCTCATACCATTTCTGATCAATTAGTGGTCTATCTTTTATACTTTTTCATACCATTTCTGATCAATTAGTGGTCTATCTTTTATACTTTTTCATACCATTTCTGATCCATTAGTTGTCTATCTTTTATACTTTCTCATACTATTTCTGATCAATTAGTGGTCTATCTTTTATACTTTCTCATACCATTTCTGATCAATTAGTGGCCTACTTTTTATAATTTCTCATACCATTTCTGATCAATTAGTGGTCTATCTTTTATACTATACGGCATTGAGAGATCTTTATAGTGAAGGGGTGGAATTTCGCTGCTTGTTAAATTTGTCGAGAGTATTGTCGTCAAAAGTTTACTAGTGCTCAGAGTTCTTTAGCCAACTTGCCACTGAAATAGTTTTAAAACAGGCACTTCTACTCCATTGGTTTCTTCCCTAGAATCGCTAAACTTTGGAACTCCCTCCCGGGATTCTGCTTTCCTAACTGTACTGACATGCAGAAGTACAAGTGTAATGCAAACATACATCTTACTTCTCATTTTCCTTCATACAACTGCAACATATGTTTCCCTTAGTAGCCCCCTACATAAATGATGTACTGTGGCTTGTTTGAAGTAAAAATTGAATAAAGAAATGTAGGTGCAAGGTAGTAAAGAAACTCTAGCACAATTTCATAAATATGGAGATTGTTTTTCAACATTATTCATGCTGCTATTTCACGTGTACGATGTAACTTGCTATTTTGAAGTATTATTTTGGTACTAATGCAGATAATGTATGTGCTTCATTAATAACGTTATCATTTAGAAACATATACTTAATATATTGACGGGAGAGTTTTTTTGTAACTATTACGTACATTTACATAACAATTAGATAAAACAAACCAATCATAACATTTTAATTAAATAAAAATTAACGAAACATATCACGATATTTTCTCTGCATAAGTACCATCATTAATTTAACAATCGTGGTTTTAAGTAATGTTATGTGGTGAGATGCATTAGATCAATATAACATAAAATATCTCCACATTAACGTACTGTACTTACAATAACCCTTATTCCTGAGTGGCTTCCGGGCCTTGATAAGTGGTAACCACCTTGTAAAAAAATATCTTACCGCATGGAGTCCAGTCTTCACGTTGGATATGTAGCAGCTCATGAGGAAAGAAACGTAACACTTATGACCAAATAAGGAAAACATTTCACTTTTACATAACGATATGCGTTTATTAAGAGACACACACCCGTAACTACAATTCAAAACATAATAGATGAAAGTTAGTCGTCTAAATATGATAAATGGATGAACGGGAATGATGTTCATCTCGCCATTTTCAAAGTCACTCTGTTTTACCTCCACTGTCCACTTCTGGGCGTTCATCTCGCGAGAAAACGCGAGAAATTAAAGTTTAGGACTGCGGACAAAGGGAAGCGACTTTGCCTAAAGAAGTAAAGAGTTACTCTTCTTTGCATTCTAAATTTGTTTGGTTCCAAAAAAGTTTACGAGGAAAAATCAAAACCTATTTCACGAAATAATTTACTGAAATGGAAATTATTTTCATTTATTGGAAAAATACGGAGCTGATACTTTTGTTCTTTTATTTTACTTGAAATCTCATTTCATATTTAAACCCCTTACAATTAATGTTATTGCTTTTTTCTTATTGGTTAATTTTATTGTTTCATGTGTTAATTTTGTCCTATTTATTAGTTTTATATTTTTCATTGATCCGTTCTGTCTTATTATAATCGTTTGATTTTGTCAATGTCTCTTAACTCTTTTCATTATCGATTAATTCTTTTGCTTTTATGTATTTGTTTTCTCATCGATTGATATTGTGTATTTTTCATAGTTTTTATTTTAGTTTTTATCTTTCTTTCTTGCCGATTCGATGTTCTACTTTTTATATGAAAGTTTAACTTTTCTTATTGATTTACTTAGTTTTCTTTGCGATTATTCTTTCATTTTACTATTTATTCTCGATTATTTCTGTCGTTTATCGATTAATTAATATTCGTCTAAATTCGATTCATATTCCTTATGATTAATTTTCAATTATTTTTTGACTTCTTATTAATTTGGTCTTTATTTTCTTTCTTTATTTTTTAAAATATTTTTCTCATATATTAGTTTTGTCTTCTTTTCATCGATTAATTTCATCCTATTATCCAGACCAAATAATATCATTTCTTTTGTATTATCGATTAGTTTTGTCTCCAATTCTGGTGGTTTTGTATATATCCTTAGGAATTTATTTTGTACTTGTTCCTTATAGATTATTATTTTATATTTTTGATATGAACAGTATACTTTTCAATTAGTACTCTATTTTCTAATACCTTTTCCTGATCAATTAGTCAATTACTTTTTATACTTTTCTGATCAATTAGTGGTCTATCTTTTATACTTTCTCATACCATTTCTGATCAAGTAGTTGTCTATCTTTTATACTTGCTCATACCATTTCTGATCAATAAGTGGTTATATCTTTTATACTTTCTCATACCATTTCTGATCAATCAGTGGTCTATCTTTTATACTTCTCATCCCATTTCTGATCAATGAGTGGTCTATCTTTTATACTTTTTCATACCATTTCTGATCAATTAGTGGCCTATCTTTTATACTTTCTCATACCATTTCTGATCAATTAGTGGTCTATCTTTTATACTTTCTCATACCATTTCTGATCAATTAGTGATCTATCTTTTATACTTTTTCATACCATTTCTGATCAATTAGTGGTTATATCTTTTATACTTTCTCATACCATTTCTCATCAATTAGTGGTCTATCTTTTATACTTTCTCATACCATTTCTGATCCATTAGTGGTCTATCTTTTATACTTTCTCATACCATTTCTGATCAATTAGTGGTCTATCTTTTATACTTTCTCATACCATTTCTGATCAATTAGTGGTCTATCTTTTATACTTTCTCATACCATTTCTGATCAATTAGTGGTCTATCTTTTATACTTTTTCATACCATTTCTGATCCATTAGTGGTCTATCTTTTATACTTTCTCATACCATTTCTGATACATTAGTGGTCTATCTTTGATACTTTCTCATACCATTTCTGATCAATTAGGTGTCTATCTTTTATACTTTCTCATACCATTTCTGATCAATTAGTGGTCTATATTTTATACTTTCTCATACCATTTCTGATCAATTAGTGGTCTATCTTTTATACATTTTCATACCATTTCTGATCAATTAGTTGTTATATCTTTTATACTTTCTCATACCATTTCTGATCAATCAGTGGTCTATCTTTTATACTTTCTCATACCATTTCTGATCCATTAGTGGTCGATCTTTTTTACTTTCTCATACCATTTCTGATCAATTAGTGGTCTGTGTTTTATACTTTCTCATAACATTTCTGATCAATTAGTGGTCTATCTTTTATACTATTTCGTACCATTTCTGATCAATTAGTGGTCTATCTTTTATATTTTTTCATACCATTTCTGATCAATTAGTGGTCTATCTTTTATACTTTCTCATACCATTTCTGATCAATTAGTGGTCTATCTTTTATACTTTCTCATACCATTTCTGATCAATTAGTGGTCTATCTTTTATACTTTCTCATACCATTTCTGATCAATTAGTGGTCTATCTTTTATACTATTTCATACCATTTCTGATCTATTAATGGTCTATCTTTTATACTTTTTCATACCATTTCTGATCAATTAGTGGCCTATCTTTTATACTTTCTCATACCATTTCTGATCAATTAGTGGTCTATCTTTTATACTTTCTCATACCATTTCTGATCAATTAGTGGTCTATCTTTTATACTTTTTCATACCATTTCTGATCAATTAGTGGTTATATCATTTAAACTTTCTCATACCATTTCTGATCAATTAGTGGCCTATCTTTTATACTTTCTCATACTATTTCTGATCAATGATTAGTCTATGTTTTATACTTTCTCATACCATTTCTGATCAATTAGTGGTTTATCTTTTATACTTTCTCATACCATTTCTGATCAATAAGTGGTTATATCTTTTATACTTTCTCATACCATTTCTGATCAATCAGTGGTCTGTCTTTTATACTTCTCATCCCATTTCTGATCAATTAGTGGTCTATCTTTTATACTTTTTCATACCATTTCTGATCAATTAGTGGCCTATCTTTTATACTTTCTCATACCATTTCTGATCAATTAGTGATCTATCTTTTATACTTTTTCATACCATTTCTGATCAATTAGTGGTTATATCTTTTATACTTTCTCATACCATTACTCATCAATTAGTGGTCTATCTTTTATACTTTCTCATACCATTTCTGATCAATTAGTGGTCTATCTTTTATACTTTCTCATACCATTTCTGATCAATTAGTGGTCTATCTTTTATACATTTTCATACCATTTCTGATCAATTAGTGGTTATATCTTTTATACTTTCTCATACCATTTCTGATCAATCAGTGGTCTATCTTTTATACTTTCTCATACCATTTCTGATCCATTAGTGGTCTATCTTTTATACTTTCTCATACCATTTCTGATCAATTAGTGGTCTATCTTTTATACTTTCTCATACACTTTCTGATCAATTAGTGGTCTATCTTTTATACTATTTCATACCATTTCTGATCTATTAATGGTCTATCTTTTATACTTTTTCATACCATTTCTGATCAATTAGTGGCCTATCTTTTATACTTTCTCATACCATTTCTGATCAATTAGTGGTCTATCTTTTATACTTTCTCATACCATTTCTGATCAATTAGTGGTCTATCTTTTATACTTTTTCATACAATTTCTGATCAATTAGTGGTTATATCTGTAATACTTTCTCATACCATTTCTGATCAATTAGTGGCCTATCTTTTATACTTTCACATACCATTTCTGATCAATTAGTGGTGTATCTTTTATACTTTCTCATACCATTTCTGATCAATAAGTGGTTATATCTTTTATACTTTCTCATACCATTTCTGATCAATCAGTGGTCTGTCTTTTATACTTCTCATCCCATTTCTGATCAATTAGTGGTCTATCTTTTATACTTTTTCATACCATTTCTGATCAATTAGTGGCCTATCTTTTATACTTTCTCATACCATTTCTGATCAATTAGTGATCTATCTTTTATACTTTTTCATACCATTTCTGATCAATTAGTGGTTATATCTTTTATACTTTCTCATACCATTTCTCATCAATTAGTGGTCTATCTTTTATACTTTCTCATACCATTTCAGATCCATTAGTGGTCTATCTTTTATACTTTCTCATACCATTTCTGATCAATTAGTGGTCTGTCTTTTATACTTTCTCATACCATTTCTGATCAATTAGTGGTCTATCATTTATACTATTTCATACCATTTCTCATCAATTAGTGGTCTATCTTTTATACTTTTTCATACCATTTCTGATCAATTAGTAGTCTATCTTTTATACTTTTTCATACTATTTTTGATACATTAGTTGTCTATCTTTGATACTTTCTCATACCATTTCTGATCAATTAGGTGTCTATATTTTATACTTTCTCATACCATTTCTGATCAATTAGTGGTCTATCTTTTATACTTTCTCATACCATTTCTGATCAATTAGTTGTCTATCTTTTATACATTTTCATACCATTTCTGATCAATTAGAGGTTTTATTTTTTATACTTTCTCATACCATTTCTGATCAATTAGTTGTCTATATTTATACATTTTCATACCATTTCTGATCAATTAGTGGTTATATCTTTTATACTTTCTCATACCATTTCTGATCAATCAGTGGTCTATCTTTTATACTTTCTCATACCATTTCTGATCCATTAGTGGTCTATCTTTTATACTTTCTCATACCATTTCTGATCAATTAGTGGTCTATCTTTTATACTTACTCATACCATTTCTGATCAATTAGTGGTCTATCTTTTATACCTTTTCATACCATTTCTGATCAATTAGTGGTCTATATTTTATACTTTTTCATACCATTTCTGATCCATTAGTGGTCTATCTTTTATTCTTTCTCATACCATTTCTGATCAATTAGTGGTCTATCTTTTATACTTTCTCATACCATTTCTGATCAATTAGTGGTCTATCTTTTATACTATACGGCATATAGAGATCTTTATAGTGAAGGGGTGGAATTTCGCTGCTTGTTAAAGTTGTCGAGAGTATTGTCGTCAAAAGTTTACTAGTGTTCAGAGTTCTTTAGCCAACTTGCCACTGAAATAGTTTTAAAACAGGCACTTCTCCTCCATTGGTTTCTTTCCTAGAATCGCTAAACTTTGGAACTCCCTCCCGGGATTCTGCTTTCCTAACTGTACTGACATGCAGAAGTACAAGTGTAATGCAAACATACATCTTACTTCTCATTTTCCTTCATACAACTGCAACTTATGTTTCCCTTAGTACCCCCCTACATAAATGATGTACTGTGGCTTGTTTGAAGTAAAAATTGAATAAAGAAATGTAGGTGCAAGGTAGTAAAAAAACTCTTGCACAATTTCATAAATATGGAGATTGTTTTTCAACATTATTCATGCTGTCATTTCACGTGTACGATGTAACTCGCTATTTTGAAGTATTATTTTGGTACTAATGCAGATAATGTATGTGCTTCATTAATAACGTTATCATTTAGAAACATATACTTTATATATTGACGGGAGAGTTTTTTTGTAACTATTACGTACATTTACATAACAATTAGATAAATCACACCAATAATAACATTTTAATTTAAATAAAAATTAACGAAACATATCACGATATCTTCTCTGCATAAGTACCATTATTTATTTAACAATTGTGGTTTTAAGTAATGTTATGTGGTGAGATGCATTAGATCAATATAAGATAAAGTATCTCCACACTTACGTACTGTACTTACAATAACCCTTATTCCTGAGTGGTTTCCGGGCCTTGATAAGTGGTAACCACCTTGTAAAAAAATATCTTACCGCATGGAGTCCAGTCTTCACGTATGATATGTAGCAGCTCATAAGGAAAGAAACGTAACACTTATGACCAAATAAGGAAAACATTTCACTTTTACATAACGATATGCGTTTATTAAGAGACACACACACGTAACTACAATTCAAAACATAATAGATGAAAGTTACAAGTCTAAATATGATAAATGGATGAACGGGAATGATGTTCATCTCGCCATTTTCAAAGTGACTCTGTTTTACCTCCACAGTCCACTTCCGGGCGTTCAATCTCGCGAGAAAACGCGAGAAATTAAAGCTTAGGACTGCGGACAAAGGGAAGCGACTTTGCCTAGAGAAGTAAAGAGTTACTCTTCTTTGCATTCTAAATTTGTTTGGTTCCAAAAAAGTTTACGAGCAAAAATTAAAACCTATTTCACGAAATAATTTACTGAAATGGAAAGTATTTTCATTTATTGAAAAAATACGGAGCTGATACTTTTGTTCTTTTATTTTACTTGAAATCTCATTTCATATTTAAAACCCTTACAATTAATGTTATTCTTTTTTTCTTATTGGTTAATTTTATTGTTTCATGTGTTAATTTTGTCCTATTTATTAGTTTTATATTTTTCATTGACCCGTTCTGTCTTATTATAATCGTTTGATTTTGTCAATGTCTATTAACTCTTTTCATTATCGATTAATTCTTTCGCTTTTATGTATGTGTTTTCTCATCGATTGATATTGTGTATTTTTCATAGTTTTTATTTTAGTTTTTATCCTTCTTTCTTGCCGATTCGATGTTCTACTTTTTATATGAAAGTTTAACTTTTCTTATTGATTTACTTAGTCTTCTTGGCGATTATTCTTTCATTTTACTATTTATTCTCGATTATTTCTGTCGTTTATCGATTAATTAATATTCGTCTAAATTCGATTAATATTCCTTATGATTAATTTTCAATTATTTTTTGACTTCTTATTCATTTGGTCTTTATTTTCTTTCTTTATTTTTTAAAATATTTTTCTCATATATTAGTTTTGTCTTCTTTTCATCGATTAATTTCACCCTATTATCCAGACCAAATAATATCATTTCTTTTGTATTATCGATTAGTTTTGTCTCCGATTCTGTTGGTTTTGTATATATCCTTAGGAATTTATTTTGTACTTGTTCCTTATAGATTATAATTTTATATTTTTGATATGAACAGTATACTTTTCAATTAGTACTCTATTTTCTAATACCTTTTCCTGATCAATTAGTCAATTACTTTTTATACTTTTCTGATCAATTAGTGGTCTATCTTTGATACTTTCTCATACCATTTCTGATCAATTAGTGGTCTATCTTTTATACTTTTTCATACCATTTCTGATCAATTAGTGGTTATATCTTTTATACTTTCTCATACCATTTCTGATCAATTAGTGGTCTATCTTTTATACTTCTCATACCATTTCTGATCAATTAGTGGTCTATCTTTTATACTTTCTCATACCATTTCTGATCAATTAGTGGTCTATCTTTTATACTTGCTCATACCATTTCTGATCAATAAGTGGTTATATCTTTTATACTTTCTCATACCATTTCTGATCAATCAGTGGTCTATCTTTTATACTTCTCATCCCATTTCTGATCAATTAGTGGTCTATCTTTTATACTTTCTCATACCATTTCTGATCAATTAGTGGTCTATCTTTTATACTTTTTCATACCATTTCTGATCAATTAGTGGTTATATCTTTTATACTTTCTCATACCATTTCTGATCAATCAGTGGTCTATCTTTTATACTTTTTCATACCATTTCTGATCAATAAGTGGTCTATCTTTTATACTTTTTCATACCATTTCTGATCAATTAGTGGTCTATCTTTTATACTTTCTCATACCATTTCTGATCAATTAGTGGTCTATCTTTTATACTTTCTCATACCATTTCGGATCAATTAGTGGTCTATCTTTTATACTTTCTCATACCATTTCTGATCAATTAGTGGTCTATCTTTTATACTATACGGCATTGAGAGATCTTCATAGTGAAGGGGTGGAATTTCGCTGCTTGTTAAATTTGTCGAGAGTATTGTCGTCAAAAGTTTACTAGTGCTCAGAGTTCTTTAGCCAACTTGCCACTGAAATAGTTTTAAAACAGGCACTTCTACTCCATTGGTTTCTTCCCTAGAATCGCTAAACTTTGGAACTCCCTCCCGGGATTCTGCTTTCCTAACTGTACTGACATGCAGAAGTACAAGTGTAATGCAAACATACATCTTACTTCTCATTTTCCTTCATACAACTGCAACTTATGTTTCCCTTAGTACCCCCCTACATAAATGATGTACTGTGGCTTGTTTGAAGTAAAAATTGAATAAAGAAATGTAGGTGCAAGGTAGTAAAAAAACTCTAGCACAATTTCATAAATATAGAGATTGTTTTTCAACATTATTCATGCTGTCATTTCACGTGTACGATGTAACTCGCTATTTTGAAGTATTATTTTGGTACTAATGCAGATAATGTATGTGCTTCAATAATAACGTTATCATTTAGAAACATATACTTTATATATTGACGGGAGAGTTTTTTGTTACTATTACGTACATTTACATAACAATTAGATAAAACAAACCAATAATAACATTTTAATTTAAATAAAAATTAACGAAACATATCACGATATCTTCTCTGCATAAGTACCATCATTTGTTTAACAATTGTGGTTTTAAGTAATGTTATGTGGTGGGATGCATTAGATCAATATAACATAAAATATCTCCACACTAACGTAATGTACTTACAATAACCCTTATTCCTGAGTTGCTTCCGAGCATTGATAAGTGGTGACAACCTTGTAAAAAAAATATCTTACCGCATGGAGTCCAGTCTTCACGTTGGATATGTTGCAGCTCATAAGGAAAGAAACGTAACACTTATGACCAAATAAGGAAAACATTTCACTTTTACATAACGATATGCGTTTATTAAAAGACACACACACGTAACTACAATTCAAAACATAATAGATGAAAGTTACAAGTCTAAATATGATAAATAGATGAACGGGAATGATGTTCATCTCGCCATTTTCAAAGTCACTCTGTTTTACCTCCACAGTCCACTTCCGGGCGTTCATCTCGCGAGAAAACGCGAGAAATTAAAGTTTAGGACTGCGGACAAAGGGAAGCGACTTTGCCTAGAGAAGTAAAGAGTTACTCTTCTTTGCATTCTAAATTTGTTTGGTTCCAAAAAAGGTTACGAGCAAAAATCAAAACCTATTTCACGAAATAATTTATTGAAATAGAAATTGTTTTCATTTATTGAAAACATACGGAGCTGATACTTTTGTTCTTTTATTTTACTTGAAATCTCATTTCATATTTAAAACCCTTACAATTAATGTTATTGCTTTTTTTTCTTATTGTTTAATTTTATTGTTTCGTCGGTTAATTTTGTCCTATTTATTAGTTTTATCTTTTTCATTGATCCGTTCTGTCTTATTATAATCGTTTGATTTTGTCAATGTCTATTAACTCTTTTCATTATCGATTAATTCTTTCGCTTTTATGTATTTGTTTTCTCATCGATTGATATTACGTATTTTTCATAGTTTTTATTTTAGTTTTTATCCTTCTTTCTTGCCGATTCGATGTTCTACTTTTTATATGAAAGTTTAACTTTTCTTATTGATTTACTTAGTCTTCTTGGCGGCTATTCTTTCATTTTACTATTTATTCTCGATTATTTCTGTCGTTTATCGATTAATTAATATTCGTCTAAATTCGATTCATATTCCTTATGATTAATTTTCAATTATTTTTTGACTTCTTATTCATTTGGTCTTTATTTTCTTTCTTTATTTTTTAAAATATTTTTCTCATATATTAGTTTTGTCTTCTTTTCATCGATTAATTTCATCCTATTATCCAGACCAAATAATATCATTTCTTTTGTATTATCGATTAGTTTTGTCTCCGATTCTGTTGGTTTTGTATATATCCTTAGGAATTTATTTTGTACTTGTTCCTTATAGATTATAATTTTATATTTTTGATATGAACAGTATACTTTTCAATTAGTACTCTATTTTCTAATACCTTTTCCTGATCAATTAGTCAATTACTTTTTATACTTTTCTGATCAATTAGTGGTCTATCTTTGATACTTTCTCATACCATTTCTGATCAATTAGTGGTCTATCTTTTATACTTTTTCATACCATTTCTGATCCATTAGTGGTCTATCTTTTATACGTTCTCATACCATTTCTGATACAGTAGTGGTCTATCTTTTATACTTTTTCATACCATTTCTGATCAATTAGGTGTCTATCTTTTATACTTTCTCATACCATTTCTGATCAATTAGTGGTCTACTTTTATACTTTCTCATACCATTTCTGATCAATAAGTGGTCTACGTTTTATACATTTTCATACCATTTCTCATCAATTAGTGGCCTATCTTTTATACTTTTTCATACCATTTCTGATCAATTAGTAGTCTATCTTTAATACTTTCTCATACCATTTCTGATCAATTAGTTATCTATCTTTTATACTTTTTGATACCATTTCTGATCAATTAGTGGTCTATCTTTTATACATTTTAATACCATTTCTGATCAATTAGTGGTCTATCTTTTATACTTTCTCATACCATTTCTGATCAATTAGTGGTCTATTTTGTATACTTTTTCATAACATTTCTGATAAATTAGTGGTCTATCTTTTATACTTTCTCATACCATTTCTGATCAATTAGTGGTCTATGTTTTATACTTTTTCATACCGTTTCTGATCAATTAGTTGTCTACTTTTTAGACTTTTTAATACCATTTCTGATCAATTAGTGGTCTACTTTTATACTTTTTAATACCATTTCTGATCAATTAGTGGCCTATCTTTTACACTTTTTCATACCATATCTGATCAATTAGTGGTCTACTTTTTATACTTTTTCATACCATTTCTCATCAATTAGTGGGCTATCTATGATACTTTCTCATAACATTTCTGATCAATTAGTGGTCTATCTTTCATACTTTTTGATACCATTTCTGATCAATTAGTTGTCTATCTTTTATACTTTCTCATAACATATCTGATCAATTAGTGGTCTACGTTTTATACTTTTTCATACGATTTCTGATCAATTAGTGGTCTACTTTTTAGACTTTTTCATACCATTTCTGATCAATTAGTGGTCCATCTTTTATACTTTTTCATACCATTTCTGATCAATTAGTGGCCTATCTTTTATACTTTCTCATACCATTTCTGATCCATTAGTGTTTTATCTTTTATACTTTCTCATACCATTTCTGATCAATTAGTGGTCTATCTTTTATACTTTTTCATACCATTTCTGATCAATTAGTGGTCTTTCTTTTATACTTTTTCATACCATTTTTCATCAGTAGTCTATCTTTTATACTTTTTCATACTATTTTTGATCAATTAGTGGTCTATATTTTAGACTTTTTCATACCATTTCTGATCAATTAGTGGTCTACTTTTATACTTTTTAATACCATTTCTGATTAATTAGTGGCGTATCTTTTGTACTTTTTCATACCATTTCTGATCAATTAGTGGTCTACTTTTTATACTTTTTCATACCATTTCTCATCAATTAGTTGGCTATCTTTGATACTTTCTCATAACATTTCTGATCAGTTAGTGGTCTATCTTTCATACTATTTCATACCATTTCTGATCAATTAGTGGTCTACTTTTTATACTTTTTCATACCATTTCTTATCAATTAGTCGGCTATCTTTCATACTCTCTCATAACATTTCTGATCAATTAGTGGCCTATCTTTCATACTTTTTCATACCATTTCTGATCAATTAGTGGTCTATCTTTTATACTTTCTCATAACATATCTGATCAATTAGTGGTCTATCTTTTATACTTTCTTATACCATTTCTGATCAATTAGTGGTCCATCTTTTATACTTTTTCATACCATTTCTGATCAATTAGTGGTCTACTACTTTGTTATACCATTTCAGATCAATTAGTGGTCTACTTTTTAGACTTTTTTATACCATTTCTGATCAATTAGTGGTCTACTTTTATGCTTTTTCATACAATTTCTGATCAATTAGTGGTATATCTTTTATACTTTTTCATACGTCTATCTTTTATACTTTTTCATACCATTTCTGATCAATTAGTGGCCCATCTTTTATACTTTTTCATATAATTTCTGATCAAATAGTGGTCTACTTTTTATACTTTTTCATATTATTTCTCATCATTAGTGGGCTATCTTTCATACTTTCTCATAACATTTCTGATCTAATAGTGGTCTGTCTTTCATACTTTCTCATACCATTTCTGATCAATTAGTGGTCTATCTTTTATACTTTCTCATAACATATCTGATCAATTAGTGGTCTATCATTTATACTTTTTCATACCATTTCTGATCAATTAGTGGTCCATCTTTTATACTTTTTCATACCATTTCTCATCAATTAGTGGTCTCCTACTTTGTCATACCATTTCTGATCAATTAGTGGTCTACTTTTTTGACTTTTTCATACCATTTCTGATCAATTAGTGATCTAGTTTGTATACTTTTTCATAGCCTTTCTTATCAATTAGTGGTCTACTTTTTATGGTTTTTATCAATTACTAGTCTATTCTTTACACGTGTTATGATTAATTAGTGGTCAAACTTTATATTATTTCTGATCTTTTTTTATAATATGTTTTCTGATAAAGTTATATTCTACTTTTATATTTTTGTGACAATTGGCAAGTCTACTTTTTATACTTTTTCAAATCAATTTGTGCTCTATTATTTAATAATTTTTTGATCAAGTTGTGGTATATTTCTTACACTTTTTCTGATTAATTAATGATCAATTTTTATACTTTTGTTGATCAAGTAATGCTCTATTTTTTAATACTTTTTCTGATGAATAGGCGGTCTTTTTTTATACTTTTCTGAGTAATTAATGGTATACATTTTCTAATTGTTCTTGATCAATTAGTGGTCCATTTTTTTATACTTTTTCCGATCAATTTTTAGTCTAATTTTATACATCGTTAGTTTTGTTTTCATTTCATTGTTGCTTGGTTTAATTTTCTTACAGATTTATTTGACTTTTTTATCGATTAGTTTTGTCTGATTATCGATTAGCTTTTTTCTGATTATCGATTAGCTGTTTTATTTATATTATCCAGTCCTGTGATTTTCTATTTATATTCAATTAGATTTCTTGTTATTTTCTTATGGATTTTGTTTTGTTTGTGTCCGCATATATTAGTTCCGTTTTAATGATTTCAAGCTATGATTCGGGATTTAATCCCAAAGAAAAAAACACGAATTAAGAATAAGTATATTCCACAAAAATAATGCACCTAACAAACTCCATATATATTATCACAGTATAAGAGGGTATTATTACACGTGTGATATGAATCGATAATACAAAAAAGATGATGTTTGGTAGGGGAAATAAGACAGAATTAATCCGTGTTTAACAAAAATCAAACAAAATGAATGATGAGGGAAAATAGTGTCATGATTTTCCGGTTGTCTATGATGTAACACAAATTATTCACGAACCAACTGGTATGCCTGATTCCGACTGACAAGATGCAACTTCTTACAACTTTCCCAGAAATGCTCTCATTCTCTATTCTGTCTCCATTGGGATCTTCCGATCTTTTAGTTGTCTTGGTTAGGATGAAACCAAAATGTAATAAATGTATCTTTACCAAATTTACACTCTTAATGATTACTATACTGCCACCTTACGTTCATTCACACTTATCCTCGAGTGTCCTTTAAGCGTTGAGAAGTGGTGACACCCAAAATAAAAAAATAAATAAATAAACCAGAATCTATAAGATATTCCACTTGAAAAATATTGCAAAACATTTGAGGTCTCTTTTATTAAATTATTTCCTAAAAGAAAAATATGGGGGTTAAGAAAACGAAGTGCCTTTGTTTTAGTTGTACGATGATACTTGTGTTCATAACAGAAAAGCAAGTTAATATTATAAAACAAATCAATATTATAAACAATATTTTGGTTGAATTAAATATATATTCACTTGACGCTAAAACATTCGTAAGTTATTATATGTTCTTTAAAAAATCAAAGCAATTACTATGTTTTTTTAATTAACCTGTGAAAACGACGTTCTTTCTTCCAATCAAGTATATTTCTTTGTAAAACATACTACATTTATATTTTTCTTCATTAAGTATACCAAAAACATTATGTAATAATAGATTAAGTTAACTGATTTTAGCTTTGATCTCAAAGCCAATGGGTATATCCTGTATTTGAGATAGTCATATTTCATTTTTTATCCCATTACATCAAGTGGTTTTATGCCGTGTTTGAGTAATATCTATTTTTAAAATTCGCTTAATTTACTCTGAAACAAATATTAAATATCAATGACGGCATTTTATTCCCCGAATTACCTTTCAATAACATAGTTTTTTTTCTTCGATCATTACGTTTTTTTCATTATGGCTTTTATTTAAATTATACGTTAACAGGATTCACTGATCAGTTTTCGGTGCTCATATGGCAGTGAAAGTTTTCGAACGTTATTTAGAAAGCAGTACAATAAATAGTGTTGTTATTTTTCAGAACTTAGGGGAACTTTCTTCGTTCTTAAAAATATATATGCGCAGAGATAGTGTTTTAGTGTACGACGATCTGTTTTCTTTGACTAGATGAACTTTTTGTCGACATTATGCATCGACAAAAGCGGCAACCACTCTTCTTAATATATAGTCCATACTTTAGTGAATAATCAACTTGTATGTATGAAATCATGCTGTCTTATTAATAGGGCTATAACAAAAGCATATTCTTTTCATTGGATTGACTCTCGGGTATATATCGGACACAGACACGGTTAATCAACAGAGAATCACATCACTCTATATAAAAGCATATAAGATATCAACGGATACACACTCAAGAGTTGAAGCAATGAAAAGAATATGCTGTTGTCTTAGCCCTACTAATATGTGCGTATATATATATATGTGTGTGTGTGTGTGTGTGTGTGTGTGTGTGTGTGTGTGTGCAGTAACACCTATTGCACACCCACACACACACACACACACACACACACACACATATACAGTGATGATCATATTTATTGGCACGGTAAAATAAAAGTTAAATTTTGTCTAATAAATTTTAAAAAAGGGATTAAATTAAAGAAAATAACAAAGTATATTATGTATTTTTAACTGGCCTTTCCGATGCAGCAATCGGATTTTAGAAAAAATAAATAACAAAGGAACAACAAACATAATTGCAAAAAAACCTTTGTTCAAAATTATTGGCACGATTTATTTAATAATCAATTGTATAGCCTTTGGCCTTGATTACCTTCCTCAGTCGCTATTCATAGTTTACAACCAAGTTGTTGCACTCTTCAGTAGTAATTTTAGCCCACTCTTCCTGACAATAATCCTCCAATTGAATAAGATTCTTAGGCTTCCTTTGCATTACCCTCAATTTTAATGTTCTCCATAAATTTTCAATTGGATTAAGGTCTGGGCTTTGTGATGGCCACTCCAAAACATTAATATGATTGTCCTCAAGCCATTTCTTAGTCAATTTAGCCGAATGCTTTGGGTCATTATCTTGCATGAACCACCAACGACGACCAAGTGAGAGCTCTTTAGCAGAGTCTTTCAGGTTTTCATCTAATATTTTAACATAATCTTCCTTTTTTATGCTACCTGTGACCTTAACAAGTCGCCCTGGTCCAGAGGCAGCAAAGGATCCCCAAAACATCAAACTGCCTCCACCGTGCTTCACTGTGGGTATGGTGTTCTTAGGCAGGAAAGCTTCGCCAGATTTTCTGTAAATATAAGACACTTTATTATGGCCAAATAACTCTATTTTCGTTTCGTCAGTCCATAGAACACGTTTCCAGAATGCAACATCTTTATCAATATGACGTTTTGCAAAGGCTAGCCTTGCTTTCAGGTGCATAGGCTTCAATAAGGGAGTCTTTCTCGGACGACATGCTTTTAAACCAGCTCTCTTCAAAACTCTACCAACTGTATGTCGAGATACATTCACTCCAGAGGTGCTCTGTTCATCAGCAATCTCCCCAACAGAGATCCTTGTGTTTTGTTTTACTTGTCGAACAATTTTCCGTTCATCTCTTGGGGAAAGAATCCCTTTTCTCCCTCTACCCTCTAAACTCATAACGTGGCCTTGCGATTTGAACTTGTTTATTATGGCTCTAACAGTGGATTTGGGAAGGTTTAGCTTCTTTGAAATCTTATCATAGCCCTCCCCATTGGTATGGCATGCTACAACAAGCTTCCTGACGTCTTCGCTGTGTTCCTTAGTTTTAACCATGGCGATTGAAAATTATAATTTAGTCACTTATAATAGTTTAAATAAATCGCTATCTAAAAATTATCTGAAAAAAATTATTCACTGAATTAGCGTTAAATAAGCATAATATGGCCATAAAAAAGTTCAGAAAGCACGTAAACCGGAAATTGATTGATATTATACTGATACTAAAAGAAAAACAAAGCCGTGCCAATAATTTTGAACAAGGGTTTTTTGCAATTATGTTTGTTGTTCCTTTGTTATTTATTTTTTCTAAAATCCGATTGCTGCATCGGAAAGGCCAGTTAAAAATACATAATATACTTTGTTATTTTCTTTAATTTAATCCCTTTTTTAGAATTTATTAGACAAAATTTAACTTTTATTTTACCGTGCCAATAAATATGATCATCACTGTATATATATATATATATTTATATATATATATATATATATATATATATATATATATATATATATATGTTCGTACCTCGAGGTTCTTTTAGTCGAATAGTCTTTTGACTATTTTTGTCCTGTCTAGTTTTTTTTTTAGTTTATTTTTCTTCCATTCATGTTCCTCATAATTCTAAAAATGACTCCACTTATCCTTCTTAGAACTTAAATATATATATATATATATATATATATATATATATATATATATTACTCTTCCGTATTTGTATGTTGTATCATTCCAGGGTTGGAAAATTTATGCCCTTTCACATTAACCCTCACTTCCCATGCTCTGTCTTTGATGAGCCTTCATACTTGATCTTTAACCTCATTTCGTCTCCTTCCAACCTACATTTTTCCGTTATATTTGTGTTTAGGCGATTTCACAACCCGTTTCCCACTGTTTTCTATTTTTTCTCTCCTCTCTATATTTTATATATATTCCCTTCCTCCTTTCTGTTTAATAATCTCCGCTTCTTTTCCACGAAACATTAGAAGACACTGTTTTTTCAAGTATATTTCTTCTTCCTTTTGTTCATGTTATATTTCTTTTTGCTTTCATCTCCATTCGTCTATATATATATATATATATATATATATATATATATATATATATATAATACTTGGTATATATATATATATATATAATACTTGATATATATATATATATATATGTATATATATATATATATATATATATATATGGGGGTGTTTGTGTATGTGTATTTGTGTATGTGTATGAGAGTGCGTGTTGTTTATATGTGGGTATATATATATATGTATATATATATATATATATATATATACTCACATACGAACAACAAACACGCAAATGTATGTGTGCATGCATATGTGTGTATATACAGCAGCGTCCAAAACTAAGGGACATCATTTTAAAACATAGCATTTGTTAGAAATAACAACTATCATCCATATTAAAATTTGAATCATTTGTGAAGGATAGAAAAAGAATTATAAATGATATTTTCTGCATTTTACGCCTTCAATTTTTATAACGTTATCTTTTTATTTTTATTTTTGCTCTAATTTCATTTCACCTTTATTTTTCGAGACTTCCGTTACTCATTCATATTTTCTGGTTCGCGCCACACTTTAATTATTTATTGAATTTAACTCTATTTTATTTTTTTCAACTCTGAGATTTTTATATGGTAATAAATTAAATAGCTGTTTGTTATAGAGCAGTTAATTGTTACAAAGAAAAACAGATCGCAAAAATATTGGGTGCAAAAATAATGTTGTTTCTTGACATTCAACTTCAAAAGATAATACGTCCTTCCATAATAAACTGTATTATTCGAAATAAGAACCATTAGAATCGACATATTTTTGCCAACGGGAAACAAGATTGTTCATCTCATTAGAATAGACATGCTGAGTTCTGTGAGTGAATTATTGACGGTGGTTTCAGCTAGTCGGGTGGTTTTTGAAAAAGATTGGCGAGGGGGGACCAGAGAATGGAGCTCAGACGAGCACCTGCCATGGAAATAACGATAAAACAAGGACAGGCTCGCTACGTCTCTTCTGTGGGAAAGAGGTTGCAGGGTAGAGAAAAGGGCATCCCCCACCAAGCCACGGAGTCTATTTTTTACTCTGTCAAGGCAGGATAGGCTGTTTTTAGCAGCCCCTGCCCAGATGTGGCAGTAGTACTCCATCTTTGGACGTACTTGGCTTTTATATAGATAGAGAATTGCATCATTAGTGAGATATTTTCTGGAGCGGTAGAAGGATCCCACCATCTTTCCAGCGACCTTGGCAACAGACTTGATGTATGTGTTCCATTTAAGATCAGGTGTAAAGGTCAAACCCAGGAGCTTATCAAAGCCTGGGCCCTCCCTTAGACGAGAGCCATCCATTCGGCATCATCTCGGCTTTTGAAGCATTTTTCGCGCAAGAAGTTGTCGAGATGCTTGAAAAAGTGATAATCGGTTTGTGAGAGGTCCGGTGAATATGGTGGGCGAGGCAAAATATCAATCCAAATCGTTCAGCATCTGCATGATCAGTTAAACAACGTGCGGGTGAGCGTTGTCATGGATGAGAATTGGTCCCTTCATTCTGACCAATCACGAGCACATACGTTGGGAAATCTGGTGTACTTTATCAATATGTCGGCAGAACATATCCGTCGTAATCGTTTCGCTTGAATTCAAGAAACTGAGATGAATGAGACCGGCCGCAAACTATCAAGCAGTAACCATAACCATTATTTCGTGCAATTTCGGCTTCGGGAAGTGTTGTGAAGCTTATTCGGCACCAAACCACTATACCGAACGTCGCCGGTTGTCGGAGAGGATCCACTTTTAATCAAACGTCACCATTCGCTCGATAAATGGGTGGTTTTGTAGCGCAGAAGAGCCTCGAAAACACCACAAAACGAAGATTTTTTTTTATAATCGTTCAATTCATGCGGCACCCATGTATCTAACTTTTTGGACTTTCCTCTTTACTTATAATGGCGAACACCTGTTAAGTGGTCGACCTCGAGTTCAACGTCAACTTCCTATGTGTTTTTTTCAGCTTCAAGTAATGCATTCAAATGTTCGTTATCAACCGCAGTCGGCAGGCCACGACCGTCTTCATCTTCGAGCTTTTCGTCACCATTGCACAATTTCTTGTACACACCATTGATATCACGAGCTATTTCGGCAGCTTTTCGGTCTACTTGGAACTGGAACAAGAAAATTGTGCGGATTTGATTTTTTTCCTTGCTGTCGAAAAGCCTGCAAAAAAGAAATGAAGAGATTAAGAACAGTGATAAATAACACGCTTCAAAATGGCATATAACATGGCTATTTATATCAATGAATTATTAGGCTGTTACAAAAATAATATCGTTTTTATGTATATGTCTCTGATGAAAAAACGGCATTGTTTTTGCACCAGTGTAATAATTAAAAATCATACATAAAAATAGCATATGTGAGAAAGCCATATTGTTTTTGCGAAAACCTAATAAATAAAAATTACAAATCATATGATAGGTGGGTCGTTTGTCCACCGGATATCGACTGAGGTTTATCCGCTTCTCCCACATAATACAAAATGTGACACAAGGGCGTTTTAATGCGGGAGAAACCCAGCTCCTCCAAAAGGGGGAACTTTGGCAGTTTTCAAAAATAAAATTGCCTTCGTACAGAGTTTCCCCTTCCATTTAATTTGAGTGCAGCATCTGAGCAAACACTTCATCCACCATCACCAGTATACGAGCGTAATTAAATATCGTCTGATTATTTATGTTTCCCACCAAAAAAATATTACACAAGGTCGATTAAATATGGGAGATAACAAGCTCACCTGTAAAGAACATTCTGCAAAAATGAAATTGTCTTAGTATAAAAGGGTTTCCCTCCATTGACTAAGGGCAATTAGTTTGAGTGCAGCATCTGTGCAGACACCACACTTCAGTGATTAGCCCAGTACAATTACCGGCCATCGACTGATACATTGCTTTGAAGTTTCCGGTATTTATTGAGATTGGAATAGTCTGTTTGTAGGTAACATAGATTAGTCTCGCCACAACACCCCTTCTCAAGCTGATAACTTCCAACGGTGTATAAGTTTTGTTTCCCTATTTGGGTGAACCATGAACGGCTCGGTGATTTTCTTTTGCCAGTACGAACGTCGTGGTTCTGATGTGATTTGAGGAGCCTCAATATTAAACGTGTTTAAACGCTTTCAATACACTTTATTTCATTCCTAGGGCATCTCTTCTTTGTCCTCAGTCAAATGTTTGCGTATCTAGTTCACATGTTATGTATGAATTTTGGTCGCTGGATTATATAGATTATATCGATTATATAGATTATATAGATCCTATTTCTGATCCTTTGTATTATTTTACCATTCCCTAAAACCGAAGCATTGTTTTAAAAATGCTTGAAGTACACTTTCTCTGCAAGATTATATTTTAGTGGCACCGTATATTATGCACTTGTGGAACACAAGGAGTTATTTGTTATTTATCTGTCTTTTGATCTATCTATGTATTTATATGTGTTATCGATATCCATTCATATACTACCTTTTTATCTATTTATCAATCGATTTGTCTGTCTGACTGACGTGGTGAACGGGGAGGTGTGGTGTGTGATTTGATATATTGTTACAATATGTCAAAATTACATACATTGCACCGGAAAAGCATCTGGTCGGGACCAGAAATATGTGTCTGTCACGTGGTTATAGTTAGCTGAGAAAAATAGATGGAGCGGATTGAGGACGTAATCAGAAGATGATTTGAAAAGGGTACGAGGTGTGTAAGAACTAGCCACCCAAGTAAAGATCGTTGATGACTCCTCTGCTGGATGGTAAGCCTGAGAGTGAATAAACAGCATAAAATACAAAGCGTATTTGTGTTTCTGTTCAAATGTCTTCATTTATACAAAATCCTTTTTCCCAAGAATTGCTGAAGATCTTCCAGAGGCTGAAAAGCAAAAACCAGGTTTGCCACGTTTATGTATTCGTGTTATATGTCAACACACACACCAACACAATGACATTTAAAAAAAAACACTATTAATTTGAATGTTTTAAAGTCGTTGTTGACTTTTACCGTTTACTTTGTATAATGGCGGCTTTTTCTGCTCTTCTGGGCAGATTTAGCTTCAAAATATGATGGCCTAAAAGGTTCCTCCCTTATTTCTCTTTTTGTAATCTGACTGGAGAATATAATAAGGTTCCGATGTAACATTATGCTTTATCTTCTTCACTTATATATATATATATATATATATATATATATATATATATATATATATATATATACAGGGTGACCCCATAAAACGGGTCCCAGCTCTAATTAGGCCTCGTTTCTCAGTGTTTTGTCCGGATAAAATGAAAGTTTGGTCATAGCTAGTATATTATATTCAAAACATCACATCAGAACACTCGGGTCTTTGGCCTTTTTTCTCCGTTGACTGTAAAATGCTCAGAAAAGCAATTGAATGTCCTCTGTTTTTGGGGAGTCACCCTGTATATATACCAAATTAAGGGTTTTCAGGAAATAAAACTCAATAATAATAGTAATGATAATAATGATACTAATGATGATGATGATGATGATGACAAGAAAAATAATATTATGGATAACAATGGTAATAATAATAATAATAATAATAATAATAATAATAATAATAATAATAATAATTATAATGATGATAAAACAATAATAATAAATAATAATAAAAGTAATTTTTATAATAAAAACAATAACAATAATAATAATGAAATAATAATAATGATTCGGATAAAAATACGGATAATGATGAGAATAACAATAAAATAATATTACAATAATAATTATAATGATAATACTAAAAATAATAACAATGATAATAATATTAATGATAATTAGTATTATGTTAAAATAATAATAATAATGATAAAGAAAAGAATAATAATGATAATAATGATAATAATAATAATAATAATAAAGATGAATGTAAAAATATGAAAAGAAATGTAATAAGAGTAGAAAAAATCAAAGATTACAAGCAAGATAAAGTTAAAATTATAATTGATTGTAATAAATCTTAGAAGGGATTTATATACTTGGAGTTCTAAACGTAAATAACAAATAGATTAATTAGATAAAAGGTGACAGAAGGGAAAGAGATAATAAAATAGTATGGTATGCAACAAGACTCACATTATAAATTTATAAGTAATCAGAGCATAACATATGGTGGCATATAGTTACTAAGAATGTAAGAATTAAAAATAACAACCAAGATAAAGATGGGTTAGAGTTACGAAAGGAAATCAAAGTGGCTGAGAAGGTGGGATTTTTAGTGTCTACAGTTAATAAAAGTGTCATTTATCTTATTAAGGAGCTTATCTCTTTCCTTAAATCTGGAAAATAATTTTTCGCTCAAGCAAATGTAGGACTGTGATTTAAGAGATTATTAAATGCTTGTTTATCTAAGAATGATCCATTGTACAACTGGTGTTAAGTTCTGCTCCTTTAAATTCCTATAATATGTGGTAAGTAATATTCTGTTTTTGTATTTTGAATTATTAAATGAACATTTATGATAGGAGCACCTCTCTTTGAAAGTGTTACCAGCCATGCCAATACAATATATAGGGATTTTTCTCAGTAGTGATGGTTGTTTTGTATATTGCGATTTGACTGAAAAACTGCGTTCAAGGGACATTCAGGCTTGTTTAAATAATTACAAGATCTAGTATTATTGAGTTCAGATATATTCGGTTCTTAGTTTTTATTTAATATTTTCCTATTATGTTTTTCATAATTTTACAAATTTATCGCTAAGACTATAACTTAGTCTGAGGGTTTTTTTGTTTTTTTTAAATATTATGGAGAATTTTCCCTAGTGGAAAATGTACTTTGATAAGATTAATAAATTGTTCTATGTTTGTTTTAAACATAAGGTTATAAGGAGGGACGGACCGAATAATTTTCCTTTCCCATACTGTAAGAGATGTTTTCTCATTGGATAATGTTTCGTTATACTCTATTTCTGTGTTTTTGTATCCACTATCTTTCAGGACCTTATTATAAAAAGTTTTTTTATGGGAGTTGAAGATGTTCTTATTACCTGAGTTGTTACTAAGTCTTTTGCAAATAAATTTTGGACATATAATGGATTAGCATTGTCCTTTCAATATGATTCATAGGATTGTTTTATCAGATTGAATGTAAAATTTAGATTTGAGTTAATGTCGACCTTAAGATTTATTCTTTTACATTCTCCAAGTATATATTTTTAAAGTTCTCACAATTTGGGCCGATAGAATTATTTACTAGCATAAGGCAACATCTCTGTGGAGCACTATAGTTTTCATCTCAATATTCTTAGTGATATTATACAAAATGTACAGACCCATTAGGCAACCTGAGTCCAGGGATCCTATGAATATATCAAAAGGGCATGTTCGGCCCTTTTTAGTCCATTGTCTATTTTTACGTTTCTTGATAATATCAATTTTGGTCTTCGTAAAGTCGGAAAGAATTGAGGCAAACTATGTATTGAGGAAAACATAGATAGTAATAGAAAGGTAGTAATTTTCAATATTAAATTGGATAACGAAACAATATTAAATGGGATAACGAAACAATATCAAATTGGATAATGAAACAGTTATGCTTGTTTAAAATACTAGAAAACCGACAAATTGATCCATCAAAGTATACCCAAAGGTTTAAATTGTATGTAGATTTAATTTGGTAATTGCCTCTTTCAAGTATTTTTTTTCTAAATCTTCCTATTTCAGGTATAGTTGAGTTTATGAGTCTAGGTGTTGGTTTGTTCATGGTTTGGCTTATGGTCTGTAAGGAGGATATAACATTCATTAGTCTTTAATTAGCTAACTCTATTACTTCTTTTCAAATTGATTGTTGTAGTTTTTGCTATCCCGGTTTATTTTACTTATGGAATGTGATTAAGATTGTTATAAATTTTAGTGATGCTCGGTTCAAGCAGTTCGTTTAGTTTATAAGAATTTTGTATCTTATCTGCCTTAAGTAGAATATTTTTGGATTTCTTAATTTTCTTGAGCATAAGATCTAGTTTTCTTTAGAAGTGGTTTTTGGGTTTATGAAAGGTAATTTCTTTGACAATATCCATTAAATCCTCCTCGAATAGATTTAGTTGTTCAACCAGATGCTTTGAATAGTTGATAAAATTTATTTCTGCTGCCTAATAATGAACTTTCGAGTGTAACGACTATAGAATATTTTTCTATATAAAAAATATTTGATGCATATCTTTACGAATAAGTTGTACATTGTATATATTTGTTTTAATAGGAATACATGTTAACATCACATCAATAAAGGGATCGAAACTATTCGCAATCGCGTAACGATAAACTAATTTAATTTGTTGAGGATAGTTTAAAGTAAAATCACATGATTTATGTGGATTGAGGACACATTATTGTGACGTTGCATTTTCTGAGCCGGGTTCTCATTAAAAGTGAGGTTTAGCAGCGTTGATAGCTATGAACAAAAACCCTTTGTATTTATATAATCACAGACTTTTTTATGCGCGTCATTTGTGCAAAAGATATTGCCGATGAAAGTTGAATTATATGCTTCTCCAACTTTGAACAGTCAGTGTTTCTGGCACCACAGCGATAAGACGATTATTAGCTTTCCACGTTCCAAAGTCATAACCTTGTGGTGAAAATGATACAAACTGAGCTCATGTCTTGAAGGTATGCGTACGTAAGTGGTTCAAAGCCTCTCTGTATTTTGACAAAATTAAAATCAATTTTAAATAGAGAGAAAATACCAAATGAGGGAATAGAATTAGAGAATTAGATGCAAACAAATACAATTCAATATTTGTCTTAAAAAGAAAAAGATATACCTAGACAATGATACGTATAAAACTTTTAGATTAAGATTGAAATCATTGAAGCATTTTAACATCCTGCCCCTAGACACTACGCGTTTCATCGATTTTGACCACGCCTTTCATTTATTTGAGAACATCCGGCTTGCATAAACCTATTTTTGATGTGTTAAAACTTTTATTGGCTCGAAATGTGCATCCAAAGTAGCGGTTATGGCGCGATAAATATCCATAGATGCACATGACATATATATATATAAATAAACTAATTTTTCCCCTCTCGTTTTGACCTTAATAGGATTAAAAATCAAGATATTTCATGCTAATGTAATATGCACAAACCGCAGCACAATATCTAAGGTGTGTTATATGCATATTACCTATCCACTTCCCGTATAATCGTAGAATACTATATTCTTTCTGCTGAGAGTTCACTGCCAAAATCGATTAAAATCTGTGGAAGTGATAAAATCTTTTCTCTCTAATAAATTCCTCCTTCCTCCACCACCACTTAACACCGTTGCGGGATCGTTCACAAGGGACAGTTTTCTTTAGTTCGTAGTTGCTTAGAAAAACTAGAATTTTATTTTACTTAACCGAATCGAAGGGTTATTTATGCCATATTTTTCGCTTTTCATTGTGTTTTTTTCTGATTTCTTTTTTAAAGAATATATATATATATATATATATATATACGAACAAGTAGTTAATAAAACATGTCAAAAACGCTTTGAAAATGAGTTAAAAACATATTTCATTTATAAAGGAAACACAAAGTAAGTGGATAGTTCTTAATCCTCGGAGTTTCGAAGAAATACTTTCCTTCTCATCAGAGGGTAGGATTTAGCAAAAGGCGGGATCAGTTTTTACTTGCAAGTCATAGATCTTACTTGGTAACATATAGTGAAGTAGAGGGAATAGGATGAAGAAAAGGATGATTTCACGTAAATGGATAGTCTAGTGAAGGGTAAAATATCCAATAACGGTAAAATCCAAAATTCCACAATCCATTAAATTTCCATTTTCACAAGTAAAATCCAAGGGAATCACGTAATTGGAAGATGGTCCAAAGTAATCCAAGAGGCAGAAATCCGTGGAATAATTCACAAATGGATAAAAGGAAAAGGGAATGAGTTCAAATAATATTATTAAAAGAAAGATAAGATGTGCGTAGAAAAAAAAATTGAAAACGACTATCAAGGCTGCGCTGATTTTATGAAAATAATGAAGAAGAAAAAATTGAATGGTTATTGAGTTAATTTTAGAATAGAAAAGCCAATGTCAAAATGGCCCAGAGAGGATGACGTTTGAATGGCGCCACATTTAAAGCAAAAAAGGGGCTAACTAAAATATACAAAGTGTTACATCAGAATTAAATTATCAGCAGGAGTTATTTAAGGAAGCAAATTAATTGAGAAGAATGATAAGTTAAATAAATACACATGTATCTACATACATATATATAAATACATACAATTATACATATGCATGCATGTATATACACAACAAACACATCCACATACACACACACACACATATATATATATACATATACGTACATATAATTAAATAAATGAGTAAATAAATAAATAAAGACCTAAAAAGTAAAGGGAGAGGATGGCCGGTATCTGCAAATTGCAAGTAAGTATGTAAGTAAATGCACATAGTAAAATATAAGTAAACATACATGAAGAATATAAATGTGTAGGTAGATTGATATATTATGTTGTTGTATCATAAAGGGGAGCGTGTGTGATCGTCTAGTGGTTCTTTCTATTAAATGATATGTGTATATGCCGTTGCGTGTGTGCGTGATACATGTATTTTTCAACATAACTTCGCGTGTCGTCGATGTTGATCCATCTTAATTCATCTCGTCTTGGAACGGAGACTGGTACTTGTTTTGGGGACGAAGATTCAATCACTCCAAGACAAGGGATTGGTTTTATAGTTTATTTCACTTTCCAGATTTCTCGCCGAAGGATGGAAAGTGAATCTGGCCTGCGTAGTTTCTCTTGGTCTCGTTTTTACACACGTCAGCTTCCGTCCCCCTGTAAAGGGAGGAGACGTCTGTGAAGCAATCCGTCTCAACGATTCAGCTTACCTGATCACGTGACTCGCACGCAATCCAGTCAACTGATCCTGACTTCTGGTCAACGTGTCTACAATATAATTTACACCCCTACTCTCTCTCTCTCTCTCTCTCTCTCTCTCGCTCTCGATCCATTATCTAACTGATATATTTGATTGATAGGAACATTTAAACACTAAAACAGAGATTGCAGATGTAAAGCCGGCCAAACAAAGAAGAAATAAAGAATTACAATGAAAATTACAGTTATAAAATGCTAAGAAAGCATGTAGAAAAAACGATAATGTTACAGAAATATATATATATATATATATATATATATGAAATTGTGTCGGTTACAGGAACAATTAAGTTGTCCAAAATAGTATTTTCATAAGTTTTTAAGGTTAACATCTCTAAATTACGTGACTAAATATGCAACAATAACATAATTTTGCATGATTTTAAGCCGCAATACAAACAAGATGTAATTATTACCTTTTAAAAATAATAAAGAACAAACTAAGAAAAGTTTATATTTGTAACTTATTAATGATAATTATTATACAGCACTATATATATATATATACACACACATATATATATATATATTTCTGTAGAAATCTACTTTATTTCCATATAATATATACAAATCCTTACTTAATAAGCTCAATGGAGTTACAGAGCAATATAGTGAATGAATGACAAAAGTCTATATTCTAAAGTTCATGATGTTGATCATCTTATAATTTATTCCTTTTATTCAGTTGACATTTACAATTCTTGACAGGATCTGTTTCGTAGCACAAATTCAATCACTTTATTATGATGAGTTAAGAGCAAAATAAATCCACTAATTGATATAATAATTAAGTGGTAGATTTTATGCTTCGAAACCGATAGTGTCAAGAATTGTAAATGTCAACCTCAACGTAATAAAAGGAATAAATTATAAGATGGTCAACATCATGAACTTTAGAATATAGATTTTGTCATTCATTCACTATATACATATATATATATATGTATATATGTACACATATACATATATATATATATGTATATAGATATATGTATATATATATATCTTTCTCTCTCTATATATATATATATGTATGTATATATATATATATATATATATACTAGCAAAGATACCCGTGCTTTGCACGGAGCTTTGTTGCGCACTCGGGTACCAAAATCTGTTGGCACCTTTCCAGTAAGTTGATGTTGTAAGAGCAACGATTGCATAAGGTGATTAACATTTTAACTACCTCTTGTAGTGACTGAAATTCAATCAGGAACTTCACAAAACATTTTCATCAAAAAGGAAGGTTACTTGATGTTACATAGTAAATTTTTCATTGAAGTAATTTTCAACTCTTGCTTAAATTTTATCTTGCACATTCAATACTAAAAACTTACCACAATCAGATCATGTCAGTTTTTCCTCATATCCATTTCTCGAACTTTTCACTGAAGAGTCTCAGGGTAAACTACATTTCTGCTGCTTTGATTTGGAGCCAGAATGTAGAGTTTTTCTGAACTTCCTGTCCGGCTGATGGAGACGTAGAACATACCATGACTGAAGCAGTCTGATGTCAAGTCTACGCCAATGGTGTTAAATGTCTGACCTTGACTTTTGTTTATGCTCATTGCAAAACACACCTTCACAGGAAATTGGAGTCTCCGGAATTTAAATGGAAGTTCTGAGTCCGATGGAACTAAGGGGATCCTTGGCAGTAGAACGGTTTCGCCTTTGTAGGGACCACAGGAAATGGTGGCCTCAAGTACATTGGTGTGCAATCTGGTGATAACACATCTGGTTCCGTTTGTTGTTTTTGGCGGTTCCAAGGATCGAAGAATCATGATTGGCGATCCAATTTTGAGATTTAAAATGTGTGGAGGCATTCCAGATATCTCCAAAGAGTTTAAAAACTCCACAGGGTAGTGAACAGCTTCATATTCATTAGTAGCCGAATCAACTGACTTGTATTGCTTTGTGTCTCCTGGAAATTCATCCATTATTGAATTGTTCAAATGATTCACATTGCTGTTTAATGGCGAAATAATAGCCCTCTCAGCAAGCCAATCCGGTGATTTTCCATTGTTTTGCAGGTCTGGGTACACTTTGTCTTTCAGTTGCTTCTGATTACCGACACATTTACCAAGCGCAGTTGGAATCTTAATTGTGTCAGGTGAAGAAGTGATAGGAAACTGACCATTACCGATTTGGAGAAGCAATTTTGAGAAGTCTGCTGCAGCTGTGTTATCAGATATATAGGCTCTCATATTAGTAGTCAGTCTCTTCACTATAACGTGCCTCCAGAGATAGGATTGTTTCAAACTTGCATTGACAATGTTAGCCCTTGTGCCATTTTTAACCACTGGGAGGATTTGACGGAAATCACCGCAAAATAAGGTTGGAATGCCACCCATGGGATTCTTGTTTCCTGTGATGTCTTGCAGTGTTCGGTCAATTGCTTCATAAGCACTCTTGTGCGTCATTGGGGCTTCGTCTACAATGATTGCAGAGGTGTCTCTAATTACATTTGCCAATGCTGAGTTACCAGTAATTTTGCAAACTGGCTGATCCATTCGATGAGTATCCAAGGGTACTTTAAAAGTGCTGTGAAGAGTGCGGCCACCTTGTAGTAGAGTAGCAGCAATGCCACTGAATGCTGTTGCAAGCACAATCTTTCTCATGGATCTAATCTTTGCAAGGATCAAATTGATTACAAAAGTCTTGCCCGTACCACCTGGAGCATCAAGAAACATCATGTTTTTGTTCATTTCACCTTGTGCTTCCAACATTGCCATGAATGAATTGTAAACTTCTCTTTGAGAATCGGTCAGTTTTTCTTGCATATTTTCTGCTTGTAGGGAAAGTTCTTCAAGATTATAAGTAACTTCACGTTGATACTCTCTCGCGAGTCTTTCATCTCTCCCTTGCGTTGGTGCAGGTAATCCATAGCTTGCCAATGGTTGACCGCACATAAGGAGAACTTTTTCTTCAATTAGACAAAGAGTTTTATTGTAGATGTCCTCATTAAAATCTGCTTCTGGATTGTTAACTTCTTGCCTGTATCTGTGAAGAATGTCTTCAGATATTACATCACGAAAAGCCATCCAGATCTCAAGAGGATTTCTTGGCTCACAGGCTGTTAAAATTATCACAAATAGGCTTCGCAAATTTGAAGGTGATTGAGTGGCACTTGCCTCTCCTACTGCTTGATGCAAGTGATGGTCATTTTCTAGAAGGCCTCGAGCAAGGCACGCTGCTCTGTATGTTTCAAACACCTGACCATTGTATGCTCGCAAATTTTGAAATGAAGTTGGACCAGCAACCTCATTGAGCAACAGGCGTAAGAAATAACACTCCCCTGCTTTTGGACTAATCGTGTAGATTCTCCCAATGCATGGTGCCTTCCATATATCATCATTTTCAGTACCTTCAACTTGTACCCCACGCATTCTTCTCATCCATTTCTTTGTCGATTTGTTCCAAGTGTAAAACTCAGGGACTTCTGCGTATTTGAGACCCCTTGCAAAGTCATCCTCATGGCAGAGTTGAAAAAATGCTGTCAAAGTTGTGGAAGGCGGTGGACCTTGGGCTCGTTCCAGAGCAGTATCAGCTGAGAACATGACATGCTGCCCATTTTCAAGATGAACAGAAAGTTGTACAATTGGGGGGAAATGTTCATAGATGGGATGTTCCAATATCCTCCAGGCCGCCTCTGAACTGCCAACATACCTTGCATTCTGGAACTGCTGGATCTCATCCACAATGTGACTTTGTACTTGGCCTTGTTGGTTAGCTGCTCCATCAGTTCTTTGTAGTTCAAACACTGCTTGATCACATCCTTTATTCACGTATTTGAGGACATATTTGATGCTTTGGATCGAGCTGCAAATTTCTACGTTAATGTGAGCGTTGAACTGCTGAAGGAGGACCTTGTTGTACGGAACAATCCACTGGTTTGTTATTTCTTGATTAACATACCGACCATTTCTCTCCATCCTTATTGTACCAGTCTGGCCTCCATCTTCTGGTTTTCTTCGCCTGTACTTGGGGTAAGAGTCTTGGCCTTGCTCGGTACACTGAAGAAATTCTTTTGGGTATTTTTTGGAACATTTGTTGTCAATCATACATGGACAATTTGGATTAAATGGTCCACAAGGTCCATGCACCATATGTGCCATCACTTTAGCATGAAGATCAGGATCTTCCTCTTTGTCAGGGATCTCTGCAGATATGCAGAGATCCATTTTTTCTGGTAGAAGTTTGTCCTCTGGGGCCTGCCAGGTGAGGATGTGTGCATGCGGCAGTCCTCTTTTTTGATATTCAATACTGTACAGGAAAGCCCTCAGCCTGCCAAATCCTCCCTTTTTAATAAATTCAAGTAACTTTTTTAGCTTCTGCCTGAAAACCCTGGCAACAATATCTGGACGATCCTGAGGGTCTTGCCCTTGAAGACAATTTTCTGTAATTTCTGTCCACTTTGGATTTGTTGTGAACGTGATGAAGAGGTCGGCTCGGCCCATTCGCCGAACATATGCCATGGCATCACTTTGACGCTCAAACATGTATCGAGGGCCTCCTGTATAAGTTGCCGGAAGTACAACTCGTTGACCAAACTGTTCTGGATTCCCATCCTCCCTAAGAATTGAATCTCTCAAGTTGCTATAATTGTCAGCTCTCAGGGTCTGTTGCTCACGCTTCAGGAACTGTAAACGTTCTGTTTCAATCTTGCAGTACACATCCACCAGCCATTGTTGAAATAGCCTTCGGTACCAGAGAAAATAGTTTCCAGGCCGAGTCATTAAATGGTACGAATAAAATTGCTGTTGGGTAACTTTTCGCCCATTGGATGCCTTCATGTAGATGTTGTAAGATGGAGAACCATAGGGGTACATTAACGGGTACATTAAAGTATCGTAGAGGGGATGTAGTTCGGAGATCCATTTTAATGTATCATTTCTAAAACGCAAGACAATATCCCGGTTAGCTGTTGGTTCATTCTCCATTAATATTCCAATCTCATACGTTGTTGTTGGAGCATTGAATCGCCGTGGATGCTCTTCTTGCGGCCTTCGGTCTTCCCTTATGACAACTTTATGTTCTACCAAGTGTTCTTCTTCAATCCTCTCCTTTGTTGTTTTCAGCTGACAAATAAAGCTGTTGTTCTCATGTAAAAATTCAGTCAGACTTTGGAGAATGTCTCTATTGAGTCTACTGTCACGTCCCCGATTATGTAGTTCCTCTTCCAGACTATCCAAGAAGTAGACTTGAATAAACTTTGCTGTTTCATCTTCAGGTGGTAAAAGACTCCCAATCTGGTGGCAAACCTGGCCTCGAATTCTAAAAGAAGGATTCCACCCATGTACTGCCGCAATTTTGTGACCAAATGATGTCATTGCAAAACAATTGGTATAACAGCGTAGATTTTGCAGAAAATCTTTAGAGATGGGACCATTGCCGGAGAGCAAATCTTGAAGCAACTGAGGCAGTGGTGGAAAGCTATCAAGCACAACTTTGCCAGAAGAACAACAACAACCAGGGGTTTCTCCTTTAAATTTTACAGCTGAGCAATGTTGACATACTTTGTCCATTTTTCCTATATCAGCTGTAGTGAGAGAGTCATTTTTGTTGTAGAGCAATCCTTTTCTATTGCAGTGTTCTATTTCATGGTGTCTCAAAGCAGTCATTCGTTGTCTAGCTGCCTCGTTTTCTGTCAATTGCTGGGGCAAAGTCATACTCTCTCTCCATGCAGCCTCTCGTTGTTGCCCTTGGTATAGGCGAAAGCTTCGTTGGGTTTCCGATTCATTCTGATGTCGTTGAGCCACTCTCAACTGACCTTGTGTACGTCTACTTACCTGATATAATTCATTCGATCGTAATATTGCTTCTCTTTCCAGTGCATATCTTTGCCTTTCTTGAATTTCATCTTGTGATGAATTTAACCGCCTTACAGCATGTCTAGTTCTGTCAGCTTCACGTTGGGTTTCTCTTTCCAAATCTGACAGTCTTGCTCTCCTTTCTCTTTGACGTATCCTGTTAAGTTCTAGACGTCTTTCTCTATCTGAATTGTTTTCATTGGAGCGAATTGCAGCAACTCTTAGTCTATTAGCTTCCAATCTTTCCATTCTTTCTTCCTCACTTTCGTTTCTACTTCGTTTGGGTGGCATAATTTCGGTTTTAAACGGAATTGTTTAACGATATTAATGATTGTAAATTAATTAAGCGTAAAGGAAATGTATACTAACTGAAATGGACGAACTATAAATAATATTTCTGAATAGTACAATTATAAACAATTATATTGTACCTATTTACTATGCCTCCCCACGGGACAGAGTTAGACACCAGGGTCGTTTTTTAACGTGGAGAAAAGGTACAAAAATAAAAATTGTCTCAGTCGTGAAGGATTTCTCCTCCACCGAAAGAGAACAAGAAAATGAAGTGAAGCATCTGAAGAACAGATACTACACTTTGATCTTGACCAAAAGGAATGAATAAAAGCGACCTACGTGTGACTCATTACTTCCGGGTGTAAACGTCACAATCTAAAAGTAATAATTAAAAAAAAAAAAGTAAATGTAAAATAAATGTAATACCAACTTAGGTTAACTAAGTAAACAGTACAATTAAAATAGTTCTATTAAAACAAATAATTACTAAGATCTATGTAATTGTTAGTCTCATTGTTATGGTTTTAAAGAAAAAAATGTGTAAAAAAAGTTCTGCTTTTGTGAGTACGTGTATTTCTTTTAAATTACATAACCTTTTTATTTTATTAATTATATCTCTTTTAAATTTATATATTTTGTTAGTAAACTGGAAGAAATTCAGTTGAATAAAACCTTGTTCGTGTTCTTTACGTTAAACTCATATTTTTATAAAAGGTTCATCCGGTTTAAAGAAAGCGCTAAGTTTAAATAAGACTGGAAATAACTAATTCAATATATAAATAGAAAAATGAAATAAATATAAGCTTTAAGTCTTAAGATAGTAATAATCAAAATGTAATAAATTATTTGTAGTTCAAATCTATGATAAGACAGGCTTTCGAAATAGGCTCGACCAGAAAGATTAAATTGGAACGAAATTATAATCTCCGTGCCATTTTCAAAACAACCCCACAAAAGTAACGATATCCTGCAGTTGGTTAAATGACAATGGTTGTAAGAAAAATGTAAAAGAAAATGCGCTTATCTGTTTATTTTGACCTGTTTTATTTAATTAAAAAAACATTGGCTATAACTGGAAGAGAGCGTTATGTTTTGGGGGTTGTTTAAAAAATAGAATGGAAATAAAGTTAGTTCCGTTTTAATTGTCTTTAATTGCGGCAAGCGCTAACAAAATCGAAAAATCACTGTTTACATTCGAAATGTTAACTTTTTGCTGACAAGGCTGGGGGTGTTTAATACAATTATTTTACTAAATTGATTTTTTTCATTTAAAAATAAAATTATTTCTTTTTTAATAAAGTTTTATTTTAAAATATTTGTTTTTGTTTATTTATATAAAATTACGATAGTTGAATTGTATTCTTTCAATTATATTGGCAAGTAAAATATAAAAGATTAAAACGGAACGAAATTGAAATTTCCATTACATTTTCAATACAATCCCAAAACATAAAGCTTTCCTCGCCAATGAATTGTTTTGATAATATACGTAAAGTGAAATAAATCGAATATAAAATTAAATGAAAATATATTAAATAATTAAATGTTAAATAGATTTTGTAAATAGTACAGTTGAAATGATTAGAATATTTCCAATATGTAATAAGGTCGAGGTAATTAGTTAAAGAGATTTAATATAATGTGATATGCAAATGAGCATAAGTCATTCGATATGGGGGTGGTTTGTAGACTAGTATATAAAGAAATTAGGCAAAGATTCTAATGTCTCCTATAACAGAAACATCCTAAAATGGGTTCTAATGTTTCTCTACCAGGAGAGATCTACCCTCTTACCTCCTTTATATTTCGTTGATGATGGAGAGCTGTACACACAGACAGAAACACACGAACCCTATTACTTTATAAAAATATATATATATATATATATATATATATATATACATTGTTTCGTGATTGAGAATCAATTTTTTATTGGTCATTTCAATAAGAACCAAGTCGATCATTCTAAATAGATGCTATTTGCTTTATTAAAGTGGATTTCAACGTGTTAAAAAGTGATTTCGATGAAGAGCTATATATACATTTCTATTGCGATTGTACATAATGCGTAGCTTTGTTTAAATACCGTAAACTATTTAATTTAATATAAATCCACAAAGGTGTGCTTCGTGGCTAAACCATCGAATAACCTGTCTTCTTTTCATAATTGCTTTTATGTTGTGCACGGTTAGAAGATTTCACGGTCGACTTAGTTGCGTGCCTCCTGCCCAAATCAATAATGTGTGTCTATTTCCCACGTTGTACTAGCAATGCTGCACTAATGAAACGGAATGCTTATGAACTCACACGCAATAAAATTAAAACTTAACGTTTATTATTTTTGGTGAGATTGCGTGGGAAACCTATAATGTTTATATTTTATAAAACATGCTAATAGAAAAATGCTCAGCAACAAGTTTTTATTCCAATAACTCAAAGGTCATCCTAAAAAAGCACCATAAAACTCAGTTAACTCTCATGATTAAGTTTTGAATCCTACAATGCATTTAAATTAGCGGATAAGTCGAGATAAATTATCCGACTGAATAATGATACAAAATAACGACCATCTTTTATTTACTAAGAAAGGGGAGAGAAAAGGAAAAAGGGCATGGTGGGGGAGAATTTAGGGGTGGTGACAGAGAATAAAAAGAAAAGTCAAGAACAAAGAAGACGAAAACATTGTGCATATATATATATATATATATATATATATATATATATATATATATATATAACATGTATAAATACATTTGAAGCCAAAGCTGCAACGCGAAATATTTTTATATATTTCGGAGTAAGACTCCTTTGTCAATCTTTTTTTCTCTCTTCTTCCTCGACGTAATATAGTGGAAGGTAGTTCGATGAAGAGTTCACATTGTTGATGGGGTTTTTATGAAGCCCGATAGGTGACGCGTGGTCGCGCACTTTGAAAATCTGGGTTGTTTTTTTTTGTTTATATCCATTAGAAGCGCTAAGTGAAATTTGAAGAATAAAACATGTATAAATACATTTTAAGCCAAAACTGCAACGCGAATTTTTTTTTTATAAAATAAACGGGTGTTTATTTTTAAAAGAAATATATTTCGAAGTAAGACTCCTTTGTCAATTTTTTTTTCTCTTTTTCATCTTTTCTATTTATTTGAAAAGAACGTAAATTTTTCTTATACATGGGTTGTGAGATTGCATTCACTAGCAAAAGATCTAGCTAATTTGCATATTCTTTTACACATTCATTTTAATTAATTCCCTATTAGTTTTTCCTATGGTAGTATCATCTTTAGTTAACTATTACGTGTAATTATATCCATACAGATATTCTACATGATTTTTACTTGCATAATATTTGCGTAAAAAGTTTATAGTAAACACAAAATCTTTTCCATATATATTTATGTATACGTATATATTTTTGTTTAATCTATCTATCAACCTATCTATTTATCTATCTATCTATCTATCTATCTATCTATACAAGTGAACGTGTCAGTGTGTGTCTGCGTGCGTACATTTTTCTACGCAAAAAATTGTCAATTTTAAGTCTACAGACTCGAAATTTGATATACAGGGTACTGAGATTTGGGAACATCTGTGTAATTCGTTTTCGGCCAGAAATTTGGCTATTAAGGAGTCATATATATGTGTACGCATGTATGTGTCTGTATGTGGGTGTGTAGAAATGTACATATTTGGCTCGTGTGTATGCATATTTGCGCGTGCGTTGGCGTATGTATTAACCCTTAACTACCTAAAAACAACTAATTGTCAACTAAAATGAACGAGTCGACTTATATCGACTACGAACATTCTAAATGGAACCGTTTACTTGTCAAACACATATGACACGTACACAAACCCTTTCTCTCTCTCTCTCTCTCTCTCTCTCTCCGTCTCTTTCTATCTCTATCTCTCTCTCATCTATTTCATATACCTGGCTAAACAACCAATAGCAGGCAAAACTTTAGAAACCTAAAATTAAAAATCCTCCCCCTCCTCACCTTAACCCCTTTTTGCCATTCTTTCTCCCTCTCCCCCTCCCTATATCCACATATATCCACCCACGCTTACCTGAATCTGCTACCTCCCACACACACTACAATCTAAAGTATTTTAACCTTCAAAACTTAAATATTGTCGATACCCGTCTCCCTCCCACTTATTATCTCTTACCCGCCTCTTTTTTCTCGTATTTCCTCCTAAACACTTCTTTCAAATATAAACAACCATATCTGTAAGGTCTGGCGAGGTTGTTGGGTCGTAAAAATGGGCCAACATCCGAAATATTTGGAACCAAACAGATAAAACGGTAATAGAAAAATAAAACCCATATTTGCTCTGCAATAGTATTGAGCACTGTCTTTAGAGTTTTACTAATTACCAGTTTTACTATATATATATATATATATATATATATATATATATATATATATATATATATATATATATATATATATACTAGGTTTTGAAAATATAAATGGCGATTAAGCTACACAGAATCTTCCATGTTTCATCCCCGTAAAAATTTATAAGGGTATTTAATGGATTCTGTTTTTGGCCGTGTTAAATATATGTACGTGTGTATATGCGTGTGTATGTGCGCGTAATGAAATATGCATTTATGTATATATGTATGTGTGTATGCATAAATATATATTTTCTATTCGTGTATTTCGTATAATATATATACCTATTTTATATATTTTTTCATGTAAATTATATACATATGTAGGTATATATATACATATATATATATATATATATATATATATATATATATATATATATATATATATATAAGAAATATTTGCACCGTAAGACGAATTTAATAAACTTTAAATTACCTCTTATTTCTACTCTTATATATATATATATATATATATATATATATATATATATATATATATATATATATATATATATATATGCTAGCATTTCAGTCCGGCGTTGCCTGGGTATTTGGAGGTGTATATTGAGCAAAAAAATAAAAAATAAATAAAAAAGCGCTCAATTTTTTAAATTTTACCCCATTTATGACCCCTTAAAATTTATTATTTTGGATTCACATGAAGTTATTAATTAGATCTTTGTCAAAGGAACCTATATCTGCAATTTAAAGTGTGTAGGCCCAAAATTGTCGGAGAAGTTTGGTAGAGTTCTCAAAGGTCAAATCGTTGAACTTTGGCCCCTTAATCGCCAAATATGTTGCGGTCACATCTATTTTCCCAAATTTCAGTACCCTATATGTTAAATGTCTAGTCTGTAGACTAAAAATTGACAGAGTTATTGCGTAGGGAAATGTATACACACAGACACACAAAGACACTTTCACTTATATATATATATATATATATATATATATATATATATATATATATTATATATATACACACACACTATTTTTTTCGTTTACTAATAAGTTCTCCCTCTAATACTCTCACGTTGATTATGTGTATATACTCATGGCTACATATCCATTATAGTGTGTTATTATGCATGTGTACGTAACTTCTATCCTTTCTATCTATATGCGTATAACGATTACTCTGTTTGGCCAGTTTTTGAACCAGTTTTTTATAACGTTAATTTGTATGTGTCTGTATCAGGCTGATTGCATTTATTTTAATCGCCTTTAACCTGTTGACTCGTTTCTAAACCCAATCTTTTTTTTTGTTCTTTAATCCGCGTTTTTTCTTTTTCTCTATTTTCTATTTTTTTATTTATTTACTTTTTTCTTTATATATATATATATATATATATATATCAGTTTTCACTTTTCTTGCTTTCCCATTTTTTTATTTTATTTATTTTCTTTAATTTATAATTTATTTATTTTCTTTTATTATTCAATATTCACCCAAAACAAAGCACAGTGCCATTTGGAAGTAGGGGGCTACTATCGGGGACATGCAGGGATATTATGAAAGGAGATAAGCAGCAAGATGTCTGTTCATATTACACTTGAACTTCTGCATGTCAATACAGTTGAGAAAGCAGAATCCTGGGTGGGAGTTCCAAAGTCTAGCAATTTTGGTGAAGAAACAATTGGAGTAGAAGTCTTTTTACACACAGGGCTCTTTACTGTGTAGAGGTGGATTTAGCTGCTTGTCTGGTTTGTCGGGGATATTTAGGTCGATGGGGTACAAGTGCTTGTAATTCGTCAGAGCATTCATCATTAAAGTACTTGTAGAACAGACAACATTTCGTCGATGGGCCAGAGGCTGATGCTTAGATGACAGTTAAAGACCTAAAGGTTTGGCGACTCTCTTTGGATCCTGTCCAGAAGTGAGAGACTAGTAACAGTTGCACCAGCCCAAACGTGACAACAGTACTCCATACATGGACGACTGCTGGCCTTATAGGCGTGCATGATACTTTCAGGCGTATGTAGCTTTCTAGAACGGTTGATAGAGCCCACCTTCTTCATAGCAGTCATGGCAATGTTATCAATGTATCTGTTCCAACTCATGTTCTCTGTGAACGTTTAAAGGAAGTATTTTCGGGTAATGTGTTCTTGGTCATTGCTATTGGTGGTAAGCAAGTTTTCTTGTGATTATTGATGCAAACAAGCTTAGTTTTGACAATCATTGAATGTTATCATCCATTATAATTATCATCCATTATAATTTATGTTTTTTAAATATTGTTTAATTTTTTGGTTTACCACTTTAAATCGACCTCTTTATCTGAAGTTAATATTTTTTGTACTCTTTATGCCTATTATTAATTAGTACATATATCTTATTGAATTATGGATTGATTTTTCCCCCTTTATTCTACTCATATCTGTATTTTTATCTGATCAACTTTCGATTGATTAAGGATTCCTTTTGGACTAATATTTGCAAGATTTGTTTGCATCTGATTTAACCCGATATTCTAATAATAGATTCTTTCAGCTTTTCACTGTGTTTATTCTGAGTGCTATAGTAATGTATTGTCTTTATAATCTAATTTTTTATATCGATATATAGTATGCACCCTAACGAGCACGTGCCCTTGAACTGCTCTGAGATATATAATATAATTTGTCTTTAACTCTAATTTCCTGTCTCGAGTATCAATCTTTACGAGAGGAAACCCGAACTCTTCTTAGAATTGCTCTGTCAGTCTTTGAGAACTTTTTTTACTTGGTTCTTTCTCAATTGTGGATGATTTTCAGGGTTCTACCAGGATTTTCTAGAATATTACAAAGATTTGATTCTCCCAATTTCTTTACTTTTGGGGATTTTTAGACAATTGCGATCTTTTTATGCTCTCTGGAACCCGAGTCTTACGATTTTATTTGAATTTGTATACAATGTTTTTGAATATTCTTTGCAAATTTTAAAAGTCTTCGTACGATTACTTTTGGATTTTACTCTATTTATTTTCGGATATTCCAAATTTTTAAATAAACATTACTGTATTCCTTACTTTCTTTCTCACTTGCTACATTTTCCATTTCCTCCTCTTTATTTCGATTCCCTTCCTTTTTCATTCTTATTGCTTGTTATTCTTAAATGATCTCCATTATTTCTTAGCGATGGCGATTTTTTTTATAAGTACTTAACTGTGCGAAACGTTTCCGTTTTTTTCTCATGTTCTTCCCTTCTTGTTTATGTATGCTTAACCCTTTCCTCTCAGTAATATTGTAGTATTTTTATTTTTATATTTCAATATTTTAACTCTTATATGTTATACCTGCTTTGATATTTCATTATCTATGATTCTTTTATTTCCAATCTAAATGCTCTTAAACTAGTTCTTTATTTTAATTAATTATTATTATTTTCTATTTAATATAAGTTGGGACATTGTTCCTCTTTAGATGAACAGCATTAAGTTTCGAAATACCATGGTCGAAATATATATTTCGTTCTTGCTTTTTCTTTATTGATCTGATAATATGAATTTATATGTAATCTTTACTCCTTGGAAAATTATTATATATTCTCTCAAACTGTATGAATATATATATATATATATATATATATATATATATATATATATATATATATATATATATATATATATATATTTAAAGGAGATTAGAACAATAGTCTAAAGAGCAGAGTGTATTTTAATGTAATAGTAAAATTACTAATTTAATTAAAATACAGGAAAGAAACAGCGCTCGTTGTAATTTAGATATATAATGAGCTCGATAGGTAAATATCCTAGAGCTAATTTAATAATCAGTAATTTGATTGATTATTTTAAATTCAAATTAGAATTAAATTAAAAATCCGTTTCACAAGAAGGAGCAACAAAATAAATTTGTCAATAATTTGTACGATCGACATTAAGCCACGGACAATAATTTTTACATATAGTATTTTTAACAAACAAAGTTACCTCATTAGCAAAGTATTGGGAAGGGTTTTTAATATATGTAAAATACACCATGAATAAACCTAGCATTTACGTAAGGCAGATGTATCTGGAAAATAATTAAAATAAAAGGCATGTATTTTCTTGATAAGCAAATTAGTATGGGTTAAAGATAGAAATGAAATAGAATAAAATATAAATCTGAATTTGGTTTAAATATAATATTATAATAATATATTTCTAATAAAATTCATAGACTCACATATATATATATATATATATATATATATATATATATATAAGAATTTTAAACCCGAACCTCTTGCATGCTAGGCGAGCACTCTACCAACTGAGCAAACACGCCACACACACAAGAATGTCTATTAACTTACACAGATCAAGCAACCCGCGACAAAGATCCGACAGTGGAAAGAACCTACCTCATATCGAACAATGGATGAGGTATCAAGCCAGCTTTAACCTTGTCCGATAATAGGTAGGTTCTTTCCACTGTCGGATCTGTGCCGCGGGTTTCTTAATCTGTGTAAGTTAATAGACATTTCTGTGTGTTTAGCGTGTTTGCTCAGTTGGTAGAGTGCTCGCCTCGCATGCAAGAGATTCTGATATCAAATTATGAGCGCGGATTTATCTAACTGATGAGCCCAAAATGAGGGCGAAACTATGTCTTGGACTTCCGGTGGTTTGGCTTTCTTGGCTTTTGTAGGCTGCAACGTTGGTTCCGCAGTGGAAAGCAATTATATATATATATATATATATTTAATCGACCTTTTTTTTAACTTATCACCTAATACCGTTTACTATATTTTTTTGATTTAACTTTTAATTCTCATTTTCGCTTCACACCTGGAGATGATTCATTGACAAATCGAAAGCGCACGTGACAGCAACAATTATGGAGTGTTATTAATAATTTTGAGTTTGATACAAGAAAAATAAATACGGAAAATCGAAACGTAAAAAAAAGAAAGCAAAGTGTCACCGTTGCATTTAATATTTGCTTGAATATATATATATATATATATATGTATATATATATATATATAGTAATTTATAAAATATATATGACGATTAATCTACACTGAATATTCTGCGTTTCATCCACTATAGGATTCGTCAGGCTTATGCGCATAAGCCTGACGAATCCTATAGTGGATGAAACGCAGAATATTCAGTGTAGCTTAATCGCAATATATATTTTATAAATTACTGCCTAGCTCTACCCACGTATTGAGCACTTTTGAAGTAAATACTTAAAGTTTACGCATAAATCTGTACTTTCGTATATTAAATTTATGTGAGTAAATGAAGTAGTTATATATATATATATATATATATATATATATATATATATATATATATATATATAACGGGTTAAGAAATTCCAACGATAGAAAAATGTATATCTAAACAAGGGGGTAGTCACCAACAATGTGTATTTTTTAACATTTTGGTATTATTCCGTGTCTTGGTTTTTCATTGAGAATTATATTTAGATCATTGTAATAATGTTTTTAAATCATTGAAATCGTTTTTAACGCGTTTCAAACGTTCTGTGAAGCGTCCTCTTCATAAATTATTTTCAAAATGTGTTGGAGATGTCAAAATAGCATTTTCGTAGTTCATTTGAAGTGTTTCCAAGAGGTGGAAACATGTAAGTGTCTACTATTCATTGAAATGTTCAATTCTTATTACTCTTTTATCGGGCTGTGGTCACTCTAGTGTTGTGTTTTTTCTCTCTCAAACTCTTTCTGCTTTTGTTTTGTCTTGAAGTTATTTGCTTCCCTAGGAAGGTGACTGTGATCCAAGGTCGTTACTAATGTGTATGTGTGAGGAGGGGGGAGGGAGAACCAGCCCTTCTGAAATAAGGGTAGGGGTGCTTTCATTCTATTTTGATATTTATTTTTTGGATTCTTAGATTTTAGTATTGTGATTTTTGTTTCAGTCTTAGACTGTTCGGGTATTATTTATATTATGTTTGTTTAGATAGAGGGGTGTATTTAAAAATATGTTTAGTTTTTTTTAATGTTTCTATTTAATTGTCTCCACATGTGGGTATGACCAGACCCAGGATCGGTTCCTAGTGTGGGAAGATCTCGTTCCCCAGAGGGTATTGGGCCAATTGGAGGGGTATAGGTATGGGAGGGGGATGATAGAAGGGATGATAGTTTTCACAGTCATGAGAGCTTCTCCTCCACTGACTGAGGGGGAACGAGGTGTTGGAACAGATATTTTACTATGGTTCTAGGTGTTTCCTAGTATTGTTGGTTTCGAGGTTAAGTAGGGTTGGTATTGTTCAGTGTGTTATATTAGAGGTTGGTTGGTTTGTTGTTTTGTTTTACGACATAGCAACCCTTTTCAGGTTATTTAATGCCGAATCTGGTGATTTTGAAGAACGATTTTTTTAATATATTATATTTGTTTTTTAAGTCGTATTCTATTTAACCCATAGTTGGGACCCTAATAGGTGCTACCACTCCGGGTCAGAGTGGACCTGGGAGCAATTGCAATTAAAGGGTGGCTCCACACTCCCTAAGGCCTGCAAGCTGGAGCCCTCACCATCGGATATAGTTTAAGGTCATATCCAGGACCTTGTATTAGAGGTAGGGGTGTTATGTCTGTGTATGGTTGTATGCGCGCGTGTGTGTTTTAATGTGTCGGTTCTGATTTATGTGTTGGTGTGTATATGCATATGGATGTGCATGCGAGTGTGCCTTGCATTTCAAATTTTTGTGTGTTTATGTTAGGTTCTGTTTGGTTCAGGAGTTAATCTTGTGATGAAGTTTTTTTCCTGTGTAAGTAAATAAAAATAATTGTCTGTTTGGAAGTTGGCATTATTTTGAAGATGTTTACACTGCATATGTGTACGTGTTTTGGAACATAGGGATGTCTGTTATCTGCAATTTTGATGTTGCTCTTATGTAAGGCCACTCTATTGCTGACATTCTTGGTGGCGCGTATGTAGGATTTGTTGCATGCTGCGCATCTTAGTGCATATACTACAATTCTGGAGGTGCAATTTAGATCCTTTTTTATTTTTTATGTTTGTGTTGGGTTTTTGAATGTGTATGTGTTACCTTCTATTATTATGTCACATACTCCACATCGCGGTTTGTTGCATTTTGTACCCCCTTTTGTAGTGTGTGGAACGAGTTTTTAGGAAGTTAGGATGTGTTTTAAGTTTTTGGGTTGGTGTTTGCTTTTTATTATTTTTGTTGTTTTAATATGTTGTTTAGTTTGTCGTTCTGATTGAAGATAAGGTTTTTTTTTATCTGTGTAAATAGTTTTGGGTTGTTTGTGTTGTGTGTAGAGACTATGCTAAAATTTGTTCTTTGTTGTGTTCTTTTAGGGTTATTAGGTGTCTGTCTGTTACTATGGTGCATACTCTACATGCTAGGGAGTAGGGTATTGATTTTAGACAGTTTTTAGGATGGTGGCTTTTGAGTTTCTGTGTGTTTGTGGTAAATGTCTGTGATTATGTTGTTGTTTTTTTATTGTGGGGCTTTGTTCTAGTGTGAAGTTTATTTTTGGGTGTAGATTTTGTAGCAAAGTGTTGAGTTCTCTGATATCCCCCCATGTGGTGATCCAGAGGATAAAGCAGTCGTCTAGGTATCTTTTCCAAGATTTTATGAGTGATTTTATATTGTGCCCGTACTTTTGCTCTATCCTTTCATACGTATATACATATATACATATACATATATATATATATATATATATATATTTCATGAACGGTTCAGTTGAAGTACTGTATATACATATGTGCGTGCATGTGTTTATGTCCTTTTTCAGCTGTCTAACAATTCAACGAAGCATTAGAAATTGATACTTCACATCCATGGTTATGATGCATGCTTCTGTAAAAGTGTTGCAAAACAAATATCAAGCCATGATGTTATGTAACAACTCATGAGAAAGTAATATGCAAATTACAAATTAGCTCAACCGTTAAACTACGACGGCAGATTCGACCATATGTTGTCATGTTATCTTCCTAACGTCTTTCTTCGAATAGAGTGATAAACAAATTCCACCCAAATATCTATCTCCAGAGACAACCAATAACTGTTCTTAAAAATGTTATAGTCTCTTTTCTCTGAACAAATAATCGAAATTAAAAGTTTAATGGCACTGTCTACATTTATAGGTGAAAAATAATTTGACATTTGACATTTACAGTTAAATAGTTTTTTTCGAGGTTTCGGTCGATGTAATATCCGACCTTCTTTATATGTATCTAGTCGAACTAGGAATTGTGGAGGGATCAACCTCCAAATGAACTGTTCTATCCATTATATAAACCATAGACCTTTTGATCCCAAGTGAGGATTAAACAACAGAGCGACCCTCGTCTGCTCGGTGACGTTTACTACTCTTTTCAGTTGTAGCCTTTTTACGTTGTTGTTCCAGTAATACATAGTTTAAACTCTATTTCTTTGTTCTGTTTCTTTGGGGCTTATTGCAAGCCATAACAGAAATGTTTCTGTCTGACTCGGGAATTTGGACGCAATTTCGAAGACCTGTGGCGCAGTGGTTAGATCATATGGAAAAATAAGTTGTAAAAGTGATCGTCTCCTGAAGGTTGATGGATCAATTCTTAGTGTGGACGACCGAAAAATAGAATTGTGAATTGATTAGGACCTTTATCAAGTCAGGGCTGACGAAACAAGAGTATGCCCCCCCCCCGTGAAGTAATTACATATTTCCGTTCAACAAGGTACATCTGGAAAAGTTTGAAGGTTAAATCGACCGAAACTTTGTGAAAATCATCATCAATATGAGAACAGTTGTCCTATACAAATATCCAATCTTCGTCTACAAAATGGTTGAAATTGAATAGAATTCCATATAATAAAATTGGATGGACCAACCTGCCTTTTTTTTTACATGAAACCGACCAAGTTATAGTAAACCGGGAAGAAATAATACTGGAGTGTGTTCCACACACATGCTGTTTAAAGAAAAGACTTTGCCCATTCAATTTTCGTTTAGTTTTAGACACATAGAGAGAGTGTGATGAAAATTGTTGATAGTTGTAGGAGCTAGATGAGAATTTGTTACGAATGTTCATAAGGGGAGTATGTATTTAATCTCAATCGAGCATCTGCTATAAAATTAACGATCGATCAGAGAGAGACTCGCAACGTCCCTTCTGTAAGAAAGAGAACTAGGGACACGAAAAAGCCGTAACCCACTAGATTTCGAAGATATTTTTTTCTATCAAAGCAGGAAAGTGTAATATTTGCCGCTTTCCCTGTACGTGGCAACAATACTCCATCTTATGGCGTATTCACTTTGGGTTCTAAGTATAGCATTGCTTTATCGCTAGAAATATCCGTGGGTTTCTGTAATTTAAGTGACAGTAAGTCTCATCAAGTTTCTATTTTCCTTTGTATTCGTCTACGAAGAGTTGATTTATGGCTTTAGTTTCTTAGTTTTCATTCTCCATTAATTTCGAAATTACTACTACTTTTTCCACTTGTCAGTGATTGTTGTATAGTAAGCTGGTTTCAACATTCAATGATTCTCCTTAATACTGAAGCTGGTTTCATCATTGCCATTCGTTTTATAGTCTCAGTTTAATGTTTTATTTTAATTCTATGTAGTTATTTCATGAGGACTGTGTCTTGTGCCCCAGAATTATTGGTATTATTATTTCATTTATGTTCAAATTTGATTCAAATCTCTGGCAAATTTACGCATTTAGTATGCTTACTTTTTCATCCGTGATTTTGCCTTGGATGAATCTCCTTGCGTGAAGGTAGTTATCCGTTTGCACATTTTGTGATTTTCTGCTATTAAACGGGATAAAACGCTAGTGGTCGGATCTCTTTCATATTAAGTTTGTCTTTAAGTACTTCTACCATTCTTCCCTCGTTTTTATTATTATGTCATCTACAAATCCCCACAAGAAATAACAAACTATAGTAACATAAGAAGTAATTATTGATGTTCAGTTTTCTTTCTCCACATTAGCTATCCTTACATGCGTGCTACTTGTAAGACTAATCAAGATGTTTCTATTCATAGCATCATTCTACACGTTAATGATGATTATTTGCCTCTTACCGCTTAGCCGCTTCAGCGCATTTGTATTCTCCATTTCCTTCAGATAACTATACATATTGCTCGTGTGTCCAGTCTTGAATCTCATTAATGTCCTTATATCTATATGAGGTTGTCTTTGATGCACGTTAGTTTCTATTTTTCATGTTCGTATCGTGCTTTATTATTCTGTTGTTCATGCTCATTTCTAACTTTACCACAAGCTTCACTGATAATAATGTCCATGATTAATGATTCTTACTTGCTTTTTTCTCTTTTCTATTTCTGACCCTTTTTGTATTTTCTTTCCTATCTTGCATTGTATCCTCTTGTTACTATTTCTTATGTAAAATGTTCTGTTAATCGTCCTCCCACATGAAGACATTTCCTACCAAAAGGCTGATTGGGCGAAGTTTGCGGCTCAGTACATGACATACAACATGGTTCTATTTTAGTAAATCTCCTATTTGTGCTGCTTATTAACGCGATAATAACTAGTTTGAATTGACCCCTTCATTCAGCATCGTAAGTTTAATAACAATTTTCACTCTTTTACCTAACTTTCATATGTTTGTAATTCCGTCATTACTCATCGTAAAAGGTACTGTAACCAATGTCATTTGGATTATCCTGTAGTATCTAGGCAATTTAATAGAACAGCCAGGAATGCCTGCAAGCGAGTAATATCTGAGACAAATCTAATCTATTTTTAAAGAATTCATGAGTCTATCACATCTTTTAATGTTGAATCATTTGATTATAAATGAATCGTATGTGAAGAATCTACAATGATTTTGTAAATCGTGACACGTCTGTTATTAATCTTTTTTCGAATGATATTCAAATTGTTTCATGTTGTAAGAATAGAACTGATTTATTTTGTTTCTTTATTATTCTAGTGCTATTCGCCGAAATTGATCACATTAGTTACTTTGGAAGCATCATTCCGACAAACGTTTTCAAGGGTCTTTCTAATACTGTTATTAATGTTAGACTATCTTCTCAAAATTATTCATTTTCTTGTCGCAATTCGGTTCCCCTTATTGATAGAAAATGTTTTATAAAATACTGGCGATTGATCTGATTAAACAACGTACCTTCATACTATTCTCCTAGTATAAACAGTGTTCTTATATTGCAAGCCATATTTAATTTCAGAACAGTTTCCCGTGGGTATCTGATTTGTATACGTCTTGGGAATGAAAAATAATGTTCGATGGGAAGCCGATCTATATAACTCTTGGAAATGTTAACGAATTTTCGGTAGGTAGCTGACTTGTATACGTTTTGGAAATGATAAAATTAGCTTCGCTGGGTAAGACCTGAAGATAAAACAGGGTTTTCGCTGGGTAGCTGACTTATATAATCTGGGAATTTAAACCCTTGCATGCAAAGAGCAAATATTTTTTCTCGTATGGACAAGAAAAACTTATGTGAGGAAATTATAAAAAGACCCAATATTTGTCTGGATAAATTCTGGTTTCTGATTGGTTGCTAGCAGACTGTAGCTCTATTTGACAGGTTACTTCCTATCGCTAGTGTCTATTAGTAGAACCTTCTGTCTTTAATCATAGTTTCATTCATATAAAAAATAATGCAACAATTGGTCAACGTCAAGTTTGTTCATTTTCTAGAAAGTTGTATCCTATTTAGTGATGTTCAATATAGTGTTATGTTTTCACTAAGAATAATAAATAAATGGAAAAGGACCACCAGTGAAAACCTCCTCAGCTTCTTTCCATCAAATGGAAACATAGGAGTCAGTTGACAAACAACAGACGCAGCATATAGACTCATATTGTTATAATTCGTTGGGGAGGCAAACATATTCTACGTCCGTTGCATTCTGTAGGTTAAAAGCAAAGTATAAGTCGGATACATTACAGGATGGCATTAGACAAAGGAAAATATTCATTTCTGAAAGAAAATTAACAAAATAATAAAAATGAAAGTCAAACAAAGTTCTTAATAAAAATTCACCTCGAGTACAATAAGTTCGCATGGCCGTAACAGTTCGAATAGCCATGTGCGTTATTAATACTTTCTCAGAATGGTATAAAACTGTAAACCTATTCGTAATAAGAATTGACTACATTAGACGCGACAAGAAAGTAAACTATTTCAAAAAATAATATATATTGATATATTGGAAAATGCTTAGAGAGCGACAATATATTCTTTTAAGGGAGATATTCTTTTTTTTTCTATTTTTATCTCTTTGTTGTTTGCATGCAAGAGAAAAGTAATATTCCTCCCGTGATATGTATTGACAGTATTTCGGCAACGAGAAAAAATAAAAATTATAACAGAGCGTGTATAGGCGCGTGTGCCAAAAACAACAGCAGCAGCCGAAGTATAGCTTGCTTGTAAAGAATATTAGCAACAGCAACTGTTAAAACACGTATGCAAATTAGCTAGCGTTCATCATAAAGAACAAGAGAATAATTACTTCACATGGATGAGAGGGAAGCAAAATGCATCAGGGAAAGATGGGCGTGTAAATACCAGAGCGAGAAAGCACTAGCAAGAGCAAGCGTGATGGAGAGGCGAATTGACACCTTGCGAGATGAGTGTGTGAGTCAAGGGCTTAGGCTGCATGAAGTCGCGATGAGATAGAGACTTTTAAAAGCACATATGTGTGCGAAAAGACTAGTAAAATATAATGAAATGTGTTGTTTTTGGAAGAACCACAAATGTATGCATTTCATTTGCATTTAAAAAACTACCGACTCGAATTTTTCTTTCTGTCTTTTTTATTTTTTTGTTCCTGCAACAATACCCAGAAGAATGAATAAATATCACGTAGCAACCTTTTTATATGTAGATATATGCATATCCTACTCGTTTGTTGTTTCAGATGGTCAATTCAAAAATGATCATATAACTGGTTTTAGCATCTAATAAAAACAATTAGACAAACGTTTTTTTTTTCTCTTTCAAAAATAGTCACTCGGAATAAAATCTACCTTTCACTAGCAAAGATCGGCTCGGATTGATTTTTTCCTTAACCAATGAATAACATGGCGTCTATTTTGCCCGTAACAACTGGTCGAACAATTAGATTGCAGGGTTTGTTTCTAGGCTAAGTTTATAAAAATAGCTCACGTCCACGAGATGTTAGATCGATCATCGTACGAAAGACGTTAGATTGAAGAACTTGTTTCGATGTGTTATTTCTAGAAATAGCTCACGCTCGCGGGTTGCAATGTCAAGACCCCATATAGGTGTCGCCAGGGTTTAGAGCCATCACAACAGCTTTAGTCGTTTTCGTTAGAGTCTTGACTTTTTATTTGGAGAGTTCGGCTATTTCGCTTTTCATATAAGCGGCGTTTGACATGGGCTGCATTTTGGTATTCTACATAAGCGCAATGGTATTAGTGGAAATATTCTTGATATTATCAGGTGCTTTTTTCTTATCAAACCTTGTTATTAGCTTTATCGAAGCTTACTAGTGTCTAGGGATGCCTGAACAATATCTCTGAATCTCCTAATCTCTATCAATACTAATACTCCCCAGGCACTATTATAGGCTTGACCTTTTTCTTCTATATTCTAATGATATTTATAACCATATTATTAAGGAGAATTATAGCTATTTTCAAGATACTATGACGTTGTTTTTAGATAACCATGAAATCACTAAATATATGTAGCTTATCAATTAATTTACTTGGGGTCGGTTTTCAACTTGAGTACAGAATCGCTTGCTTTGTTTAATCAAACTAAGACTCAGCTCGTTAAGTTCCTTCGTATATGGTAAAATATAAATTGCAACAATGCTATCTTTCAATACGTCTACCTTGATATTGTTATGGGAACTTTGTTGATTTTGTTGTTTAGTGGAACAGACGGTTAAACCTATACCTCTTCTCCAATTCTCAGTTCGTCATTTTTTTCCTGTACACGCTCTAATTCTAGAGTGTCGCCAGTGGTACTTGAATATCACCCTATGTGTTACTGTTTCCTCATGCTGCCCGAATTTAAGGTCATATTGAACCAAAACACTGCTTCTGCAAATAGTATTCCACCCCTCTTGGCAACGGCGTCTATAGTTCTATGGTTCACTTCTAGGATGTTTCCACTTGGCCGATAGCTTGCTCTATAATACTGTCTGCCATTCCATCTATCCAACATTTTCCAAAATATCTCCGATCAGAAAACTGCTATATTATCCATCAGCACTTTTTTTACTAGTGCATGATCCAAAAAATATTTTCTAATTCTCTTGGAATGATGTCCACTGTTTCTGCTCGAATCTATCTCCAAACAACAAATCTCTCTGGAACACGATCCACCATAGATTAGTATATTTCTTCTTTATAATGTGCTACTTCACTAGGCAATTGTGTCCAATGTATGGCCACTTGAACCTCGCCTGATTCATGAATGGTTTCTGGCGAATCAATCATCCAACATTGATCACAGTTTCTGACTGGCTTTTGCACACTATCTCTCGTCATCACCAGGTAGACCTTCCGCACTAGATAAAGCGTTTTTTTAGTAAGCTTTGTATGATAATGATCAACATTTTTTAATAGTGAGAGTACTGAATCAATTTACACACAAGAGACTACCTAATTCAGTCAAATTCTTCACTGAAGCCTATTGTCCACCACCTCATGTTGAAATTTTTCTTATTTTCTCGGTTTAGGTGTACACTTGTAGCACAATATCCTCCTCTAATTTCCACGTCACTATTTTCATCGATAGTAACTTTCACCAACTACCTTTATAGTACTTTTGCTCCTACACTCACTTGAAGGACTTAATCGAATTAGTGTGGCAGTACAGCAAGTATCGATGAGGGCTCTCAATCTCATATCATTTATTAGCAATCCTATTGATTACGTGCTGATGTAATCGCCGAGGCATCGGTCGCCACAATTTCGTTTCCCTGCGGGCAGTATCTTGCGTAGTTTTCTGGTTCATCACATCCATAACAAGTTATGCGTAGTGCATTACAATCCCTTGCCAGGTGAGGACCCTTATCATTATAGCATTCGACGCTAAACGTTTTACTTAGTCTTAGTCTTTCATCAATCTGTTTAGGTTCTCTTTTTAGTCCTAGTATCCATGTGTGGCTGTGATCACCCTGGCTGTTGAAATTAGGTCGCATATTGGCAACTCTTTCACATTTTATAACTGCTGTTGTACTGCAGAAATATTTTCCGGAACATCATTAACAAATTCGCCCTGCTCCCTCTAATCCGGCTTATTCTGACAAACTTTGTATAAACGTTGCATACACTTATACTGCCTCACCTGTCCACTGCATCTCCACCATATTTGTAAATGCAGAAAACATTTCTTCAGGGAATGCCACCTTCGCTTTAGCCTCTGTATTTTCTACATCTTGTTGATCCTCCTCCGTTAATAGTGCTAAGACGTCACCTTCCAAACGCAAGGACATAAGGATTGCAATGTCATGAATCTGCATCTCGGTCCCCGGCTGCCCTTTCGCAAACTAGGCTATTAAACCCCTTTCCTTATTGGAAATCCTCGGGTCACTCGTTAGTTTCAACTTCTTCATTACTGTGATTTTCAAACCAGTAATTAACCGAAATAGCTTGTAGTAAAACAAAAATGGAGAAGAACGATGGTATATTTCCAACAATCTATATTTTGCTATCAACAAACGCAAGTCGAAAACACGGAACACAGCTATTACCACTTCACACTTTAGTAATTATGCCCAGGGTTCGCTTGCAACACACGACGCACAGCTGAGACAACTCGTCGTTTCAATAGTCAAGTCCAGATTCAGAATCCGTTTCTAATACACGATGCACTTCTGACACTCATCACTTCAATAGTAAAGTCCAAAAATTAGCTTTTTATATCCATATTGATATTGGTATGCCGGAAAATGCTAGAGTATCTAATTTACGCAAAAGTTGTTGAGATTGTCAATGTTTATTTGATAGAAATGTTTTTGATTGGAAAAAAGTATTTATGTGAGGAGTGAACGGGGAAATGGGGGCCAACTGACCGGGGAGTAGAGGAGCTGGATAGTGACAATTTGTATGAAGGGTGTCCCCTACATTGACCAAGGTCTTATATGTAGGGTTGCCTCTACATATGGTATTTGCTTACAGTATCTGCCGGAAAAGATACTACACTTTGATCTTGGCCAAAATGCCAAGAAAAGGGTATTTATTTGCTCCCCCACCGAGCAAATTAGGCACAAGGCCATTTATAATAAGGCATAACTGTTTTTTAGTACTAAAACAACATTGCCTTTTTCCACAAAAAGACAGTATGACACACAAGCTGAAGAAAATTTGAAAGCGAGCGGGCAAGAAGAAGAAAAAAAAACCCCAAAAAATGTATTCGCCGAATGGTATAATGTCATTTCTTTTTTCAAGTTCTTCACTCTCGGCCGGGTTTGTTTTAAGTCCTTATTTGCTACTGTGTATCTTTCTTTTTTAACCCCTCTTTTTGCGACTGTTTTTTTTTTCTTTTTCGTGGCAACGTTTTTTTCTTTTTTTTTCAGATTGACCCTTTTATGCTAGCGGCAAAGGGGAAAAAAATCCAAATCCGGGTCAGCATTAAAAAAAAAAATTAACAATAGCAATTATTACCTTTACTTTTCCGCCTCGACAATATTTAAAATTCTCTCGCTATTGTCCATCTCGCCTGGTTTACTCTTTTCTTCTTTCTCCGACCGCATACCCGCCACAGCCTGCTCGTTCTCGTTTTCGACTTTACAAGTCAGTTTCGTCCGATGACGACCTTTTTTCTACTTTTCTTCTTTCATCTTCTCGTGCACTTTTCCTAATTTGCATATGCGCGTTTTCCGGCTACTGCTACTACCACTGCTACTCTCTTCGCAAATGAGCCATGCTTCGCTGCTGCTGATGATACTCTTTTACACACTCATATGCACTATCGTTCACATCCTCCTCAGACCTTCTTTTATTACAACTTCACCCCAAACAAGGCATAGTGTCACTTTGATGTAGGGGGCTGCTATTGCGGACATAAGTTGCAAGGGATTTTATGTAGGGATTTTATAGGTATTTTACCACTTGATATCGTTTCTACAGCAGTTAATTTCAATTTGGTTCCATATAGTGTTCGACTATTTTACATTTTCACGCGTTGAAATCTCAAAAGTTTTTCATAACACTTTAGCAGTTTTCATTATTGCTATCTGTTCTATCTTTGCAGCTATCTCCCTGTTTCCTATTTTACACATTTTCTCAATGTTAATAGGCACTGTTTTTTGTATTCATACGATTATGCATGTTATATTTGTTTCGCTTCGCTGTCGCCTTGTTATTAGCCTTATGGTTTGCTCGAAGAGTCAAGTCTATGATCTGGCAAGATGTTTGTTTCTTCTTAACTATGATCACAACTGGATCCTTGCTTAGATGGGTTTGTCTGTTTGTACGACCATGTTCTATAAGGTTTCATTGTTTAGCGTTCAAGTACTGCTACCAATTTGTGCTCGTACCATTTGTCCAGATGTTCAAGATACCGTTATTTGCATAATTATCAGTGTAGTGTCATTCGCCGCTTGCTCATATCTATTCTTATATTCATTTTCTACTAGTATATTGCTTTCACATATGTTGTTTATCGTTTAGAATTTTTGATCACAGGTTGCTTTTCCTGGTTATTTGTGCGCTCCTGATCTTAGTTTTCATATAGTTGGTTCTAATCGCCTTATTTTGTGCGACTGTTATCAGTGAATCTTTTTCTTAGCCATATGTTTAAGGGAGTTTTTTTAGTCTCGTCTACTGACACCGATTCATTTTTACAGTATTTCATTGATGCGACAGTTAGTTTTATTTTCTGTGATCTGCATTATGTATATTCCTAATTCTCTTTTTGTGTCATTCACAGAGTTATTTATATCAGTCCACTTTCTCTGTCCTTTAAATTTTCACGTCGAGTCGGTCAGCATCGACATTTTTGTTGTAATATATTATGCATGGCCATAAGTTTCCTGGTTGAGATGTCAAAGTTTTTTTTAGGATAGCCTATGAAGGTTCCGGCGTAAATTATTAGAGATCCTGTTTATATGTTTATCTTTTTAATAGGTACCTTCTCTGAATTATTGTTTCTAAGAGTGTTTTTGTTCTTCCAAGGTATTTCTTCTATTTTCTCTCGTTGTTATTGTTTTGATCGTATCTGCACCCAAAACTAGAAAGTATATTTATGTGTCTTGTCCGCATAATTTCCTCATCCGTCGCCAGTCTTTTTATAATTACCAATGAGAAGTTTTTCATTTCAAAATTGATAATTTATTTAAGATTCAACCCGTGTTTACTGATATTAAGATTCAACCACTTTCAAGATAGAGCAATATTTTGTTCCATAACTTGGAATTGAAGTATATATGTTAAGCCTATTCATTTTTATATAACTGTTTATAGTAAATTGTATTGTTTGGTTGAGTTTAGAAATAGTCTACGGTTTCTTTATTATCTATCGTAGTCTTGTGGTCTTACTATTATGATTAAGTTAGTATTGTTGAATTAAAAGAATAACTCTTATCATTCCATTTAATACAAAAAATAATAACTCCTGGGTTAGTCTAAAAGACATCGAGTATTTTATAAATAAATGCAAATCCAAAACTTCTGCACTTGCCTTAAACAACTATATATATATATATATATATATATATATATATATATATATATATATATATATATATATATATATATTTGGGAGTAGAACTATAGTCTAAAAAGCAGAGTATATTTTAATGTATTAGTAAATTCATTAATACAATTAAAATAAAATAATAGAAAACAGTGGTCGTTGTAATGTAGATATATAATAAGCTCGGTAGGCATATATGTTCTAGAGCTATTTTAATATTGAGTAAGATGATTAATAATTTATAAATAAAATTAAAAATTAAAAATCTGTTTCGTAAGGAAGAACAAACAAAATAAAAAAATTGTACGATCGTTTCATCTTAATCTCTCTCTATCTGTCTCTCTCTATGTCTCTCTCCCCCCTCTCTCTCTCTCTCTCTCTCTCTCTATATATATATATATATATATATATATATATATATAAATGGGTGGTGTGTGTATATTATAACCGATAAGAAAAAGGCTGTATCAGTTTCAACTCCTTACTCTGTTTATGCAAACGAAAGATAAAACCTGAGTCGAAATAAATTTCAGACACGCGTGAAACATATGTATTGGAATTAATCAGAATGTATAGGTATTAAAAGAGACAAATAAATATACGCACGTATTTATGTGTACATATGTATATACACATATCATATATATGCATGAGTCTATATATATATAAATATATGGATATAAGTATATGTATATAAATATATATATAAATGTATACATATATAAATATATATAAATATATATACATATATATAAATATATATACATATATATAATTACATGTATATATATTAATATATATATACATATATATAAATATATATGCATAAAAATATATACATATATAAATATATATATACGTATATAGAAATATATATGCTTATAATATATATATATATATATATATATATATATATATATATATATATATATATATATATATATATTCATTTAAGTGATGGTTGTGTAGTTCCAACGGGAGAAAAAAATGTATACTTAAAAGAGTGTAGCCAACAACAATTGTAGGTTTTTCGGACTTTATAATTTTTAATAATTTAAAATATTTTTATTTTATTTTTTTTTTACATAAAGTGCACAACTAATCAAGGCTTAGAAGCCACTCGGGGATAAGTGTTATTGTGTGTACATTAATCAACGGGATAGTATCGTAGTAATAGTTAGTATCGGAGATTTGATAAAGTGGTATTATTTAAGGGAGCGGGTCATCAGAATTTGTTCATGTTGGACTTGAAGACATCCAAGTTGAAGTCAGGAGGGAAACAGGCAAGAGCCAGAAAGTTCCAAATGGGTTTCACTTCTAAGAAAGAAGCTTTGTTCATGGAATCTACGTTTTGATTTAGACACAGATAAAGAGTAGTTGGAAATTATTGACAGTGGTTTCAGCTAGACGGGTGTTTATCGTGACAGATGAACTACGTGGGACCAGAGATTGGAGCGCAGACGAGCACTTGCCATGGAAATAACGATAAAACAAAGATAGGCTCGCAACGTCTCTTCTTTGGGAGAGAGGTTGCAGAGAAGATTAAAGGGCATCCCCCACTAAGCCACGAAGTCTATTTTGTACTTTGTAAAGACATGATAGGCTGTTTTTAGCAGCTCCTACCCATATATGGCAACAGTACTCCATCCTTGGACGTACTTGGCTTTTATATATAGAGAGAATTGCATCATTAGTTATATATCTTCTGGAGCGGTGGAAGGATCTCACCATTTTCCCAGCGACCTTGGCCACGGACTCCATTTCATTTCAGATCAGGAGTAAAGGTCAAACCAGAAGCTTATCAAAATGTAGGGACCTCCCCTAGACGAGAGCCATCCATTTCAATTGATGCCAGATGGGGATCAGAGCGTTTATAATGTAGAGATAGGAGCTTGGTCTTAGATAAATTAAAGGTAACTAGCGTCGTCTTCCCCCACTGAACCACGCACTCGAGATCAGAGAAGAGAGAGAGAGTCAAAAAGAACATTATCATTTACGGCCTTTGATGTGTTGCCATATATAGTCGTGTCATCAGTATAGATGTCAACGAATGATTTAAGTATGTGTTTAGGGACATAATTGATGTAGATCAGGAAGAGATTTGGGCACAGTATGGATCGATGAGGAAATCCAGCGTTAATACAGTGGGCCTCTGATTTCTGCCCATCAACCTCTACTCTTATGAGCCTATCAGAGAGAAATGATTTAATGATCGAGAAAACATTTCCACTGAAACCGTAGCTGGAAATATTGTGAAGTAGGCCTTTATGACATACATTATCGAAGGCCTTTCATATGTCAAGAGCAATTGCCATGAAAATGAAGTCTTTGATATGTCAAGAGCAATTGCCCTAGAAAGGAAGCCTTTGTCAAGAAATTCCCTAATCCTATAAGATATAACCATAAGCATATCTGCTGTAGATCTCGCAGAACCGAAACCATATTGTACAACTAAGAATGTTATTTTACTGAGTTGGTTGACTACTTCTCTATTTAATATGGATTCCAGCAACTTACTCATGACACACAGGAGACTTATTGGTCTGTACTGAGAAGGAGATGACTTATCACCTGAATTCTTAAATACAGGGCATACTGATGAGGTTTTCCATGTTGTTGGAAGGCACTTTTTAAGGCAACGCTTTAACAGTTTTGTAAGTATGGGGGTCAAGTTCTGGTTGAAGCCTTTTTAACACTATAATTGGAATACCGTCAAAGGCAGTTGCTTTACTGGAATCAAGGTTCTTGATTAGCTCGGCGACCCCACGTACATATTGGATAATTCTGGGGAAGTTGGGATGCCCACCTCAATTTCTACGATTACTCAGGGAGCTCCACACTAATATGAAGGTCGCCTGAACTTCAACGGATGCCTGTCGGAACCCATCCCGGTTGACAATGGTGTGAAGCAGGGTGATATCCTAGCACCTACACTTTTTTTTCAATTTATTTTGCAATTATTTTATCGTATGCCTTTAGGGAATACTCTCAAGGTGTTTATTTGCGTTTCAGAACCACAGGTAGGGTATTTAATCTTCGTCGTTCTCATGTATCTACAATGACATTTCAGCACCTTTTTCGTCAATTGCTTTATGCGGATGACGCCGATCTCGTGGCCCATGGTGAGAGGGATATGCAGGTTATCATGGATCTGTTTACGTGGGCCTGTGCGTCTTTTGGGATTACTATTAGTCTTAAGAAAACTAAGGTCATGTTCACACCTCCACCCGGTAGTTTGTATGTGGAACCAAATATTTTTCTCAACAACCAGAGACTTTCCATGGTTGACATTTGTGTATTTGGATAGTACTCTCGCCAGAGATGGAACCCTGGGTGCTGAGGTAAACTATAGGATACAGCGTGCCATTAAGGCTTTTGGTGGCTTAAAGAATCGAGTATGGTCTGACAGGAGTATAACTATTCATACAAAGATCAATGTCTATCAATCTTGTATTTTACCATCCCTGCTTTACGCTTCTGAGGCATGGACAACTTATGGTAGACACATAAAAGTCATGGAGAGAGTGCACCAGAAATTCCTGAGACACATTCTGGGTATCAGGTGGAGCACTTTTATACCTGATATGGATGTTCTCATGCGGGCTGACGTACTTTATATCGAGAAGTTGATTATACGAAACCAGATGAGGTGGGCTGAACATCTGACAAGGATGGACGACGATAGATTGCCAAAGCGCCTGTTTTATGGTGTAATTACACAAGGAAAGCGTTCACAAACTAACCCGAGGAAACGGTTTAAGGATAGCATCAAAGATAATCTTAAAGATCTTGGTATTGCCGTGTTCAGTTGGGAAAGTGCTTCCAATGATCGTTAAAAGTTGCGCTCCTTGGTCTATCATGGCTGTGATAGTTTTGAGAAGAAAAAATATGAGCATGCAAAACTGAAGCGTGATATCCGGAAGAAAAATCTGTGAGATATATCAAGTCTGTCGGAGGATTTCATGCAGAACCACACCTGTGATTTAAGCGGTAAAATGGCTTTATCCGGAGCTGGCCTTGCTAGCCACAAGCGTTCACATGGAGATCATTCTTTTTTTGATGGTGAAACATTGCAGGGCACAGATGTTCTGTTTGCTCTGTGGTCTGTAAATCGAGTGGAGGCCTGAAGCGTCATATGAGCGTCCACAGTAGACCAGCACCAGTTGGCATCCCTCAATCTCAGTTTAAGTGTGACCTTTGGCACAGACTGTGTAAGAGCAGGGCTGGTCTGAAGAGCCACCTCCGTTCGCACAGAAAATAGGAATCGATGCATCTTGATCACATCTCCACATGTATATATGTGTAATTATAAGTGCATATATGTGTATATAATTAATAAAAAAGAAGATATTTCAATATATATATATATATATATATATATATATATATATATATACATATGCAACACTGACTCAATTCGTTAGAAGGTACTGCTTGATTGATATAACGAGATTATAAGTTTGCCCAAGACAGAGTATAAGGTGATGGTCGTACGTAAAAAATATTGACATAAATGCAAGTGTGCTACAAGGGTTGAGTTTTGGAGCTTTATAATTCCTAATATTCATGAATGACCTCTCCGAGGAAATTGTTTTCGAGATGAGTATTGCTGTTACTCTTTCTACCGTGCTTGAAAGTTACTCTACACTTGAAAGTTATTGTACCTATACAAATAACAATTCGACCGTGCATTGATTATATTTGCCACATCTGGGCGAGTGCATCTGCTAATAATCTCGCATATTTAGACTTTGGAATTCCCTTTGGGGTCCTTGCTTTTATGAATCTGCTGACATTCCGATGTCCAAGTGGAAGTTGAACTCCCTTTATAGTATCTCTGTAAATCTGGTTCGGAGTCAACATCTAAGTGGCACTGCACCTTATTTGAAGTGAAATAATAAAAAAAAAATTGCAAAACGAAGCATAGATCAGCAAGCCATTATCTTGGACAGCCATTACAATCCTCTTCTAGTCGCAGTGGATGATCTTCTTTTAGCCTGTCTATAAAGCTTTCGCAATCTCTATTATCTTGGGTGAGTTCATCCAGAAAATATTTGGCAAGCTATCAGTTGGCCTCTTCTTTCCATTTCTTTTTTTTTTCAATATACAATTTTAGTGTGTTTTTGTATATTCAAATTGCCTTTGATTGTAATGTGTCTTTTTTGTCGAAACACTTGTGAAAGTGAACTTGTTCCAATGTTTTTAATCTAATATCTAGATTCACACCATGCACATATATGTATGTATGAATATGTGTATGTGCGCGTTTGTTCAGTTGTTTCAGAAATTCGGTTAATCTTTTTACGTAATTAATCATTAAAAGCAATTTTCTAATTATTTAATACATTAACTGTACTCATTCATGATTATTTGTTTTTAATTATTAAATTATTGAAACAATTATTGCAATATATAAAGCAATTACTTTGCTAGTGCAGATTTGTGTCTCATTTTATTATCATTAAATAAATACGCGCGTATTCAGTTATGCACGTTTAGTTAGTAGTGTTACCATTTCCGTATAATGTGTATTTCTGGTCAGGCTTGTCTTTATACGTGTAGTCGTGTGTTTATCGTTGATAAATTTGTGTTAAAAATGTGTGTTCCGTTTTCATGGTAATCCTATACGTTCTGAAAATATTTTAAGATAGAATTATATTTTCATGTCCTGCTACAGGATTCGGCGTCAAAATATCCTTCATTTTAAAAGAAAACGAAAAAAATGTATACATGCGAACCTATATTGTCTAAGGATGCAAGAATATGTTTGTTTAAAAAACATCACGTGAATAGGTTTCTTAAGTTTCATTACATCAGAAATATTATGAAACTCCGTTCTAAGCTCTCGAGCCCAAACGCACTATAGTCTGTGACTATGTGAAATGGCTTTTTGTCACTTGGCTGAAGTATAATCGAGTGCAGCTCAAAGTGGTCCACCCTCTCAGTATTTGCTTTCTCATTCCTTTATAATCGTGTTTGTTTATCGATAATCGCCTGAGACACTCTTACCGAATTTCCTTGGGTCTGCCCGGGCATTTTTTTGGCAGGGCAAAGTGCTTTTCCTTTAAAGCACTAGCTCTTTAAATCTTCTGCCAGCCTAGCTCCATTTATGTTTATGTCTTACCTCTTTACTCATAATTAGCTGGAACTGATGATTTCTTTTTGACTAGTCGTAGAAGCAGGAATAAGGCTTATTAATGAAGAAATATTTTACGGCATTTTGCATTACGGCTATTATATAAAAACGATGTCATAAAATCAACGCTAAGTTCTCTACAGTGCAATGTAGACAACAATGCACTGTGGACTGTCATTGGTGGAGGTATATGAAGCTTCCCCTGCTCCACTGGAGCAGCCAACCGATCGATTTGATAAAAAAAATGAACGATTTAACCGATTTCGATGTCAATAAAAGTATTATCAGTGTGGAGCTACGTTGATACATGGTAAATCTCGTGATTAAGAAATTGATATGCTGACCTAACCACAAATGGTTGAAATACTTTGTTGATATTTATTCAATTATTCAACTAGTTACGCTCTTTGTTATCACAATGTTCTGCCTATATTTTTGTGTCGGCTGTATTGGCGCTGTGCATAAGTATGCACATATATAAAATTAATACTTCTTTCACATTATTTTCATTTCTCAAATTCTGATCTTTCCCTTTCCTATGCATAGTTTGTATATATATATATATATATATATATATATATGTGTATATGTGTATATATATATAAGTGTGTGTATACATATCTATCTATCTATCTATCTATCCATCTATCTATCTATCTATCTATCTATCTATATATATATATATATATATATATATATATGTATATATATATAGTTAAATAAATGTTTAGTGGTACAAAATTTATATAACGATTTAAATAGAATGTGCGGAAATTTCTAGAGAGCCCTTTCGGCTATCATCTCGTCAGGAAAATATCAATAGCCTACAAAACAATAGTATTGGCGAAATTAAAGAGCACTACGGTGGAATTTGGATGTGCCAAAAATAAGAAGAAAACTGATTAAAAGAAAGATTCAAATACGGCGTGTAAAAGCGATTAAAACATGGCACAATGAGGGAAAACAACGAGGGAAAAAGGGTCAAAGTTCCCCATAGAGAAATAATGTTTTCGCTGTCTCCTTTTGCCGGCATAAAGAAGGTTTTTAATGCATATATATATATATATATATATATATATATATATATATGGGGGGTGAGTGTGTGTGTATATACATATATATATATATTGATTGAGATTGTCGGACTGACTTCCTCATCTTGGTTGTTTTTGTCACAACGTTTCGGCCGTTTTGCCCTCCGGCCTTCGTCAGGTGAACGGTTTGTTAGGAGTCTCGAACCCAACCCTTTATTATTATTACGGGGGTACCGTGTTCGGACTCCAGCTAGGCTTTGGGACATAGTTGCTGATTCTCGGTTTTTCAATGTTACTTTTTCACTGCCTTCGTTCAGGATTGAACTCAGCACCTTTGGGTAACTGTAAACTTTGATACAACGTCTAGGACCACTCGGCCATATGTCACTCGGCCATATGTCACTAGGATATATATATATATATATATTTATATAAATTTTAATACAGTATATATATATATATATATATATATATATATATATATATATATATATATATATATATATATATATATATATATATACTGTATTTAAAATCCTATACTCCAAAAAAGGAATTGATAGCAATAAAAAGTGTATTTCATTGTAAGTTACAATTGTTTCAATACCAGTTGGACAATTTCAAGCATTATGGCGTTTGAAAATTTTCAAATAATGGGCCTTTCTTCAGACTTTTTGAATGAAAAACACTTTAACAATAGAACGTTATTTAAAGAAAATTCCCTTAAAGGAAAAGAAGCATGCGAAAACATTTATCCTGGGCGCATCCTTGTAAAGAGCTTATTTAAATATTAATATATCACCTAATTTTCGTATCATTATTTAAAAACCTGTCATAAGAAGTTACCACAAAAAGCCGTAGCCATTTAATATCTTTTAATGAAAATATTCGTTGAATTCTTGAATTAGATTTCTAAATTTCGGTATTTCACATAATTAATTAATTTAAACAATTTTTTTAGGATTATATTTTTATATTTATAATATGGCCAGAACAACCCAGCTAAAACGTTAAGGTTAAGTTAGTTTTAGGTTAATATGTTATTAAATTGGGAAATAAAAGCTGAAATTGCCTTATATTTATTTAATCCTCATGCATCATTCGGGGATAGGGATCCCATTCTATTTTTTATTATTTAATATTCTATTATTCTCTTTCGTTCTAAATTATTTGATTATAGACAATTGATAAATCCTAGCTACGAAGGGGGATAATCCATCTCATTATTAATTTTCAAAAATTAGTTGGAAATTATGGGAAACAAACGTCCTCGTAGGTACTTATAACAGTTAAATGGAGACAACTAGGACCGTTTGATGTTTCAAGTTTAATACTAAAAAGCGTCTAGGATTTATTAATTACTTTAATTAAACAGATATAGTAAAGGCTATGATAGCTTATTTAACAAATAAAAAATGTAAAGTATATTTTTAATCTTAGAACTGATTATATACCCATGGGTGTAACCTACATTTTCCCATTCATCCATAATCTACTGGGGTTACTCATGGCTCCAAAACCAAAATTACAATCCGTGTATTATGTTCTTGACACCTAAATAAAATAATATATATCCTATTAATAATTATTCTGACAATAAAACCAGCCAATAGCTGCAAGTGTGTTTCACTCCAATGCAAATGTTATATATATATATATATATATATATATATATATATATATATATATATATATATATACATACGAGTGATAGTTTATTTTAGTTTACAAAATAGATAATTTTGACAGCTTAAAGCAAGTATAAATATCAGTGTTATTATATATGACAATTCGAACCAAATGCAAAAACTCAATATTCAATATCGCCCAAGTATGTAAGAAACTAGAAAATTAAATTCTATAATTTAAAATTTGTAAGTAATTTATTTTTGGACAAGGAATATAATCAGAGAAGACATTAATATTGCAAACATTTTACTTAGTCTACCCTGATGATATGAGCCACTCATTGAAACGCCTTCATTGGATAAGGAAAAATCTTTAATTTGTTTATTTGTATTCCTTGTCACAAATAATTTTCTCTTAATTTTAATTTAAAGAATTTCTTTTTTCTCTCTCTCTCTCTCTCTCTCTCTCTCTCTCTCTCTATCTATCTATCTATATATATATATATGTGTGTGTATTTATATATATATATGTGTATGTATATATATATATATATATATATGTGTGTGTATATATATGTGTATACATATATATATATATATATATATATATAATCTTCTATTATTCGCCCGTTTGATCCGCACGTCTGTTTGACGTTATCAATTTAACTGAAAACATAGTTTCTTCTTTCTTTTTAAATATGCAACAAAACAGTAAATCGGTTCTGTGTTTGAAAAAGCAGCTCTACATTTTTACGAGATTTTGTAACTAATTATCCCCGCCTGTTTTTATGCTTAGATGCTGCTGCAAATATTCAGCGTGTGTCCGGGTTCATCGAATCATCCTAAGACAGAGTTGAGCTACGAATGGAAAATATGATAAGATGATGAACATCTTTTTTTTACTTTTTTTACATGGGGGTCACCACTTATCAAGGCCCAGGAGCCACTCGGGAATAAGGGTTATTGTGTGTACACTAATCAGTGGGATAGTATCGTTGTAATAGTTAGTATTGGGGATTTGATAGGTGTCATTACTAAAGGGGGCGGTTCCCAGGAATTTGTTTGTGTTAGACTTGAAGACATCCAAGTTGAATTCGAGGGGGGTGTGGGGCAGGCAAGCGGCAGAGAGTTCCACAGCCGTGCAGTTCTAAGAAAGAAGCTTTGTTCATGGAATGTACGTTTTGATTTGGGCACGGATAAAGAGTCCGGAAAATCATTGACAGTTGTTTCAGCTAGTCGGGTGTTTCTCGTGAGTGATTGGCGGGGTGGACCAGAGAATGGAGCTCAGACGAACACTTGCCATGGAAATAACGATAAAACAGAGACAGGCTCGCAACGTCTCTTCTGTGGTAGAGAGGTTGCAAGGAAGAGAAAAGGTCATCCCCCCACCAAGCCACGAAGTCTATTTTGTATTCTGTCAATACAGGATAGACTGTTTTAGCAGCTTCTGCCCAGATGTTGCAGCAATACTCCATCCTTGGGCGTACTTGGCTTTTATACAGATAGAGAATTGCATCATTAGTGAGATATTTTCTGGGGCGGTAGAAGGATCTCACCATTTTCCCAGCGACCTTGGCCACAGACTTGATGTATGTGTTCCATTTCAGATCAGGAGTAAAGGTCAAACCAGAAGCTTATCAAAACATGGGGCCTACCCTAGACGAGAGCCATTCATTTCAATTGATGCCAGATGGAGATCAGGGCGTTTATGATGTAAAGATAGGAGCTTGGTCTTGGATGCATTAAAGATAACCAGCCACCTCTTCCCCCACGTAACCACTCGCTCAAGATTTGAGGAGAGAGAATCAGAGAGATCATTGCCATTTACGGTCTTGGATGTGTTGCCATAGATAGTCGTGTCATCAGCATAAATGTCAACGAAAGATTTTAGTATGTGTTTTGGGAGATCATTGATGTAGTTCAAGAAGAGAGTTAAGCCCAGAATGGACCCCTGAGGTACTCCAGCATTAATACTGTGGGTCTCTCATTTCTGCCAATCAACCACTACTCTTATGAGCCTATCAGAGAGAAATGATTTAATGATAGAGAAAACATTTCCAGTTATACCGTAGCTGGAAATCTTGTGAAGTAGACCTTTATGCCATACCTTATCGAAGGTCTTTGATATGTCAAGAGCAATTGCCCTAGAAATGTATACATTAAATACAATACATTAAATAGTGTTTCTAGTTTACTTTTTAATATAAGCGTTTTATGACTTTATTCTGCATTTTCAAATATAATTTAAGAGTGCGTAAGGTTTGAAAGCAACGTGGCGGAACAGTTATTAATGTTGTGGTGGGATACTAGTAATTTTCTGTTAGGTTGACATTTGTTTTGATGCGGACAAGTCCATAACGAGAAAACATAAGAACAAGAAAGCAAAAACCGTAAATGGAAAACAAAAAATAAAAACATATCTTACAATAATTACAACATAGTAGACATCCGTAGAAGCCAGTCTCTCCTAAAAATATTTTTGAGTTCAACAGTGTCATAATGTTTGGTAATTCAATAACTGAATATCTTACACACACGATATTTCTAAATCATAATTTGCTACCCCTGATAAAAATGTTGACTCATAAATATATACGATATAAGATTCAGACGATATATATATATATATATATATATATATATATATATATATATATATATATATATATATATATATATATATATATATCACAGAAGTTAAGCAACGTTGAGCCTGGCACGTACCAGATAATCGTAGAAATTACCAAGTTCGTATCTGAAGGCGCATTGATTTACTGGGAGAGCTGCAATCAGTCTTCATATTTGCCACCCCTGATAATAATTTTGACGCACAAATATATACAATATAAGATGTAGACAGTATATATATATATATGTATATATATATATATATAGAGAGAGAGAGAGAGAGAGAACGAGCGAGAGAGATAGACAGGCAGACAAACAGACAGAGGACAGAAGCGATATCCAAGTCCAGCGTCTCATTGTTTTTTTTTTTTTATTGAGAACATGTTCAGAATGTTTAACTGATGAAATTCTGTAAAGTTAACAAAGTTGTCATCTCTGTTGTTCCTTGTTCCATAGCTGTATAGACCAGTATTTGATTTAAATGTATTTTCCACCCCAAAGTTGGCATTGAAATCACCCATTAGGATGGTGTGTCTTGCTTGTAAACAAAAGAATGAAGAAAAGAAACAGATGCTGGACTTGGATATCCCTTAATAGCGCCACAAAGGACGAAATTATTACCAACAGACAACACACACTGTGACTGATGTTTCTGCTATAAACAGGTTGAAACAGGTTAAAAATAGGTTAAAACAGGTTAAAAATAGGGAGTTACCACTGAATGATTAAGGTGTCTCTTACCATATAAACCAGGCTAGAGATGGCAAAGCGTATCCAGCGCCACAAGAAACCAAACACCCAGGGTCTAGCAGATTAGTATTCACAGTTCCAGCTACTATTATCCAACATATTTGGGGCGCTATGAAGAACCAAACACTGACTACAACATCAGCCGGGCCACATTGAAAACAACTAGTCAATATAAACCACAGAAACAAATTGTCTATAATTACAAAATAGGTGAGAAAGAAACACCAACAGATGAAAAGAAGTCGTACAAATGTACAAACGTACAAATGTACAGCACATTGAGTACATTTAGATATGTAAGACTCTGAGACACAGAAGGGCAAAAATATTTCAAGCTTTAATGAACAACAAATACTACAAGCCCTTGAAGTAAACAAAGGCATTAAGACCATCAAAAAAGCAAGCGTCTCGACATAAACGTTATCACCTATCTCAAAGACGAAGATGACCTAGACAGAATTATTTCCAGGTGTGAGGACTTCTATACAAACCTCTATGCTACCAGATAACCAGGACTCACATCAACCTTTCATGCACTTAACATATCTGAAGAACACCATCCACCCATCCTCCTATCGGAAGTGAGAGCAGCTATTAAGCGACTGAAGTCAGAAAAGGCTGCAAAAAGGATGGTGTTACTGCGGAAGTGCTACAGAGCGGTGGTGAACACATTGCCGAGATGTTTACAAGACGGCTTCATAAATGCGTCTCCAATAAAAACGTTCCAGATAAATGGGGGAATGCATCAGTGGCCATCGTTTATAAGAAAAGACACATTGCAAATATTAAGAACTATCGGCCAATCAGCCTTCTGTCAGTGACATACAAAGTCTTCTCTCATGTCTTGCTAAGACGTGCGCTAGGGTAACTAAACAGACATCAACAAGAAGGTTTCAGAGCAGGTTACTCCACCGACCATATCCAAGCTGTCAGTAAACTGCAAAAGAAAGCCAATGAATACAAGATTCCACAGTGCTTTGCTTTAGTTGTTTACAAAAAGGCCTTGGAATATAGACTTGGATATACTGTTACTCTACATACATCACCTTGCTGAAAGACCTGTACAGTGGGCTACTTCTACTTTAAAGCTTCATCGTGACAGCAATATGATCAAGCTGGAGCAAGACAAGGTGACAACATCTCGCAAAAACTCTTCAAGGCCTGTCTCCAGTCAGATAAAGGGGAGGGTAGGGGAGTCAACGTCGATGGTGAACACTTGTCACATCTCATCTTTGCTGATGATCTAGTACTGATGACATACACTCTCCTCAGGAACAAAATGACATTCTAAACGACGTCCACCCTAAGAGCAAACCGGTGGGCTTCAAAATGTATTTTGGGGAGACCAATAGCTTGGGGAGACTGATACGTCGCTACAGTGAAATCTTGGCAGTATCACAAAGGAATATGAAGAGGATAATGTTAGGCATCATACTTCAAGACAGAAAGATAAACCTCTTGATCCGCCAACAAAGGAAAGTTACTGGCATCAATACTATCATCAAAATATTACAAACACAGAGGGACAGGACACGTAGCAAGACAACATGACAACAGATTGTCCATTAGGACATAAGAGGCCAAAGGGAAAAGCAAAACAAGATGTAGGGAAGACCTGATACAACACATGGATCTCAAATAGCAGCATATAACTTGGGACAGAGATCGCTTAACTCAATGCAGGGGTTCCTCATTGTACGATAAAAACCTTATTGACTGATAGAAATATAGAAGTTATGGACAAAATATTTTGGTAACAAATAGAAATGTTGAAAAAACCCAAAACCATTGGATGTTTAGTAGTGGAATTTAATATTATAAGTAGTAGGCGGATGGGAGTTGGCTCGGAAGTGATTTTGTCGTTCAGATCCACGAAAATATTAATTGTGGACATAACAGAAAATGTAGAAATAAGAAGAAAATGCATGGAAGATCAGGCGAGAACTTTGCATAAAAGATAATCCCAAGTGTTGACTGTCGATCTATCTGATGAAAAGAAAAAAAATCTTTAATTACAGCTTTTACAGATCAGGCAGTCAATACCAACCAATGGAAGAACGTATGTTCCCCTTTTGGTCATGTAGCCCCACAGAACCTGTTGTCCGGCCTTATAAAGAACTGTTGTTCGTTGATGTACAATGACTGTTCCGTGTTAACTATTATTTGAATGTCGAAAACTACGACACACGCACGCATTCGCAACGAATATTATACATACTAAATGGTCACACGTATTTAGACGTAGTATAAAATCACAAATACTAGAAGTGGTCACAGGGGGACATAAATAGTTATACTCGTGACAATTCGCATATATGTAATGTTCTCTTTTCTTGTAAGTTTCATATTCGAGTGGGTGGCTGAGTGTGTGCGGTGTTTACATATATATAATTTCGCATATAGATATAGTTACAAAAACTGGGTACATAACGTAATCAGGAACAGTTCTTTTAACAGGGTCAATAACATAATTCTTTTAGTGGCACATCAAACAAAAGGGATACATACCTTTTTCACTTGTTGGTCTTGACTGAAAAGTCTGTAAGGTAAACTACTTTTCTTCCGAAAGAAAATGTCATATGCAAAGTTATATTTGCATATACAGAGTACCCAAAAATCAATTAAGGTTTGAAAATCTCTTTAACTTTACAATTGATGATTATTTCTTCTCTATTTCAGATATTTTCCACATAATATCTTGGCCATTAATTTTGAATAAGTATAGCTTTGAACAACGTGCGCAAGTTGTGAAATTGTTTTACCAAAATCGGAGTCAATTGTTTTGACTCAAAGAGCGACAACATCACCTCTCGCTATTGCAATGTCATTTAGCCACAACGTTCCCAATACTTGACTAGTTCGGGCTTTTTCTTGTGGGCATATCTTAAAGAAAAGAGCTGTGTTAATTAACCCAACCCCTGCAAGAATTGAAGGAAAACATCAAGAATGAAATAAGGAAGTTAAGTTGCAATCCAGAGATTCTGCAATCTGTCATCAATAATGTTTTGAAGAGCACAAATTTGCGAAGCTGAAAATTGGAAACATTTAGAAGACATTATTGTTTTGTAAAGAAATGTTTGAATTTGGAATTCTGTTATAATTCCCAAATGTCTTAGTTAGATTTGGTTAAAAATAAAGAATTTAAATTCCAAACCCTTAAATAACTTTTTGAACACCCTGTATAACATTTATTCCATTCTTCACGGACTAGCACACGTTTTTCTAAAGTCTTACATATTCTACTAATTAGTCTACGAGACGCGTATGTAGATCTCAAGTAAATAAATCGCTTCCGAGTAACCCTCCAGTCAGTCCCGACTCACTCCGTCCCCTCTCTAACAATAAGTCTCTCTAATTTCCTGATATGTTCAACAAAAATATCATTGGTCGTTTTAATTGTTCGTTATCTTACGTCACCAACCAGGTCAATCTTACATCAAGGTCATCTTTGTTATTGTTTATTACCTTAATTTTAATTAATGTCATTGTTATGGGGTTAAATGGTTATAAGAACGAAGAAACACAGGACTAGAACGAACATGTATTCGCATAATTTACAGGCAAAGAAAGTTGAGTAATACCATTCCTCAACGATTGGCCGTGTGCAACGTACCTGCTTTGTACTCGATACCGGATGTGACGTGATCAGAGGAAGTTACGTCATGAGATAGTCCAGTAATCCCATAAATCACAAGCGTTTTGTTCGTAAAAGCTGTCAGTACCTCTTCCTTTTAGGGTTTACCATCAATGGCTCGGTAACCTTTCTCTTACGGAAAGATCGTCAGGTGTTGGTTAAGGGGGTTCAAGGTCATTTTTTTATTCAACCTAGCTAATTTATGTAAACATCCCTTGCTAAAAAACATTGCTACACTTTATTCTATAAACAATAAATAACGCCAAATATAATCTATTCTAAGAATAACGTTGAATAGATAGATAAATAGATAGGCAGATAGATTGATAATTATTAATTAACTTTTAACAATGTTATTATCTAACACATAAACAACTTATATCTCTCATTTAGGTCTTATATTATATTTTATACATTATTATCTATGAGAGGGTTATCTCATATCGTATTATAGTACTAAAATAAACTATAATGACGGTAAATTTGGACTCACACCCCCCTTCCAAAAATCTTCTTTTTTTAAAAAAAACAAGAGAAAACATAAAGCTGTTAATACTTATTCCTTGTGGGATTTACGTTGAGTGGTTGCGTGAATTTTCTTTTTCCTCCCGATCGTCACACTTCCGGAAAGAATTTGGGCCTGTTGAAGGAATTTTTGGCAGGTACTTTGGTGGTGAATCCTCTAATTAAATCGGCATTTCCAGATCTGGTCCATATGAAATTTGTAGGTATTCTTTGGTCCCTGGTCGATATAGACAATTTTGCTTGTTAGTTTCTTGATAGTTGGTACTTCCCAGGATGCAATGTTGTTTTACTAGGCCTTGAAATACGCTTTCTCGCCAGGACAGAAATATTTCTTATGAGGTGAGACGTTTTTCTTGAACTTCGCTGGTGGTGGAAAGAGTTTATAGAAGACTGACTTGATTTCCATTGCGTACATTGTTTCTGAAGGCGAACATAACATAGATGTGTGTATGTTATAACATAGATGTGTATATTTTATAACATAGATGTGTATATGTTATATCATAGATATGTATATGTTAAGGTTTATCCATTACACATGCGGAATCTATTGCCCTTTTGAAAGCATTATATAGAGTGTCCCAATAGCAATAGCCAAGAACACATTACCCGAAATTACTTCCTTTAAATTCCTCGGCATTAGGTTTACAGGAAACATGAATTGAAATAGATACATTGAGATCATTGTCAAGGTTGCTGCAAAGAGGGTAGACTCTCTCTACCGTGTCAACAAACTACATACACCTGAAAATATCCTGTACCTCAAGGCCACCATTTGGCCGTGTATGGAGTACTGTTGTCACATTTGAGCTGATGCATCTGCTACTTGTCTCTGACTTCTTGACAAGGTTCAAAAGAGAGTCGCCAACCCGATAGGTCCTGAACTGTCATCTAGGCTTCAGTCTTTGTCCCTTCGACGAAATGGTGCATCTCTCTGCCTGTTCTACAAATGGTGAATGCTCTGACGAACTACAAGCACTTGTACATCCTCAACGTGAAACCCCTGACAAACTCGACAAACAGCTAAATCCTACCCCTTCACAACAGATATCCCTAGGTTTAAGAAAACCTTCTACTCCAATAGTTTCTTCCCAAGAACTGCTAAACTTTGGAACTCGCTTTCCCAAGTGTATTGACATGCAGAAGTTCAAGTGTAATGTGAGCAGATATCTTGCCACTCATCTCCCTTCATATGTCTCCTGCAACCTATGTCTCCGATAGTCGCCCCCCTCTTACTTCAAAGTTACACTGTGCTTTGTTTGGGGTGAAAATTGTATTTAAAAAACTTGACCTCAAAAGCCAGTTTGTTGTGTTTGGAAAACTCTATAATATAGCTGTTTATGTAGAGCAATTTGGAACTTTTTTCATCCACCTCTATTTGAAGGTATGCATCTGAGAGGTCAATTTTGGTGATTTTTCTAGCATTTAGTTTGTTGAAAAATGTTCTGGTCTTGGAATTAGATAATGATCGTTTAATGCTGCTGAAGAATCTACACATATTTGTATTTGGTTAAATTTCTTTTTTACCAAAAGTTTGTCTTAAATCATGAATCTGTCTTTGACTGAATTCCTGCTTGTTCAAGTCTATGTAATTCTTTGTGGGTCTGTTCTAGAGAAGCGAAAAGGACATTCCGTTTCTTCTCGGAGACAAATTGTCCGCCGTCCTTAACCTTAAACTTAGTTTTTAATTTAAAACATTTTCCAGAAAACAAAAACCTGGGAAAGTCGTGTTTTGAGTTACTTTTAAAGATTTACCAAATTGGACGTTGTACTTTCTATTTTGCGACAAAAGTACTCAATTTTTTAGTACGCAGGCTTTCAGCGTTTTTGTTAACCCCCTTTTGTGTTATTGCACGTGATACCTTGCGTAAGATGCAAATATTCCCGCCAGTTATGGATTTTGCTATTATATTTCTCTTTAAAAGGATTAGTATATTTAATTGTCGTTAAGTACGCTAGTTGACGGGACAGAATTTTATCTAATGTATTAATCACAATAGTAATATAGTCGGGCCAGTTTCTTTGGCCTACTCGAGTTTTGTTTATTGCTAGAGAGCGAGTTTCCCTATGTTTTTCAATGGAGAATAGGCGGTAAAATTGCTTCTGATTTTTTCTAATCTGAGCTTCACGATCGTTTTTGAATTACACGTGACAGAAATTATCTTTGACAATCTTCTGCCAATTTTTGAAGAGTCAATCATTGTTGGAGTTCAAGTATAGTCAGTACACGTTATCTGATTCGGTGTCTATTGTTGATACTAGACTTTGCGCAAATATGAAGGGCTTTAAATTACCGACAGACAGCTCGGCTAGTTTGAAATGATTAGAGAGATTGTTCACCGATGCTACAAATGTCAAAATGCTGCAAATGCAGAAACACTCTTGTTGATTGCCTTTAACTATGTTCAGGCATTTCCTAAGATTTGGGACAAGATTGTGTTCGGTTCAAATCGTTTCGATAAACTCTGAAAATATTTCCGATAGGCTCGAAAAGTTCCGACAGCCTCTGAAAAATCCAAGTGTGTGGTTTGCGTGGCTAATATGAAGTTCACGAAGCTACTATGTTCGTAAGACCACAGTTTTATTAATAGTAGAGGTACTTCTTTCATTGGGCCATTGTTCACAATCAACGTTGAAAATATCTTCATAGCGCCTGTAAAAAACTAGAATGTGTTGCTATTCTCTGGTAGCTATTAAAATGTTTCAATCGAATTTTAGATTTTACTCTTGGAAAAAATCGTGCCTTCTTCGTAGTTTTTAATGTAATTCTGCAAATGGTTTTTGCCGTAGTTAAGTTTTCTAATTTGTAGGTTGATGGAATTTTTTCTGTTGCTTATGTAACTCCGGAAACAATTGTTGTTGTCCTTTCTCTATATTTTGTTGGTGGAGTTGCTGTCTTTCGTTCAATTTTTACTGTTTTCTTATGATTTTTGCTAATTGAGTTGCTGTCTGCCTTCCAATTCTTGTTGCTTATCCATGAGGTCTTTTAGTACTTTTTTGAAAATACTCCATATTTAAATAGGGAAAATATGCCATCGGTGTTATAACATGCAAAATTAGAAGATAAACGAGGCACAGACCACAAAAAAACACAGAAATTTCTGATGCTTTGACGACACGTGTTCCTGAGGAAAGATACACAAGATAATTACGATATTTTTTTCTGAAAACAAACAAAAGAAATAGACAATTCGGTAAACCGAACCACTTACTGGTTGAGCGTTCTTTTAGATTCTGTGGTTCTGTTTTCTTTAATGCAGTCATTTAATTTTTTCACATTTTTGTTAGCAGCCTCTTGATGTCAGCCATGAATGAAAAAAAGGAAAAGAAAGTCTTACTAATTATCCAAAATTCGTTGCCGAGTGTTTAGAAATCAACATGTTTTTTTCTGCTTTTCGTAAAGGAATTTTTGTAATGGTAGATAACGTTTTCCTTTTGCCGACGTGTTTGCAAGTAAGCAATTTCTTCTGTTATTCACTGGGAGATTTTCGTAATTATAGAAACTTTGTTGAGAGGACAAAAGCTTAAGAATGCTTGTACATTTCTTTTAATGGTGTTATATTAATTTTTGGTGCGAGAACTTGCCTTTATTAAAAAGAAAAGAACTCGCTTTGGTGAATTAGAGGGAAAATAATTTTTTTTCAGGAAATTTGTTGGAATTCAACGACGGCTGTTGAGTTTTGTGTGTAATTAATCGTTCTTGATTCTGTGATTGACTGTTATATTGTTTGGACAGAATTTTTATAGTTTAAAATTTCCGTAGCTGTCGAATCACTAGTTTGTCACCGATGTTGGTAACCGGAATATTATGTGGTGTGTAATCATTAATGTAGTAATTCCAGCTTAATTTCTTTGTCTAGCCAGCTGAGTGATTAAACGAGTCTTCTGTCACAACTCATGTAGTCAAGACGAAATTCTCAATACAATTTTAGAATCTTTCTTTCATTATTGATATGTGACTAGTCTGGAATTATGGTTTCGGTGTAAGTGCGTTTCTCAAATCCTTCTGTTGCCGCTGATGTAAGGGAAACAGGAAACACTGATTAGGTTTAAGAAGGATATATTAATAAGAGGTTACAAAGATAGGATAACGGGTAAGCCGAGCTTACAATCTGATGGTGTCAAATATGGGGAGTCGTAAGCGTTGCCCACTACTAGTACACCTACTGAGTCTTCAATCGCACATCGTAATCCTGGAAGAGTTCATAACGCAGGTAAGTGTCGATCTCACAACAGTATTACATACATAAATATATAATTTTTCAAGTGTACAGATATTTGTTTTCTCTTCTGCTGTATACATACTGTATATATATATATATATATATATATATATATATATATATATATATATATATATTGGACAACAAGAGTATGAAATGAAGACACAAAACTATATATTGGTAGATATAGAATGGATCATTTATTGAATTATGGAATACAAGCAAAATTTTGTGAATAGAAGGGACTCTTTATGCCAAGTCATTTCGAAGCCTAATGCTTCTCATCATAAGAGTAGAGAAAGTGCTAGGTAGCATGGGCCAGATGCTGCGTCTAGCGTCAGGTTCATTAGGGATGAAAAAGATTGAAAGGAATTATAGAATGTTGGGGGAAGCTTTATTGAATTCTAAATAAATAAGGAGAAGCTTGTTATATATAGTATCATATATAAGATTATATATGGTCTTTAACATAGTGTTGACATTAAGGGGTACATGTATTAAGGATAAATTGGAGATGTATTGTTGCTGCGTGGTAATTTATTTTAACGGTTTGTGGGGTGTCTATTTTCTATGGAGTGGTAATTTTGATTGGTGCCATCTAAATGACAAATGGCGGCTATAAAATCGCTTATAATTGGGGGGGTTATGCAAGGTTGTAAAACTGAAAGGTAATATGCGGCAATATATTTATAAGTTTGTTCTGTTATGATATAGGGAGTATGATTATAAGGAGGAGGTCGGAGATTAGAATGGCAATGACTATGAGTGCTTGAACTTGATACAAAATTTTAAGGATACATATAGATGGTAAAGTAGAGGAGTAAGGAAACCATTACTATTTATAAGAGTGGTAAACATATATCACATAATAGTAGGTTGATTATAATAGTACGAAAGATAATAGTAATGAAAATTATAATAATAGTAGTAATAATAAAGATGAAAATAAATTAGATGTAAAATTGAAGATAGGAATAAAGATAAAGAAAAAAATTAAAGATAAACATTAAAAATAAACATTAAAGATAATATTACCAATAGTTGTGATAAAAGTAAATTCAAAGTTGTTAACAATGAAGATAATAGTAGTAATGACGGGGATTATAACGGGGATAATAATAGCAGCAATAATAATAATAATAATAATAATAATAATAATAATAATAATAATAATAATAATAATAATAATAATAAACAAGACAGTAATAATAATGATAATAGTAAAGATAGTAGTAACAATACTACTACCACTACCTCCACCATCACCACCATTACTACTAATAATAATAATGATAATACTGTTAATAATAATTTTTAAGGGTGCGTAAAAGAAATGGGTACAGACAAGTTGGGGGTCAGAGTAGCAGGAAATGGGGTTGCGGAGTGAGGGGTAAGTGATACCGTAAAAAATAAAGTAAAATAAAAGAATATATATATATATACGCATATACATACATATATCGATATATAGAAAGACAGATAAAAAAAATAGATTTAGAATAAGCCGGGAAAGCGTAAGAGTTCGGTGAAAAAAAAGCCCTTCGTTTAAATTAAATTAAAGGATTGCTTCATTAGGAACGATAGTTCCAAGAGTCAACCTTTAAACTTTAAATTTCTCGAAGTTCGATTATAAAGGCCATCAAATTTATGTTTTTATGACCAAGCGAGGCCTGGAAAATTCAATACATACTTTCTCGTTTATGAACACGAGGGGCAGGTCCATCCAATCGGCGTAACTACTTACTGTAGTAGTTCTAATCTCCAAGAGATACAAGAAACATAGTTTATAGCTGTCTGTTAAAGTTCCATATTTCTCCAAATATTTTGTTAAGGTGGTCTTGCGTAGATGCGTTGGTCTGGTGATCTCTTTATTTCTCCTTATTGGATGGCAAAAAACTGTATTTTTTCAACGGAGACTCTTGTGATGGGAATTACCCGAAACTGGACTGGTTCAACTGTGTTCAAATCTAAGTTATATTATCAGTAAAAAGTGGCAGCTAGAAGGAAATTGGAAAATACATGTGTTTTCTCGTGAGGGATTGGAAATGCGCTTGGCTGGTAGTCGGAGGGGGTAGAGAGGGATGGGAATATGTCTGTATGGGGATATGTATGTATGGGGATATATCTGTATGGGTGATGGAGGTGGGTTGGTTGAATCGGGGGAGCTTTTCTTAGGTTATATTTTGTGGAATTGAACTTTCTCTTTTCCTCTTACAAATTAAGATATATATATATATATATATATATATATATATATATATATATGCAATAATTATATAATTATATAATTATAGCTGTTTCATACTTACGCAAGGATTGGTGTAGGGGAGACAATATTTGCCGGTCGTGAAACCCAGTAACTTTTTTTACAAATTTTCTAAACCATTACGTAACAAACAATTGCACGGGAATGAAGTTAATTAAGAATTATTAAACGCCGAATTCGAGCAATACATCAAACAATTTAGAGTGTTCGAACGAGCGGAAGTCGTGAACATTGCATAAACGCTTGTTGACCGACTGCCCTTTTGTTGTTATTCCGCAGACAGGGTTCATTCGTAAGATTCTGTGTGCTCGTGTGTGCGTGCAACCGGTTAGTCAGCTTTTTTCAAGAATATCGATCCAGGCTTCTTATTATTTATTTAAAATCAGCAAATAACTAGTGTTAGCTAGTATACGGCATGAACTACCTGGGTGTCTGGGTGTATGTTTCTATTTACATCAATATAATAATCACTCATAAAAATATTATTTTATCGCAGAAATATCTATCTTCATGTTGTATGTCCTTCGCTGAAGCTCTGGTGTCTGGACGTGTTTTTTCTTTAAAGACATTGATGCCCTTGGGCTTCCACCAAACAAACTACACGCCGATGTCGCTGCTACACTACTAAGGCTCAAGTAAACGGCGAGTATTTAGCGTCACAATACTAACAGTTCACAGTGCTGAGCAATAACCCCTACAAAGCTGCAGTGGCGCTTAAACTCTGTTATGCAAGGCACGATAGACCCGCAACGTGTGGAGGTCGTTTTAGTTCCCAGATAAAGGGCAAATGGTATATGGGAACCGAAGACTCTCGTAAGCCGCAGTAAATGGAAATCTTCCTCAGTAAAGCAAAGCCATGATTTAAAAAGACAAAATACGAATGAAATGCTGGCAAACACACTGCGGTCAGATTCGGAAATAGTGGGTTTATATATGAAGTGCTCAAACAATAGAACGTATATATAAAGTGCTCAAACAATAGTGCGTATATATAAAGTGCTCAAACAATAGTGCGTATATATGAAGTGCTCAAACAATAGTGCGTATATATAAAGTGCTCAAACAATAGTGCGTATATATAAAGTGCTCAAACAATAGTGCGTATATATGAAGTGCTCAAACAATAGTGCGTATATATAAAGTGATCAAACAATAGTGCGTATATATGAAGTGCTCAAACAATAGAGCGTATATATGCAGTGCTTAAACAAAATAACAATAGTGTAAGATAGAGTAAGTATGTTGATAGTATTATCCGACTACGATATTGATACTGATATATGGTTTGAATAAAGATCGTGTTTTAACGACATATCATACATATACAAATTCAGTCTAGCAAACGACTGAAATGCTGTGAAAGGGTAGCTGACAAATTTTTAAATTTTTCTTCTTGTTTTGTAGTCTATTCACGTGTAAGCGCGATAGACAGAAAAATCGAAACTACATGAATGTGATCATCAGACTATAACATCGCAAGTGAAGCGTGAGAACGACAGGTAACATAAACATTTGTTTCACACACACTGACGTTTGCACTACTTGCAAATCGGTTTGCAAAGAGAACAAAAAAATTATGTTACTAAAACTTACGTCTAGACGCATTCATACAATAAATGTGTCTATGCTTATTATCTCATCTTTTATAAAGGTGAGAATGTGTGTGAGGACGGTTCTCAACTTATATACTAAACGAATTTTAAATTTACAGACTTGGAATTTGATATATAGGTTATTCAGAAATGTGAAAAAATATATCAATTGAAATATAGAAATTATTAAACATTTCTTTATTTAACCAAATCTACACACAATAATCGAAAAAGTTTACAATCAACTGTCCCCTTACTGTTATTTCAGACCATTTTAAATTATAATAGCTAGTTTTAGTGTCCGTTCCGTCAAGGTATGAGGTTTGGGAAGAAAAGGAGTATATATATATATATATATATATATATATATATATACATATATAAATATATACATATATATATATATATAGGTATATATATATACATATATATATATATATATATATATATATATATATATATATATATGAACATGATTAAAGATAAGGAGGCGGGAGGGTAAATGTAAAATTTAAATTTTAGATTTTGTGATATTATAAGTTTAACACACATAATATACACGCATACATATATACAAAATGTGGAACGATAAAATTATCGCCCTAGAAAAGCATGCTTCCGTTTCCGTTAGATGAAAACCGATTTTCTCTTTATTCAATGCAGACTATGAACTAGTTGCCCAGTTGTATACAAATCCAAAGAGCGAGTGACACAATCTTGAACAAGCGAGATCGGAAATGCGCCGCTGTACAAATCATGCTCTCTAGCGATCCAAATTATGACAACTGGATGATTGCCAGTACTCTCAAAAGGACAAATCAGAAAGGTTCAACGTTAGAGAGAGGTGCTCCTGGTGATGAAAGCAAAGTTTCCGGCTATGGTTATGGTCTTTGGTGTAGTTCAAAGTGAACGCTGTATCATCCCACCTCACATCTTCGAAGTCGGCTTTAAAGTCAATACTAAAGTGTACCTAGGCGTGTTGAAGAGTGTGGTAATACACTGGGGGAATCACTTGACCACTTAAAAAAACTGAGCGTGGCAGAAGAACTCGCAGTCGGCCCACAAGTCCAAAGAGGACAAATCTTGGCTTCAGAAAGACTGATACAACTTCGTACCCTTCTCTTACAAGCGTCTTCCTCCTCCGCTGAACCCGCTGGACCACTCCGTTTGATCATACATCGAGAACATCCTCAACAGCACGTTTCAAAACACCAGAGGAAGCCTGATCACCGCCATCCACCGAGTATTCGCCTAGCTCCCGCTGGCCATTTTTGTTCCGGACGTTTACAGAGGCAGTGATTGAGGTTGAAAGCTGCTATAGTGTATATACGCTGCTTCTATACACTAATCAAGTTACATGAATTGACTTTTTTAATAAAAGTTTTAAAATTAACTGTAGTGTTTTTTTTTCTTTTGGGCGACACGTTTATCGTGCCATCTTTATATATATATATATATATATATATATATATATATATATATATATATATATATATATATATATATATAATGAATAACAGTCCCTAAACAGGTAAAATAATTTTCTCAAACAAAAACACATTCATTTACGCTATTCTTATATTCCATTTGTTAAAATAAAAATCAATATATATTGGTAATAAACTCTGTATCTTGAATTATTTTAAAGCCTCTAAAAATATATTTTTTTACTTTTGATTTTATTTTTATTAAATGTCCTAACATTGCTTTGCTCACACGCATAGCATATTTGCTCTTTATCGTTTCCTGACCGATAATTATTGAAGAAATCGCTGTCAAAATGTATTTGATTCTGCCTACCCATTTTCTTTGCTAGCGTCTATACTTGTGGTAACATTAATGTTCACAATGTTGAATGGTTCGCCCACTGATGATAAAGGACGGTTTTGTCACGTTTGCACGTCTTTTCATATTCTTTTACAAAGTGTCCTTCATACTGCTCATCTACTGAAACGTCTGCGATGTGAGTATCTGATCACCCTATTGTCACAATTAAGATCCAGACAAAGTGCAACAATATGCACAGTGTATCTATACTCGATGGCTTTCTAGGACAGTCTCAGATGTTTCATATCAGATTACATGTTGTACCTTTCATCAAATGGAAGCATGTTTTCTTTATCGTCATTCAACCCAAAAAAAAGGTACAGCTGCACTCAGTCATAAGAAGCTACTATTTGTGACCATATTCGCAGGCATACTATTTATGGAGTTTGGCAGTTTACATTACATTTGATGTTCTGCATGTCAGTAGAGTCAGGAAAACATGGGTCCGGAAGAAAATTCCAAAGTGCAGTAGTATGAGGATAAAAACTATTCGAGTAGAAGGCTTTACTCTATCCTGGGCTCTCTATAGTGTGAGAGTGGGATTTTTCTTCTTGTCGGGTTTGTCGAAGGTATTTTCGTCGAAGGGGTACTCGTGCTTTGAGTTTATTAAAGCACTTACAAATCAAAATCGTGGAATCTTGACAGATTATGATTCTTACGTCTTGTAAAGAAAGGTTGTTCATTAAATTTGGTATTGTTCACTTTTACCCTGAACATCTATTCTTCATAAAATTATCTTCTTCTTCAGAAGAGTTTTTTTTTTTTTAACGCGCTCTAAGAAATATTGTTGGCTCCAGTCTGGATAATTATAGTATAATTCTAGAGAGTCCCTTGTATTTCACGCAAGTTAAAGTGAATGCATGTTTTGCATTTTAGCATATTAGATGAGTGATAATAGGCGAGGAAATCATTTACATCATTACGATAACCTAAGAACAATTTCTCTATTTTTTATTTATTGCGGACTATTATCCTCATCTTTTTCTTAGATGTTTCACGACGTTTCATAACTATTTCTTAGGCTTTCGCGACGGAGAGGAACTCTGAATCTCCTGACTGCATTCACTGCAATTACCTGGCGCAGTTGATAGAGACTTGAATCTCTACGGTTCCAGGTGAGAATTGTCTGAGGATAGCGGTTTCAATTTTACCCAAAGCCGGTCAGAGCCTTACATTATAATATATTAATACTAATATAAATATATATATATATATATATATAGAGAGAGAGAGAGAAAGAGAGAGAGAGAGAGATAGATAGAGAAAGAGAGAAAGAAAGAGAGAGATACATGCATATAAACATGGAAAAATTCATTGTAAATACACTTGTATTTATTAAAGATTCGCGGGAAATGAGTGTGAAAAACACTACTTGCAACACCGGTGCAATGAACATAACAGGCTGTGTTTTATTTGACATCGTCTGGTGGACATTTAGGTCACTGCTTCTCAATAATCGAACGTAGTAAGTGTCAGTAGAAATATGCTTTTTACATGATAAATATGCATTGAATGTACAAGTTTGCACTAAGCTTGTCTAGCAATATTCACCTTTTTATTGTTCCAATGTAAAAAAGTTAGCCTCGGAGCTCAGTAAAATTTTTAAACAAACCGAACATTTAAGAATTAAATGCAAGATAGTGTAAGCTATGTGAGTAAGTATGTTGATAGTATTATCCGACTAGGATATTGATATTGAGATATGGTTTGAATGAAGATCGTGTTTTAACGACATATCATAAATATACAAATTCAGTCTAGCAGACGACTGAAATGCTGTGAAAGGGTACCTGACAATTTTTAAAATTTTCCTTCTTGTTTTGTAGTCTATTTACGTGTAAGTGCAATCGTATAATGTAGACAGAAAAACCGAAACTACATGAATGTGATCATCAGACTATAACATCGCAAGTGAAGCGTGAGAACGACAGGTAACATAAAACATTTGTTTCACACACACTGACGTTTGCAGTACTTGCAAATCGCTTTGCAAAGAGAACAAAAAAATGATGTTACTAAAACTTACGTCTAGACGCATTCATACAATAAATGTGTCTATGCTTATTATCTCATCTTTTATAAAGGTGAGATTATGTGTGAGGACGGTTCGCAACTTATATACTAAACGAATTTTAAATTTACAGACTTGGAATTTGATATATAGGTTATTCAGAAATGTGAAAAAATATATCAATTGAAATATAGAAATTATTAAACATATCTTTATTTAACCAAATCTACACACAATAATCGAAAAAGTTTACAATCAACTGTCCCCTTACTGTTATTTCAGACCATTTTAAATTATAACAGCTAGTTTTAGTGTCCTTTCCATCAAGGTCAGAGGTTTGGGAAGAAAAGGAGTATATATATATATATATATATATATATATATATATATATATATATATATATATATATATACATATATATATATACATATACATATATATATACATATATATACATACATATATATACATATAAATACATATATACATATATATACATATGTATACATATATATATATATATATATATATATACATATAGGAGTATGAATAAAGATAAGGTGACGGTTGAGTAAAAGTAAAATTTCAATTTTAGATTTTGTGATATTATAAGTTTAACACACATAATATACACGCATACATATATACAAAATGTGGAACGATAAAATTAACGCCCTAGAAAAGCATGCTTCCGTTTCCGTTAGATGAAAACCGATTTTCTCTTTATTCATTACAGACCATGAACTAGTTGCCCAGTTGTATACAATTCCAAAGAGCGAGTGACACAATCTTGAACAAGCGAGATCGGAAATGCGCTGCTGTACAAATCGTGCTCTCAAGCGATCCAAATTATGACAACTGGATGATTGCCAGTACTCTCAAAAGGACAAATCAGAAAGGTTCAACGTTTGAGAGACATGCTCATGGTGATGAAAACAAAGTTTCCGGCTATGGTTATGGTCTTTGGTGTAGTTCAAAGTGAACGCTGTATCATCCCACCTCACATCTTCGAAGTCGGCTTTAAAGTCAATACTAAAGTGTACCTAGGCGTGTTGAAGAGTGTGGTAATACACTGGGGGAATCACGTGACCACTGACAAATCTGAGCGTGGCAGAAGAACTCGCAGTCGGCCCACAAGTCCAAAGAGGACAAATCTTGGCTTCAGAAAGACTGATACAACTTCGTACCCTTCTCTTACAAGCGTCTTCCTCCTCCGCTGAACCCGCTGGACCACTCCGTTTGATCATACATCGAGAACATCCTCAACAGCACGTTTCAAAACACCAGAGGAAGCCTGATCACCGCCATCCACCGAGTATTCGCCTAGCTCCCGCTGGCCATTTTTGTTCCGGACGTTTACAGAGGCAGTGATTGAGGTTGAAAGCTGCTATAGTGTATATACGATGCTTCTATACACTAATCAAGTTACATGAATTGACTTTTTTAATAAAAGTTTTAAAATTAACTGTAGTGTTTTTTTTTCTTTTGGGCGACACGTTTATCGTGCCATCTTTATATATATATATATATATATATATATATATATATATATATATATATATATATATATATATATATAATGAATAACAGTCCCTAAACAGGTAAACTAATTTTCTCAAACAAAAACACATTCATTTACGTTATTCTTATATTCCATTTGTTAAAATAAAAATCAATATATATTGGTAATAAACTCTGTATCTTGAATTATTTTAAAGCCTCTAAAAATATATTTTTTTACTTTTGATTTTATTTTTATTAAATGTCCTAACATTGCTTTGCTCACACGCATAGCATATTTGCTCTTTATCGTTTCCTGACCGATAATTATTGAAGAAATCGCTGTCAAAATGTATTTGATTCTGCCTACCCATTTTCTTTGCTAGCGTCTATACTTGTGGTAACATTAATGTTCACAATGTTGAATGGTTCGCCCACTGATGATAAAGGACGGTTTTGTCACGTTTGCACGTCTTTTCATATTCTTTTACAAAGTGTCCTTCATACTGCTCATCTACTGAAACGTCTGCGATGTGAGTATCTGATCACCCTGTTGTCACAATTAAGATCCAGACAAAGTGCAACAATATGCACAGTGTATCTATACTCGATGGCTTTCTAGGACAGTCTCAGATGTTTCATATCAGATTACATGTTGTACCTTTCATCAAATGGAAGCATGTTTTCTTTATCGTCATTCAACCCAAAAAAAGGTACAGCTGCACTCAGTCATAAGAAGCTACTATTTGTGACCATATTCGCAGGCATACTATTTATGGAGTTTGGCAGTTTACATTACATTTGATGTTCTGCATGTCAGTAGAGTCAGGAAAACATGGGTCCGGAAGAAAATTCCAAAGTGCAGTAGTATGAGGATAAAAACTATTCGAGTAGAAGGCTTTACTCTATCCTGGGCTCTCTATAGTGTGAGAGTGGGATTTTTCTTCTTGTCGGGTTTGTCGAAGGTATTTTCGTCGAAGGGGTACTCGTGCTTTGAGTTTATTAAAGCACTTACAAATCAAAATCGTGGAATCTTGACAGATTATGATTCTTACGTCTTGTAAAGAAAGGTTGTTCATTAAATTTGGTATTGTTCACTTTTACCCTGAACATCTATTCTTCATAAAATTATCTTCTTCTTCAGAAGAGTTTTTTTTTTTTTTTAACGCGCTCTAAGAAATATTGTTGGCTCCAGTCTGGATAATTATAGTATAATTCTAGAGAGTCCCTTGTATTTCACGCAAGTTAAAGTGAATGCATGTTTTGCATTTTAGCATATTAGATGAGTGATAATAGGCGAGGAAATCATTTACATCATTACGATAACCTAAGAACAATTTCTCTATTTTTTATTTATTGCGGACTATTATCCTCATCTTTTTCTTAGATGTTTCACGACGTTTCATAACTATTTCTTAGGCTTTCGCGACGGAGAGGAACTCTGAATCTCCTGACTGCATTCACTGCAATTACCTGGCGCAGTTGATAGAGACTTGAATCTCTACGGTTCCAGGTGAGAATTGTCTGAGGATAGCGGTTTCAATTTTACCCAAAGCCGGTCAGAGCCTTACATTATAATATATTAATACTAATATAAATATATATATATATATATATATATATATATACATAGAGAGAGAGAGAGATAGATAGAGAAAGAGAGAAAGAAAGAGAGAGATACATGCATATAAACATGGAAAAATTCATTGTAAATAAACTTGTATTTATTAAAGATTCGCGGGAAATGAGTGTGAAAAACACTACTTGCAACACCGGTGCAATGAACATAACAGGCTGTGTTTTATTTGACATCGTCTGGTGGACATTTAGGTCACTGCTTCTCAATAATCGAACGTAGTAAGTGTCAGTAGAAATATGCTTTTTACATGATAAATATGCATTGAATGTACAAGTTTGCACTAAGCTTGTCTAGCAATATTCACCTTTTTATTGTTCCAATGTAAAAAAAGTTAGCCTCGGAGCTCAGTAAAATTTTTAAACAAACCGAACATTTAAGAATTAAATGCAAGATAGTGTAAGCTATGTGAGTAAGTATGTTGATAGTATTATCCGACTAGGATATTGATATTGAGATATGGTTTGAATGAAGATCGTGTTTTAACGACATATCATAAATATACAAATTCAGTCTAGCAGACGACTGAAATGCTGTGAAAGGGTACCTGACAATTTTTAAAATTTTCCTTCTTGTTTTGTAGTCTATTTACGTGTAAGTGCAATCGTATAATGTAGACAGAAAAACCGAAACTACATGAATGTGATCATCAGACTATAACATCGCAAGTGAAGCGTGAGAACGACAGGTAACATACAACATTTGTTTCACACACACTGACGTTTGCACTATTTGCAAATCGCTTTGCAAGGAGAACAAAAAAAATTATGTTACTAAAACTTACATCTAGACTCATTCATACAATAAATGTGTCTATGCTTATTATCTCATCTTTTATAAAGGTTAGATTGTGTGTGAGGACGGTTCTCAACTTATATACTAAACGAATTTTAAATTTACAGACTTGGAATTTGATATATAGGTTATTCAGAAATGTGAAAAAATATATCAATTGAAATATAGAAATTATTACACATATCTTTATTTAACCAAATCTACACACAATAATCGAAAAAGTTTACAATCAACTGTCCCCTTACTGTTATTTCAGACCATTTTAAATTATAACAGCTAGTTTTAGTGTCCTTTCTATCAAGGTCAGAGGTTTGGGAAGAAAAGGAGTATATATATATATATATATATATATATATATATATATATATATATATATACATATATATATACATATACATATATATACATATATATACATACATATATATACATATAAATACATATATACATATATATACATATGTATACATATATATATATATGTATATACATATAGGAGTATGAATAAAGATAAGGTGACGGTTGAGTAAAAGTAAAATTTCAATTTTAGATTTTGTGATATTATAAGTTTAACACACATAATATACACGCATACATATATACAAAATGTGGAACGATAAAATTAACGCCCTAGAAAAGACATGATTCCGTTTCTGTTAGATGAAAACCGATTTTCTCTTTATTCATTACAGACCATGAACTAGTTGCCCAGTTGTATACAATTCCAAAGAGCGAGTGACACAATCTTGAACAAGCGAGATCGGAAATGCGCTGCTGTACAAATCGTGCTCTATAGCGATCCAAATTATGACAACTGGATGATTGCCAGTACTCTCAAAAGGACAAATCAGAAAGGTTCAACGTTAGAGAGACGTGCTCATGGTGATGAAAACAAAGTTTCCGGCTATGGTTATGGTCTTTGGTGTAGTTCAAAGTGAACGCTGTATCATCCCACCTCACATCTTCGAAGTCGGCTTTAAAGTCAATACTAAAGTGGACCTAGGCGTGTTGAAGAGTGTGGTAATACACTGGGGGAATCACGTGACCACTGACAAACCTGAGCGTGGCAGAAGAACTCGCAGTCGGCCCACAAGTCCAAAGAGGACAAATCTTGGCTTCAGAAAGACTGATACAACTTCGTACCCTTCTCTTACAAGCGTCTTCCTCCTCCGCTGAACCCGCTGGACCACTCCGTTTGATCATACATCGAGAACATCCTCAACAGCACGTTTCAAAACACCAGAGGAAGCCTGATCACCGCCATCCACCGAGTATTCGCCTAGCTCCCGCTGGCCATTTTTGTTCCGGACGTTTACAGAGGCAGTGATTGAGGTTGAAAGCTGCTATAGTGTATATACGCTGCTTCTATACACTAATCAAGTTACATGAATTGACTATTTTAATAAAAGTTTTAAAATTAACTATAGTGTTGTTTTCTTTTGGGCGACACGTTTATCGTTCCATCTTTATATATATATATATATATATATATATATATATATATATATATATATGATAAATAACAGTCCCTAAACAAGTAAACTAATTTTCTCAAACAAAAACACAATCATTTACGTTATTCTTATATTCCATTTGTTAAAATAAAAATCAATATATATTGGTAATAAACTCTGTATCCTGAATTATTTTAAACCCTCTAAAAATATATTTTTAACTTTTGATTTTATTTTTATTAAATGTCCTAACATTGCCTTGCTCACACGCATAGCATATTTGCTCTTTATCGTTCCCTGACCGATAATTATTGAAAAAAACGCTGTCAAAATGTATTCGATTCTGCCTACCCATTTTCTTTGCTAGCGTCTATACTTGTGGTAACATTAATGTTCACAATGTTGAATGGTTCGCCCACTGATGATAAAGGACGGTTTTGTCACGTTTGCACGTCTTTTCATATTCTTTTACAAAGTGTCCTACACACTGCTCATCTACTGAAACGTCTGCGATGTGAGTATCTGATCACCCTGTTGTCACAATTAAGATCCAGACAAAGTGCAACAATATGCACAGTGTATCTATACTCGATGGCTTTCTAGGACAGTCTCAGATGTTTCATATCAGATTACATGTTGTACCTTTCATCAAATAGAAGCATGTTTTCTTTATCGTCATTCAACCCAAAAAAAGTTACAGAGGCACTTAGTCATGAGAAGCTACTATTTGTGATCGTATTTGCAGGCATACTATTTATGGAGTTTGGCAGTTTACATTACATTTGATGTTCTGCATGTCAGTAGAGTCAGGAAAACATGGGTCCGGAAGAAAATTCCAAAGTGCAGTAGTATGAGGATAAAAACTATTCGAGTAGAAGGCTTTACTCTATCCTGGGCTCTCTATAGTGTGAGAGTGGGATTTTTCTTCTTGTCGGGTTTGTCGAAGGTATTTTCGTCGAAGGGGTACTCGTGCTTCGAGTTTATTAAAGCACTTACAAATCAAAATTATATTAATACTAATATAAATATATATATATGTATGTATAGAGATACATAGAGAGAGAGAAAGAAAGAGAGAGATACATGCATAGAAACATAGAAAAATTCATTGTAAATAAACTTTTATTTATTAAAGATTCGCGGGAAATGAGTGCGAAAAACACTACTTGCAACACCGGTGCAATGAACATAGCAGGCTGTGTTTTATTTGACATCGTCTGGTGGACATTTAGGTCACTGCTTCTCAATAATCGAACGTAGTAAATGTCAGTAAAAATATGCTTTTTACATGGTAAATATGCGTTGAATGTACAAGTTTGCACTAAGCTTGTCTAGCAATATTCACCGTTTTATTGTTCCAATGTAAAAAGTTAGCCTCGGAGCTCAGTAAAAATTTGAACCAAATCGAACATTTTAGAATTAAATGCAAGATAGTGTAAGCTATGTGAGTAAGTATGTTGATAGTATTATCCGACTACGATATTGATACTGAGATATGGTTTGAATGAAGATTGTGTTTTAAGGACACGCCATAAATATCAAATTCAGTCTAACAGACGACTGAAATGCTGTGAAAGGGTAGCTGACAAATTGTTAAATTTTACGTTGCGCACTTGATAGAGACGTTGAATCTCTACGGTTCCAGGTGGGAATTGTCTGAGGATAGCGGTTTCAATCTTACCCAAAGCCGGTCTGAGGCTTACTTGGCCAAAACGTGGTGAGGCGACAACAACTACGGAAGGCCGTAATTTCAGTGAATGCAGTCAGGAGATCCAGAGTTCACATCCGTTGCGGTTACCACCTGACGAAGGCCAGAGGAATAATTAGCTAAAACCTCGTAAAATAACTAAGAAAAGATGAGGATAATAGTCAGCAATAAATAAAAAATAATATGAATTCCAATTAAAATAATATAAACCATTTCTCTTATCCAATCTAGATTTTAGGTCAGTTCTAAAGATTATTGTATTACGTGTGATCTTTTTTCCGGAAGGGTGCCTGATAGACTGCTTATTGTTTCAGGCGTCCCTATTAGATTATCTTGACGCCCCGTTTATGTTGATTTTCTTTACTTCTCTAGAATGTCTCTATAATTCTGCATTGTATTGGTGGGGTACCAAATAGAAGTGTGTTGTGTTGTCACGAAACCGACACGTGTTATATTATCGTATCAAACCGACATTTCATATTATAAGCATATATTGTGTAATTGGATGGTGTTCATATATTTGTCGTGTGATTGTGTGTGACGTATTGCTAATGTCTATAGTGGGGTTCTTCACTATCTGAACCATATATCTTATTTATATATATATATATGTAAATATATATATATATATATATATATATATATATATATATATATATATATATATATACAACTGTCTATTTCACGGTCCGTGATAATTTCGTGTAGGTGTGGATGCGTGTGAGTGTGTATCAGACATTGACATGAACACGCACATTTGCCACACCTTTTGAACTGCGTCGTGACTCTCTGTCATTTGGTCGGGCTGGGTATTTTCTCTGTTTCTGAATGGAGCTAAAACCTGTTTCCAACAATCCAAAACGATGATTTATTTAACTTCAAAGGTGTCGATTGCAGAAGAAATAGGAAACGAATATCCTTACTTGGGGGCTTTTCTTAGTCTCCATTTTGAGACCTGTCAGCTCTCTCTCTCTCTCTCTCTCTCTTTCTCTCTCAGCGTGGCGAGAGAAACTATTTACTCATCCGCTCTGTTCGACGTCCTTACTCCAACTCAACTAGATCCAGCTAACCAAAAATCGTGAGACACCGACACGTACTTCCGATGAGCTGGTCAGACCTCTTCCGGTGAAACTTGTCCATTTTCCACCTAGATATGTTTTTAACATTTTATCAAAATATAGCTTTGCTTCTCATCTCTTGTTTATATCGATTATTAGGTAGAAAAATGATCGAGGTAGATAGATAGCTCGATAGGAGGATAGATAAATAGCTAAACAAATAGATAGATAAACAGATAGGCAGATAGAGATAAATAGGTAAACAGATAGATAGATAGATAACAGATAATTTATACTCTGCTAGATAAATAGATAGATAGATTGATAGATAGATAATTTATACTCTGCTCAACAAACTATATAACCCAAGTGCGTATGTTTATAAGCGTTTATGAGGACATTTGAAAGCTATTTGGCAGTTATCTAATTCGGCCCACATCAAATAACACTAACAATTACACCCGGCCTCCTACGGTTATTCATATCGACTGTATAATCAATCCCATACCAAATAAATACCTGAAAGAATTCTATTCGTAATTACTTAATTAGGCTCCGCCCAGACTTTTAATAGACCTTTATAGATGGGTTGCCCGTGCAAAGGGTTCTGATACTGAACGATGCAAGATTATGAACGAAGTCACTGGCGACATCACTGGCGATATTTCCTGTAGGTAAATTTTGCAATTGTATATTTAATTTATATTTACATAATATAATGAATATGATCGTAAATCATAGATTCGATACTGTCTAGTTACGGTATTGATAGCTTTGTCATAATCAAGCAAAAGAGGAATATATTTAGTTCCGACTATATATATAAAATGTAGTCGGCAAAACCAAAAAAAAAAAAAAACTAAAAATAGACGGAACAAAAACTCGCTTCTCGCAGACACGTGGGTTGTAAGAAGCACAATCTACTCGCCAGAATCACCTACACACAATCTGCAGAACGCTCCCTCTCCTTTCCAGTATCCTGCCTTTATAGAGGCCGGGAACGACATATTTGCATAATGGCGCGAGAGCAGACGTGATTCAACGATAATTACATTGGGTAAACGCTAATAAAAGCCCATGGACGCCATCTTGGAACTCTCTTTCACTCAGCCCAAAACAGACGTATCCGAGGTAAGCTCTCTATTTCTCATTTTGGTTACTGCTAATTCTGCTACACTCCCCTCCCCCTGATCTCATGATCACAAACGGGGCATGGGGGCAGTCGTCTTTGTCGTGTACTTCTTCGAAGAACCGGAGGAAGCACTTCCTCCTTGTCATCTTCCTCATTACCACCGTTACTTCCGCCAGCCTGTTCCATAGGCGGTGTTTCACAATCAGGAGAGGGACAGGGGGGCAGTATCCGTCTTTGTCAGGTACTCCTTCGTAAAGGCAAGACGGGTGGTCCCTCTCCAGCTTCTTCAGTATGTGCATTATATGGCTCTCCATCGTCCTGCATTATACTCTCTGCTCGTTCAGAAGACATTGTACCGTCTTCCTCTTCCTCCGATGTAACATAATGGCGAGGGCGCAGATCTTTCACGTGGCGAGGCACACCGTTCACCAAAATCGATTGAGAAATGATTACCTTGGTCACCTCACCCTTGCCGAACCTCGTGGTACATCGATTTTGCGGTCTTTTGACCCACACGCGATCTCCAACCTGGTAAGAGCTGTCCTTGGGATCTGCGGACGCAGTTGCAAGATTGGTCTCCTTTACTCGAACTTCGTATCGATAAATCCTGTTGGCAGGCGCAGTGAAGGGAGATGTGTCGTCTGTTGGTGTGATGATATACCAGTAGACAGCTTCCTGTATGGGACAGCGCATTCCCCATTTATGTGCAAATGCTTGGAATATGTTGCTGCAGAAAGCCGTGTCATTGTCTAAAAGGATTTCATGCGGCGAGTACGCCAGAGGAACACTGTTTCCAACTGATGGATCACGCTTGCCGAGTCCTGCCTTGCCATTTTCCTCCAAATGGAAGGTGCCATAATGCGTGATATCCATTCATATTCTTTGCCAATTCTCGTTAACTTCCAGCTTTCCCTTTTCCCACCTGACTGGCGCTGGGTCAATGGACTGACATTCCTCACATTTCCGTATGACCGTTTTAACAGTTGCTTATGTCGTGGTTGGGCAGCTTCTCCTGACAAAGTAGGTAGTGCGTCGCACCCCCGGATGGCCACTACCTTTGTGAATAGCCATGATTTGACTCTCATGCAGCTCGTCTGTGTGACCCGCGCTTATCACCGGGTCAAGCCCGTTTTTCTTTTTCATTGCCTCAAACCATGTCTGTGGTATTCGTGTCAATCGGTCAGCAATGTTTCGTGCTGATGGAACCAGCGTCACGTCCACTGTCCGCCCGTACTCTTTCACGAGCTCCTTTAGAGTGCTTAGTCGCCTCCTAATAAGCATTTCGCTTGCTGCTTTGGTGCGCACTCGCGCCTTTCCAGTTAGCGTGTCCGAGACCCAATGGTATACGCAGACAGAATCTTTCTTTATGTGTATCACTTTGCTCTGCCACTGTAGAGCCAAATTGATACCTTTCAATACGGCATCCAACTCGGCTAATTGATATGTTGCAAGTCACCTTCAGGTCGCAGCCAACATGCATCCTCCAACACAGTTTCGCGCATCTCCAAGGCTGCACCAATTGCTAGGGAGCTAGCATCGACCAATACATTCAGCTCTTTGCTATCCACACACCAATTTCCCCGGACCGGATCGTTCCGCTTCACAGATTCAAAGGTTTCGAACATTATACGATTCAGTACGGCGTCCCTGGCTTCATCATCGCAGCCTTTCGTTACCGAACTTACTCTCCTTCTAAGTATTCCACAAGCCATACGAAGCCAACCGCACATCGGAAAGTGCCCGACAAGTCGACCACACAGGGAAAACATTGTTCGTCGCGTAACAATGCTGGGAGCCTCTGGAATTGCATTTCCTCGCTTCCACCATAATTCACTGTGTTCCATCCAGACCGCCAATCCCAGCACCCGTGCACCGTCCTTAAACTGCTCCGGGTTCTTGCACTCCAACCCGAACTGCGCTAGGTGTTCTCTTACATGGGTCGCGGGCACCACGTCCTCGTTGACAAAAATGTCATCGATGTAAGAGTATGCTGCGCGGCTTACAACTTCTTCCTGAGACAATACTTCGCTGACAATTGCTCTCATGATCAGGGGAGCCACATTCAAACCGAACCCCAGACGGGTCAGGCAATATTTTTTCCCCTCGATTTCTACAGTCTGGTATGGCCACAGTGTCTCATGAACCCGGACTTGTAGGTATGCTCTCCTGAGGTCCAGTAGAGACACGTTAGCACTTTTTTGTCTCGACACGCACAGCTTAGCCGTCTACGTAATGATTTAGCTCCCGGTAGTCCATCACCGGGCGCACTTTGGCTTTGTTCTGCTGCATCACAGCCACCAGGGGAATTAGGCCTTTGGGAGGTCCCAATTTATCCTCTGGGTACGGCACGAGCCAACTATTATCTATCCAGGTGCGGAGCTTCTGCGTGTATTCTTCACGGATTTCTGCCGGCACTGGGTATTCTGACACTCGATGTTGTAGTCTTTCAGGGGGGTGGTCCTCAGACCACTTCCACGATGCGGTCCACGTTCGGTTATGATGATCAAAGGTGGCGGGGAAATCTGGTTCATTAATAGAAATGGCTGCGCATTTAATATTTTTCCTGTCGCCCAGCCGCACTTATCCTGTAGGGCTGACAACGACACCGCCCAGAGCTTTTATGGCGTCGATCGCTAGAAGTAAGTCAAACCCCAGCGGTTTGCCACGCACCACCAACACATCGATTGTGGCAGACACACCTTCGTCAGTGGACATAGAGACCGCTCCAACACCGCAGCACGCATGGGACATTCCACCAATCGTTTTGACATCTACGTTCGTTTTTCTCAAAGACCGACACCGGTCGGCATGTAAAATAGTCCTAGAGCATCCTGTATCAATAAGCGCAAAACATCGCGTCCCGTCAACGTGGATGCTTATCACCGGGAGCGTCGTGCTCGCATCTTGGTGGGGAAGGATACAGGCGCTTATGCGTCCTCCCCGTGCTCGCTTCCCGAGCAATTCCTAGCCCAATGTCCACTCTCACCGCAACGGTAACACCGTGTTCCACGTTTTCGACAGTCCTTTGCAAAGTGGCCTTTCGTATTGCACTTGAAATAGGTCACACTAACAGGACTATTCTTGGCCCTGTGGTTGTTGGGTGAGCGTGTGGCTGCAACCACGTCCTGATTGTGTTCCCCAGCCGTCGTCAAAATTCTTGCTCTCGACATTAGTTCCCCCATGGTCAGGACTTTGATATTCGGCACCTGTTGAAGAGCAATTGAGATAGCGTCAGGGAACCCAGTGTCGAAAGTCAATTTTGTGAGTCTCTCTAAGCCATCTGCTGTGAATCCGGCCAATTCAACCAACTGCCTGATTTTGTTGGCGTAAACATCCACACGTTCGCCAGCCCATCTAACCATAGTTATTTTTCTGTATGCTGCAAATGCGTCGTCGGTAAACGCCTCTTTTAATCGGGCCTCAATCTAGTCTATTTCTCTTTGATCGTCCTCCTCTATTTTCATGTAGATGGCCAGTGCATCACCTTCCAGATATAAAGGTAGCAGACTCGCCACATCATCCACCTGCTGAAGTTGTGCGACAAGTCTCACTTTTTCAGCCACGCTAAAACGTCTACCTAGCCAGAGAACGGCTTGATAATATCGCTGCTTGTTCGCACCTTCGCCATAGTCGGGCCGAAATAGCTTCAAACAAAAATGTAGTAGGCAAAACCAAAAAAGGAAAATACCACTAAAAACAGACGGAACAAAAACTCGCTTCTCGCAGACACGTGAGTCGTAACAAGCACAATCTACTCGCCAGAATCACCTACACACAATCTGCAGAACGCTCCCTCTCCTTTCCAGTGTCCTGCCTTTATAGCGGCCGGGAACGACATATTTGCATAATGGCGCGAGAGCAGACGTGATTCAACGATAATTACATTGGGTAAACGCTAATAAAAGCCCATGGACGCCATCTTGGAACTCTCTCTTTCGCTCAGCCCAAAACAGACGTATCCGAGGTAAGCTCTCTATTTCTCATTTTGATTACTGCTAATACTGCTAAAGTTTGAATTTTGATTTATTCGTCTCCTATTTCTTCACTCTCTTTTTCCTCGGAAACGAACGAAGCCCTGTAATCCCTCCGACTCTAAAGCAAAATACTGACTACGCAAATTCACTGTTTTATTCTATACTAGGCTTACACGTATGCAAATAAATACGGGAAATCGTCGACAATATGGACTTGCGAGCTGATTACCTCGGTTAAACCCGTTGGACGAAATACGCTCATCGAATGCCCAGAGTCATAGAGTCTACATTGTTCTGGCTCAATGTAGTCAGAGCAACGTCCGATGACAGTCTATACTCTTCCGCCAGCGACTCTATCGATTCTAATCGTCGCTGGGGTAACGTTTAGCTAGTGATTTTGTGCGCTTTCCAATGTCTTATCTACTAGTTATAGACGCTTACTGAGTCTGTTTTAAATGAATAACTTTACATTTCCATTGTTACGTTAGATTGATACCCTTCAACCCAATATCGAATGCGGTCATGTTAATGTGTTTGGCGTCGTTAGGGAATCGCAACACACGCACCCTCGAATACAGCATCAACGCGTTCCAGGAGCACACCAGGCGATGTGTCTACAATTGTCCATGCATACACCAGATACCATGTGAATGATCACCAATCTTCACTCTGCTTTTGTTTCTTAGATCATGTGTCGCAGCGGTGAACCCTTTATAGTGACTTTTTATCTTTTGGTCATGGTATTTTTCTTTCGCTTTACATTGGTCGTTGCTGCTCGAAGCCACCTAAACAGATTTCAGTCTTCAAGTCGCCTCGGATACTTACTTTCTAGTCCCAACCGAAAAGAACGGTGCTTCACTTGCTACGCAGACACCTCGCTGTTGTTAATATATATGCCGTGATGGAATGGTCAACTCGCTTGTCGAACAGCTACAGCTTTGAATAGAACAGTCTTCACAATCGAGTTCACACATAGTACCATTTCTGTCTTGCCAGAACAACGTTCGTGTCGCTATGCATTTCTCCACAATGTGTAAATGAATATTTTTAAACAAATTTTTAATGAATTATAAATCCCAGATAAAATGAAGAAAAAATCAGAACCATCGTTTTTCTCAAACATAAAAACAGTCCTGTCCATGCAAAGTGTTTCCGCACGATCTCCCTGGTGTGCCACGTTTTACAGCAGTTTTATCCTTGAACCTTAAACAGGTTAGTCTGAGTTACTGAATTAACCATTATCTGGTGATAAAAAGATTCCTTACCGTTTGAATCAAGAAAGGGTTGAATTAACATTCTCACACAGGATAGTGAAGATATTTTGTTTTAATTCTTGTAGCAGGAACAGTGTTTTTGTTTAATATTTTGACCACGTCTGACATTGCGCACCATTCATTTCTCCTCTGAATATCATGGAGCTTATAAAAGACCTGGAATTTAGCATTATATATATATATATATATATATATATATATATATATATATATATATATATATATTGATATGCAAAGCTTTTTGTTACGAAAAAACACACAAGCAATGTTGTTGTCAACGATGAAGTAATGTGTTTACTTAATTATTGTATAACATCAACATCAGTGACAAACGAATGAACCAGCAAGTCTAACATCTCTGTGAGTAAATGTGAAGTTTTTTAAATTTTTTTAGAAGGTGGTCCCCACTTATCAAGGCCCGGAAGCACTCAGGGATAAAGGTTATTGCATGTACAGAACGTTAGTGTTAAGATTAAATAAAGTGCTTACTTAAGGGAGCGGTTCATCAGGTATTTGTTTACCTTAGACTTGAAGACATCCAGGTTTTAGTCAGGTAGGAACCAGGACGACGAGACAGAGTTTTACAGGTGTGCAGTTCTAAGAAAAAGCTTTGTTCATGGAATCTACGTTTTCATTTAGGTACAGATAAAGAGTGGGGTGATTTTTGACAGTTGTTTTAGCTAGACGGGTGCTTTTCGTGAAAGATTGGCGAGGGGGGAACAAGAGATTGGAGCTCAGACGAGCACCTACCATGGAAATAACAATAAAAAAAAGATAGGCTCGCAACATCTCTTCTGTGGAAGAGAGCTTGCAGGAAAGAGAAAAGGGCATCTCCCACAAAGCCACAAAGTCTATTTTGTACTCTATCAAGGCAGGATAGGCTGTTTTTAGCAGCTCCTGCCCAGATGTGGCAGCAGTATTCCATCCTTGGACGTACTTGGCTTTTATATAGATAAAGAATTGCATCAGTAGTGAGATATCTTCTGGAACGGTAGAAGGATCCCACCATCTTTCCAGTGACCTTGGCCACAGACTTGATGTACGTGTTCCATTTCAAATCAGAAGTAAAGGTCAAACCCAGAAGATTGTCAAAACATAGGGGCTTCCCCTAGACGGGAGGCATTCATCCAGATGGGGATCAGAGCGTTGATGATGTAGAGATAGGAGTTTGGTTTTAGATGAATTAAAGGTAACCAGCCACCTCTTCCTCCACTGAACCACGCGCTCGAGATCAGAGGAGAGAGAATTAGAGAGAACTTTGTCATTTACGGCCTTTAATATGTTGCTATAAATGGTCGTTTCATCAGCATAGATGTCAACGAATGACTTAAGTATGTGTTTAGGGAGATCATTGATGTAGATTAGGAAGAGAGTTTGGCCCGGGATGAACCCCTGAGGGACTCCAGCATTAATACTGTGGCACTCTGATTTTTGTCCATCGACCACTACTTTTATGAGTCTATCAGAGAGAAATGATTTAGTGATTGGGAAAGCATTTCAAGTTATACCGTAGCTGGAAATTTTGTGACGTAGGCTTTTATGTCATACATTGTCGAAAGCCTTTGATATTTCAAGAGCAATTGCCCTAGAAAGGAAGCCTTTGTCAAGAGATTCACTAATCCTATGAGATATAACCGTTAGCACATCTGTGGTAGATCTTGCAGAACCGAAACCATATTGCATGTCACTAAGAAGGTTATTTTTGCTGAGGTGGTTGACTATTTTTCTATTTAATATGGATTCCAGAAACTTACTCATAACACACAGGAGACTTATTGGTCTGTACTGAGAGGAAGATGACTTATCACATGAATTCTTTTATACAGGGCATACTGATGAGGTTTTCCAGGATGTTGGAAAGCACTTCTTAAGCCAACGCTTGGTTAGCTTGATGACCTCACGCACATATATTTGTATTTTACCTAGTGTGTTCTGTGTTATAGGAGGAAATATAGGGAGTTGATGGCTTCCTCGCATAGGGAAGAATTAGCTACAAAGTTCTTGGAAAATAGTTTGACTTGTCTGATGCTAGCGAGATGACCTCTGGTCCATTGATAATGGTTGGGATAGAACGCACACTTCTGTTCAGGATCCTATTTATTATTTGCCAAAACTGGTAGGAACCAAGTCGCTGCTCAACTACTTTTGATTGAACGGACTGAGCATATAGCTCTCTTGCATTTTTTATTACTCTTTTACAGTGATTGCTGGCGTTCCCGAAAGCAGTTTTAGTCTCATTAATCTATTACGTTGGTAGCTATGGAAAAGTGATTTCTGTACACGATGGAAGCAGCACATTCTGCGGAGAACCATGCTAGATGTTAGGTTTTTGTTGGAATTTTTTAGATGGCATGACTCGGTCTATGCCTACAATAAACCGTTCGGTTAAGTCTGATACTATAGAGGACACATTCTTTTTAAATATTGAATGGAGAGGTAGATCAGATATCAATGTACGGAAGCTATCCCAGTCAGCCATAGAGTATCGATATACAGTACGGTTGAGGGGTACGTCTGGGGACTTATTATATTTCATTTTTATCTTAACTGATACAACGGAGTGGTCGGAGGATCCTAGCGGAGATAGAACGGAACATGAACATAGCTCAGAGGAAGTTGAGAAAAAAAGGTCCAGAAGGATTGCATACTGACCGGTAGTATCGGGCACACGGGTGGGCTCGCGAACAATCTGAGTGAGGTCATAGGCAATGGCAAAATCATGACAGAACCCCATTTCATCATCTGTCTTATTTGAATGGGTCAGCCATTCCACGTGATTGACATTGAAGTCACCACAGATGTGAATGTAAGCCGAGGGATGTGCAGACAGGATGTGGTCTATTTTCTCAAATATACTCTTAAAGATAGTAACTCCACTGTTATGGGGCCGATAGAGGGGAAATATAAATTCAGTGGTGTAAGCAAATGACACCCGGAAGCTCATATAAGGTAAATTAGGGTCTTCTCTAGAGATATCCCTGCGACACAGGAAGCCTTTTTTAATATAAGCACAAATTCCATGTCCGTTGCGATCTTGGGGGTCAGATTACAGTGTTAAGTTGGAGTATCCTTTAATTATTAACTCATCTAGGAAATGGTCGGCCCTATTCCAGTTTCGCTTAGAAAGAACATGTCCGGTTTCGTTTCCTGTAACTGTGTCAACCTCTGGGAGGTTGGAACGTAGACCCCTGATGTTGAAGAATGAGACGTTGTAGTAGCGGTCTACGTTGGAAGATGGTGTTCTAGGTTTATTCGAGTTTATTTTCTGGAGATATTTCCTGTTGAGGTTTTGGGATTTGTGAGTAGTAAAAACAAACCTCAACTCAACCGTATATACGTTAATCTTTCATTGTATGCAGACTCTACTAGTTTTTAATTCTTTCTTATGATCTGAAAGCCAATCGACCCTTGAATATCATGTTGTCGGGAATACAACATGAGAACCGCACGAACTCTGTATATCGAGAATATGAGCATGGATCGCATTCTATAATTCAACTCCTGAAATAAATCCCATGGGAACTTATTAACGTCAATATATAGAGCAACAGAACACAAACTATGATGTATGGTTATGGTTTTGTGCTATTCGTCTTAGATATACCCGTATCTTTTTGGGAGAATTCAACTATTGTCAGTAAATTAGATCCAGCGTTGGACTCAATTTGTCGATTTAGCAGTGATTAGCTGAACTTACTAACTTGGATAACCGCTATTTCTTTGTTGACATCATCGTGCAGATCGTAGATAAGATGGTTCTAGCCGAATAATGATCGCAGAAACTTCCACTGATGAATTCAATTTCTATTATGGACATAGACTTAGAGCTGAACGATAGAAGGCGATACTTCTCCAGATATCTCAATCGTCGAACAACATCTCAAAGAAGAGCGCAAACAGCAGTTACTAATAGCCGCGATATTGATATGAAGTCTCTCCCCCTGAAACTCTTTTTTTGGATCAGAAACACCCATGACCCAGTGAGGAACAAAAGCTGCTAGGGCTAGATTAGACAAAAAAAACCGGCCTAACAATCTACGAATGTGGATCAGAAAACGATGTAGCACTGTCTTGGCTGCTTTTAATTACACAACCATTTTATCTTATATATATATACATATATATATATATGTGTGTTACGTAGTGCAATATTAATGCAACACGGTTAGTTAAAAAGTGGAAAATCTGTCACATGCTTCAACGACAAGCACCAGAAAATTAATAATACTTGATGTATCGGTAAACAGAAAAAGTCATTGAATATTTATTGCTTTTCTGGACTCAAAGTGTTTTATAGTTTTTCATATGTTACAATGGTTTATATCCTTTCTACTATTATCTTATGATGCCTCCTGGCATATCCTAGTGTGGCAAACACCTTACGCAGGTTCCGCAGGATTTCTCTGAAAAGTTAAGTTTCTAGAGAAATTCAAATTTACAAGTATTCACAGTCACATGTATATCCAGTTCAAGCAAGATCATACTAAGAGCGCCATGTTTGTGCAGGTTTTTCAGACCAATGTAACACAGCCATCTACGTACAGCACCTGATATTTCTAAATGGTCAGCCATATTGTATTTACGATATGCACCTTATTTTATATCTCCAATTTAAATACTTAATGAGAATCGATGTTTTAACGCAATTATGAATCTTCATGTTTATAGATAACCGGCTATATTTCCTGTAATAGAAATCATCATTCTCGCAAACGACCTCATGTTTGCTTAACCTGTAAAATGCCAGCAGAAAACATAGAAAAGAAAAGACAAGCATAATTTTGTAGGAATCTCATTTGTTGAACGTATGCCATTAATTTGCATATGTACACAATTGGTAACTGTTAAAAGGGGACAAATTCTAAAGCATGGTGTGGAGTGGAGTTTTTTGTTGGACAGCTTAGAACGAGAACGAGCGGCGGAAGATAATATCGAATACACGAGGATTTGTTGCAAGTTGAGGAAAGAAAGGAAAAATACTTACATGCATTATATCGACAAGAGGACGGTTTGACAGTTTTTCCCTTTCTATTTTATAGTTACTAATTCCTTATTGATATACTATGTACGAATCGTTATTAATTTCTTATTTATATACTATTAGAGGATTATTGAGTGTCCATATCTTTTTGAAAGGTATTACAGAATAAGTGAAAATAAGAGCGACAATTGAATTTTAATATTTTACCAGATAACATAGACTGTGTTCTCAGTCATTACATAACTCGTATCTCCCTTAATCACATGTGCGCATAAATTTAATTCATATTCTTTTACTTATTTGAACTACTATTCTAATGTTGGCTGTTGTGTTCGATACGCTCCAACCGATGTAAGCTCCAATTTTCTGGTAATGCTTTCAATATAACACAAAAGATAAGAATAGAACTCCATATAATCCAAATAATTTAAATTATCAACACATGTTTAATTAAAATGTAAACTTTTGGAATATTGGCCAGGTGTTAGATTATTAGCTACCAGAAAACATCGGAGAGAATAATCGAAGATTATTATAAGTTTATGAGTTCATTATAATCGATGATATTATAAATTCAGAAAGTGTATTTCGTAAATGATATTTTAGGAATGTTAAAATCTTATTTGTTAATTTTATTGGAGTAGAAATCATGGATATTGTTTATAGTTAGAGTTGCGGTTAACAAAACAATTCTGTAAGTGATTCGAAAACCTAGGGACGAAATCAGCTATCAACAACGTGAATCGATATTCACATGTTTGCGAGCGTGATGAGTGATGTCATAGGAGTTGTTATAGAGATAAGGTTTGGGCAGTTGAGATAGAAAGATCCAAGAGTGAGCATCGCTTCGAGACACTGGAAGCGGCGTTAAGGGAAACCTTCACGATGTAGTAACGTGGCATTTCAGATTCTAAGAAAGTATTTCGGCCGTGAATAGTAAACGTATGTATGTTTGGCTTTTAGACTTGATCTTCATGTTTGTCTTTTAAACCCAGTTACGTAATTTTGTCTGGTGATCACCAACACAAAGAACGTTGTCTTCGACTCATATATATGCTCCTCATCATAAACACCCACTCTTAAGTATGAACTGTAATGACCCAAACAGTTTTCATTCAATATATACGCGCATGTTGTTCCTATACGTTATCTTGGTCTTGTCTTCTATGCATCTCCTGCCATGTAACATTACTCTCTTTTCTGTGATCCTCGTATACTATGTATAACCGTTTGGTGCCATTTCAGAACTGCTTTAAATTACATATCTCCGTTTTGATACCAGTGTATGTAACACAGGATCCAAGTAAATACAGGTTCCGATAATAGAACTCGCCATTTCTGTTGTCTTACAATAAAAGGAAAAATTTTTCCAGGCTTAGATATAATTTTTTTTTTTTTTTGCCAATTTAGGGGAGTTTAATTTTTCTCAGTTAAAAAAAAGTGTTATTTTTTTTTGTCTTACTCTGCCATTGAAGGAAGACAAGAAAATATAAACTCGTTAGTTATTTTTTGGCAATACTATCTTTCAGATCGGTTATAATAATCATTACGATGTATATTAATTCAGAAAGAAAACATCTCCATTTTACTTTTTTCCATATAGTACCAATATTATATATATACATACTGCGTATACATTTTCTCAGACAAAAATCAACAGTTTTACGAAAACACATTCTCTCCCCCCTCTCTCACTATCCGTATATATATATATATACTTTTGTTTTACTGTATACACACGCGCGCGCACGCACACGCAAACACACACATACATATATACATACATGTATATGTATGTGTGTGCATATACGCATATATACATATATATACATATATATGTATATATATATATATATATATATATATATATATATATATATATATATATACATACGTGGGTGTGTGTCCGATACTTATGTACGCACGTGGCATATTGACATTTGAATGGTTATATCGCAGTGGAAGGGGAAGTGGGAGTGGCAGTTGATAAGAACAGCAGAGGACGACGTACTCGCACCGATATGTCAAAATGACCTTCCTTCTCTCCAAAATAAAAATTCATACGATGTCTGGTTCTCGCCGATAGTCATGTCATGGTGACCTTCCCTTTCTTCTATTCGTTCATCTCTTAAAAACGCACGCTTTTTACACTCGCACTAATGTCAGCATGCACACATAAACGCCCCTTCTTGAAGTAGGCAAGAATCGTATGCTGCTGTTATTGTGTGTGCACGCATCGCTCATTTTAACGATGCAGACAGACACACGCATACAGAAATATATATACTAATTAACACACAGATACACACGCACACACAGAACAAAACACTCACACTCACACAGATATAAACGCGCGTGCATACACACGTAGACACAAGTGTTCGCACGTAAAATTATTATTCAAAAATACGTTTACTTTTTTAAAAAAATAATGTTTAATATAGTGCTTTCCAACTACTGCGCCATGGCATATTACGTGACATGATGACTAGTTGGCCGCGAATAGATTATAAGTGGAAATTACAAGTTGGTATAGCTAAAATACATATTTAATATCGTTATAAATAGAGTTAAGTCTATTACGTAAATAGCTGGTAGCCTAGCGTTACCCAGTCGTATAACACGCTTAAACATGATATTTTAATTTATGTAGATTAAGTATGAATACTTATAGAATTAATTCTATGTTGATTATTATATATTACAAGGAGAAATCTGCCCAGTGAACTAATTCGCAAAAAAAATAAATAAAAAAAAACAAACATAATGATGATAATGTGGTTTATCAAATTCCTCTATGGTTGTTTACAATATCACGTTAGCAGATATTTGGGCTTGTGCCCTAGAAAAGTCACCTCTAATTAATGTGTAGTTTTAAATATGCAAATGAAGAAATGATTTGCGGCGAGTTTAAATGCTACCTGCTCTTTTATCGTTGTGAAGTCATTGATAAGAAAAAAAATTAGCATAAAGTGATGGGGTACATCCGAGCTTAAACAATCGATCAGTATTGGAATACACTACCAGTATAAGATTATTATATAAGAGGAAATTATTTGTTAGGATTTTATAATCTCCCTTGGCCGGTAGAACGTAAAATACTCCCCTGTAAAAATTATTTTTTTATATTCAATAGAAAAAAGCTATTTTTAAGATTGGATTTTTTCGATTTTCGATACTTATCAGATAAATTTCTGTAGAAACATATGTCAGAACACTGCCAGAGATATTAATTAGCTTTACGTAAAATTTGAAAAAAAAAATAGGCTCCGCCGTTTTGGAACCTATGAGAAAACAACTCATACACACACTAAGTGCCGTTTACATACTAGTAGAGATAAGGATACTAACTCACACATAATCACGTTATTTCGATGCGTGAATATAAACATATATAATGTATAATAACTTGTTTGTTTAAATTGTTTCATATTTTGAAATTTAAATAAGAATAATCATTAGTAAAAACAAGAATGCATTCTTCTACAATAAAAAAACACGTTTTATTTTAGACCCACCTTTTTACTGGAATCAAAGTTTATTATCTGTTTTATCCTCAATACAAGGATAAAGAATAATCCTAGACCGAAGGAATTTTTATAACTAATTGTAACAGATAAAGAACGCTCGTGGTTGTTTGAGAAATGGCTGCACTCCATCTTAGTTGAAAAATGGCCGCACTCCAAAGAAGTTTTATCTGATATTTCTGACTAGAATAAAACTACTGTATTTGTTTCGACCTCTTCCAGGGGGAGATAAATCTTTGAATACTCTAATATTGGTGTGTGTATAGGAATAACTTTTGTTCCTTTCCCGTTAGAAACCACCCATATGTCAACCCCTCTCCAAAGCAATAGCTCTTAGCATATCAAATGCATTTTATAGGGTTTGCCATATAGGTTCACAAGATTTTCAACTATGGAATATCTTGAAATATCTTCTCAGCTGTCGAATCCTTTCTCACTGATAGGTTTATACAAGTAGTCCTCGATTGACAGAAGTCCAAAGCTCAAAGGAACAACATTGGTTTACCTCACAGATAAATACTGGACCCAACTCTCCTTCTTATTATCATCAATAATCTCTCACACCACATTCTAATTTTGTCCGTCAACATATTCGAAGACGACGTTACCATGTATCAGCATGATGCCGTCCGTCAAGATTGACGATGACCAGTTGGCGTCTCACTGCTTCACCCTTCGCTGTTGGCGTAGTCTCACTCCATCGCCACAGGACTTTCCACCTTGGCTCCAAACTTGCTTGCGCAGTTTATGTGCAGTATTGGTCGCGCATCAGATAGAAACACTCTGAACCTCCAATGCTCATGTCCGGTGAAACGAACCCGCGACGACTCGCAGCAGAAGAGGCCGCAGCTTCTGGCCGAAAGTAATCTCAGTGAGGTAAACAGTCGCCCTATCGTGTCCGCTAATACACCTTTTCTTTTCTGGATGAGGTTCCATAGAATTTTAAGGAAAGCTGCAAGGCCGCAGTAGGATATGAAGTAAGAGTTCCCATCTCTTAGCCTTTTTTTGTGATAAGGCCCACAAGCTGGCTAGGCTCTATTCTTATTGTCCTGTGCTTCTCAGAGCTTTAATCCATGGTATGCCCTTTCTAAACTTTTACAAAAAGCACACCTCTATGTAAAATGTAAATATGTAAAATGATTTCCACAAGTCTCTACTTGCGCCCAAATCTAAACGTAAGCTCCATGAAGAATACTTCTTTTCAAGAACTGCCATCTTGGTAAACTCTCTTCCGTTAGCTTGCTTTCCAGCTAACTAAAATATGGTGGTCTTCAAATTCTTGTTGGTTCGCCCCCTTACACCGTCAGTTTCTGTCACCATACTTTCATTAGCCGTTATCCTCGAGTGGGATCCAGATCTTAATAATTGATGAATCCCTAGGAAAATGGTCTCGTGAATAGACGAGTATACATGGCCAACGAAACGCAACTCAAATACAGTCGACATCTATGTTAAACGCTGACAATTCTTTATGATTTATGAATTTATAATTTAGCCGAAACAAAAAAGAAAACATTTGTACACAGCAACTAAATAATAAGGCCAACAATTATTGTCACAACTTAAAATTAAATTAAAACAAAGTGTTTGTAGTTTACTGCTTAAAGGCAAACAAATAAAATGACCAAAAACGCATAGAACCACGAGCAATTCTACTCTTACATATATGCGGACTATTTGAAAGACTGTAAACCACTGACCAACCGGACGCAGATAAAATACTCATACATCTAAATACATGGTGGATAAATAAAATTGTCGCTTTAGGAAAGATGTCATGATTCCATTCTGTTTGTTGATGACATATGTATATATATAACTACTTCATTTACTCACATAAAATTAATATACGAAAGTATAGATTTATGCGTAAACTTTAAGTATTTACTTCAAAAGTGTTCAATACGTAGGTAGAGCTAGTTAGTAATTTATAAAATATATATGGCGATTAAGCTACACTGAATATTCGACGTTTCATCCACTCTAGGATTCCTCAGGCTTATGCGCCTAAGCCTGAGGAATCCTAGAGTGGATGAAACGCCGAATATTCAGTGTAGCTTAATCGCCATATATATTTTATAAATTACTATATATATATATATATATATATATATATATATATATATATATATATATATATATATATATATATATATATATATATATATATAAGGGATTTCGGCCTTTTGGATTATTTTGAACCATCTTCCAATTACGTGATTTCCTTGGATTTTACTTTTGTGAATGGAAATTTAATTAACTTTCTTGTTTCAAAGTGGTTTAGCATGTTTTATTAACTATTTGCTCTCATATATATATATATATATATATATATATATATATATATATTACCTTTGTACGTATATTGTATGAACACATATTTAAAATACTGTTTTTACACACATGAGAACAGATGCATAGAAGCAACTATGGATACTTTTAGATAATTATATAATAAAACAATACTAGATGTAAACGGTGTGATGAGACTCTTTACTGACTGACTAAAACGTAATCGTTTTCAGATTCAATGTTAACAAATTCTTGTTGAGCAGCTGTCTTATTCAATTTGTGTCCAATCACTAAGATCATTATCAGTTATGACGGAGCTTTCTTATCGTCCGCCTGACACGCATTAAACTCTTATTCTCGCGTGCAATTGATAAGTACTGGCACTTTACTAAAAAGGACAAAAGAAAAGTACGGTGTTTGTTTGTTTCTATGATCGGAGATAAATTTTTAAATTACTATGCGAAGATCCAACACGACATTTCACAATAGAAAAAAATCATAAGGAATCGTTACAGTAATTTCCTGGGGTCTACGTTTTGGCCGGCCATGCATAAACAACAAAAACAGAGACTGTTTTATTCGTTTATAATAAGAATAATGGAAATTAAACTAATCATAAGTTTTTAAATAGTAATTTTTTTAAATTTATAATTTGAAAGGATATATTTATTCGTGGATAAAATCATTTGTGTTATGTAGGTTACATTCTATTAACAAAACGACTTTGTGGTAATGTAAAGCTTTTCGTAAAAATAAAACTAATTGCCAGATGCACGGTATTCTGAATGTTGGACTATCAACAAAACGATTTAATTTCAAGAACGGTTGAGAATATTTAGCACGCTATCCACATTGTAGAACTGTGATAAAACGGAACAATAATGATTATATATATATATATGTATGTATGTATATATATATATATATGTATATATATATGTGTGTGTGTGTGTATTATCAAATACTATTGTGTGTGCAGATTATCTATTTCAACGCCATGTGAGTTAAAATTGCTATTGCAGATTCGTCAATGTGACCAAAAACTGAGCTCCAGAGTTGCTCCTGATGATTTACTTTAACCTTCTTGGCTTGCTTTTTAGTAGTTAAATAGTAATTTTTAAAATGGTAATATACAGTAAAAAGTTCATTCCTCGATGAAACAATTTGTGTCACTTAGGTTGCATACTGTTGATAAATTGACCTTCAGTCGTATCTTGTGATAACTTGACGAACAAAGCTGAAGTGATAAAGAGTCTGTGGGGGATACGTAGGTCCCAATCCCCATCACACTGCGGAATGGAATTCACCGGCGTCAATAGCGGTAATGAAAAACTTTTCGTAAAGAAACGAAAACAGCACTTTTCAGTAGCAGATATTGTTTATCAAAGCTGGATATTATCACTTTATCGCTTATTTCGAATGCAAAATATATTGAAGCTTTGGCTACGAACAACACAGCTTAGTTTAGAACAGTAACGTAACAGTAGTCTAGTAACGTTGAAGAAATGTGATAGAATATATAAGTGCGATGTAAACAGAGATCTTGTTGCACAAATCCCTACATAGTATTCCCGCAACTTATATTCCTGATAGTTGCCCCCCTACACAAATATGACACGTTACCTTGTAAAGGGTGAAAATGCAATATATATATATATATATATATATATATATATATATATATATATATATATATTATACAGTGATATAATAGATTATAATAATGTTCAGATTTTCCTTATTAATTTCAACACAGTGTGAGTAAAACTTATTTGGAAGATTATACAATGTGACCAGAAATCGAGCTTCAGGCTCGGCCCCGAACCTCAATCACTGATGACTGACTTAAGTTTGTAGAGCTGGCGAGTTAATTTTTATAAAATTGGTACAGTTTTATCATACTTAATTTTGCTAAGCAATTTTGTTAAAAGAATCGAATCTGTTTAGTAGCATCACCATCATAGCGCTACGCTCGTCTCGAGATCCATCGTCGTGCGGTGTCAAAAGCATCCGTAAGGTGCGCCTCCTAGCATGTCACGCTCAGGAGACAGTACTTGAGGATGTGAGCGACATTCTACACCTCGGCGCCACAGGTACATAGTCTTAATTGTGCAGGTTGTCCCCTATTTTTTGCCACCTTCGCTTGGCCCTGTTGACTGTTATCCAGTATTTCCGGGAGATCTTCTTTCGAATCTGGAAGAGCCTCGTTGCTGTCAATTTGGACAGACTCATTCCACTAAATTAGGCGGAAAGGCGCTGGAGATTAATATTTTTGAACAGAACATATTGGATTGGAATTCATTATTCTGTATTTATATCATTAAAATATCAACATCAACATAAACGTGTTTTACATATTCGTTTTACTCACTGCGAGTTTAAATACAAATACTTATCAGTAATTTGTCCATTGACAATAACCAGTATCGTTTCCTGAGCTTTAAATTACAACAATTCTCCATTAAAATAGCCATCATTTTCCAATCTCTTCGAAAACTGTTAATCTTTGTTTTTACAGCAGCTGCTTAATATTGACTTTCCTTGACAACATCCATTAGTCTTCTCTGAAACGTGCCTGGCAATGAGGTCCTGGCACTCTTTAAACCGTTTTAGTAAAAGTCAGTTTGGTACTTTCACTCTTCAGTCTTTCCGTCCACATTAAGTCTTCACGGCCATTTTGTGTATTTATAATCGATGCTGCAGACATTTGGGGCGGCTTTGTGCCTAAGTGTGTATTTCTTAATGTTTAGGAGAGGGAGGCTTATATTTCCTTCAGCTGACATGATGTCATTTCTATGTTTTAGTTTTAGTTTAATTTCAACTTACATTTAGACATTGTTCATGTGAGTACATCGTGCTTGTCGACAAGGTGCCCGTTAGGATTAGGATCATGTTTGGGTAAGTGGCGTCTTCGGTTTTTCTCTGACTTATATGTTGTTTTGTTTAGTTTTAGGAGTTCAATCTCCCAATGTCTTACATTTTCCCTTTGAGAAAGTTCATTAAAAACAAGGTAGATAATGCAGTGGATGTGTTATCGGCAGCTCCAGTAACTCTCGCTTCTCCTTTTTTCTCCCTCAGGCCTCATTTCTAATGGATGATGTTTCTGAATAAGTGTGAAGAAAAAGCTGCTTCGTGAACAGTAGTCTGAGATGTCGGAAATTTTCTGTCTCTATGTCTATCCTTGCGGCCATATTACTAGTAAGAGTGCTGGAGATAAACGTTTTCATCTTGGCTGACGTTTACCGCCTGATAGTCAGGGGCCCGAACCTTGGAATAACCACTAACGGGTCTGTCCTATCAGCAGGTGTAAAGTACTGGGGCTGCTGTACTGCCATTTGGTGAATGGATTCTGGACCATGCAGTAGTATCTGGTGGGACCTCTCGATGCCATACTAGTGAGTAATTGTTACGGCTTTACCTTATTATGTGCTACAAAAAAATTCCCATCTTTCCTCTCTTACTTTCCCTCTCCTTTCTGCTCTAACCAAGTATGCTGATCTGTTCCACAAATCCCAAAATCCTCAGCATGAAATATCTCAAAAAAGAAAACACGAATAAACCTAGAACCCCATCCTCCAACGTAGACCCCTACTACCACGTCTCCTTCTTCAACATCAGGGGTCTACGTTCTAACCTTCCAGAGGTTTAAACCCAATTACAGGAGACGAAATCTGACATATTCTTTCTAAGCGAAACTGGAATAGGGCCGACCACCTCCCTTGATGAGTTCATAATTAAAGGATACTCTAACTTAACATCTAAATTTGACCCCAAGATCGCCACGGGCATAAAATATATGTGCCTACACTAAAGATGGCTTCCCGTGTGGCAGGGATATCTCAAGGGAAGACCCTAATCTACCCCATATGTGCTTCCTGGTTGCACTAGCTTACACCACCCCATTTATATTTGCCCTCTATCGGCCCCACAACAGCGGAGTTACCGTCTTTAAGAGTATCAGAGACAATTGACCACATCCTGTCTGCTCATCCCTCGGCTAACATTCACATTTGCGGTGAATTCAATGTCCATAATGTAGAATGGCTGACCCACTCAAATAATACTGATGATGAGGGAAGGTTCTGTCATGATTTTGCCATTGCCTATGACCTCACTAAGATTATTCGCAGAGCCAACCCGTGTGACCGATACTACCGGTAAGTACTCAAGCCTTCTAGACCTTTTTCTATCCACTTCCTCTGAGCTATGCTCATGTTCCGTTCTATATCCTCTGGGATCCTCCGACCACTGCGTTGTATCAGTTGAGATAAAATTGAAATATAATAAATCTAAAAACGTACCTCTCAACCGTACTGTATAGCGATACTCTATGGCGGACTAGGATAGCTTCCGTGCATTCATATCTGATCTACCTCTCCATTCCATGTTTAAAAAGGATGTGTCCTCTATAGTATCAGACCTTACCTAATGGTTACTTGTAGGCATAGACCAATTCATACCATCAAAATAATTCCAACAAAAACCTAACAGCCAGCCACAAAGAAATCACTTTTCCACAGCTACCAACGTAGTAGATGCACTGAACGTAATAATTAAAGATGCTTTCAGGACCGCTAGCAAGCACTGTAAAAGAGTAATAAAACATGCAAGAGAACTATATGCTCAGTCTGTAAAATCCAAAGTAGCTTAGCAGCGGCTTGGTCCCCACCAGTTCTAGCAAATATCAAATAGGATCCTGAACAGAAACGTGCGTTCTATCCCAACCATTATCAGTGGACCAGAGATCATCTCGACAGCATCCGATAAGGCCAAACTATTTGCCAAGAACTTTGCGGCAAATTCTACCCTGTGTGACGAAGGCCATCAACTCCCCATATAACAGACAACACGCTATGCAACATACAGATATCTGTGCGTGAGGTAGCCAAACTCATCAAGAACCTTGACTCCAGTAAAGCAACTGGTCCTAACGGTATTCCAATTATAGTATTAAAAAAATTACAACCAGAACTTGCCCCATACTTATCAAAGAGTTTAAGCGTTGCCTTAAGGAGTAGTGCTTCCCAACACTTTGGAAAACCTCATCAGTATGCCCTGTATTTAAGAATTCAGGTGATAAGTCATCTCCCTCTCAGTACAGACCGATAAGCCTCATGTATGTCATGAGTAAGTTGGTGGAATCCACAATAAATAAATCAGCAGAAATAACCTTCTTAGTGACACGCAATATGGCTTCCGTTCTGCTAGATCTACCACAGATGTGCTTACTGTTATATCTCATGAGATTAGCGAATCTCTCGACAAAGGCTTCCTTTCTAGGGCAATTGCTCTTGACATATCAAAGGCCTTCGATAAGGTTTGGCATAAAGGCCTACGTCACAAGATTCCAGCTACGGTATAACTAGAAATGTGTTCTTGATCATTAAATAATTTCTCTCTGATAGCCTCATAAGAGTAGTGGTTGATGGGCAGAAAACAGAGGGCCACAGTATTAATGCTGGAGTCCCTCAGGGATCCATACTGGGCCCAACTCTCTTTCTGATCTACATCAATGATCTCCTTAAACACATACTAAAATCTTTCGTTGACATCTATGCTGATGACACGACTATCTATGGCAACACATAAAAGGCCGTAAATGATGATGCTCTCTTTGATTCTCTCTCCTCTGATCTTGAGCGCGTGGTACAGTGGGGAAAGAGGTGGCTGGTTACCTTTAATGCATCTAAGACCGAGCTCCTATCTCTACATTA